>NW_027461755.1:0-345000 GCF_050947455.1 Rhinoderma darwinii
ATATCCTCTGCTCCATCTGTACGATCCCCCTCATATCCTCTGCTCCATCTGTACTATCCCCCTTATATACTCTGCTCCATCTCTAATATCCCCCTCATATCCTCTGCTCCATCTGTACTATCCCCCTTATATACTCTGCTCCATCTGTAATATCCCCCTCATATCCTCTGCTCCACCTGTAATATCCCTCACATCGTCTGCTCCATCTGTACTATCCCCCTCATATCCTCTGCTCCATCTGTACTATCCCCCTCATATCCTCTGCTCCATCTGTACTATCCCCCTCATATCCTCTGCTCCATCTGTACTATCCCCCTCACATCCTCTGCTCCATCTGTACTATCCCCCTCACAGCCTCTGCTCCATCTGTACTATCCCCCTCACATCCTCTGCTCCATCTGTACTATCCCCCTCACATCCTCTGCTCCATCTGTAATAGCCCCCTCATAATCTCTGCTCCACCTGTAATATCCCCCTCATATACTCTGCTCCATCTGTAATATCCCCCTCATATCCTCTGCTCCACCTGTACTATCCCCCTCATATCCTCTGCTCCATCTGTACGATCCCCTTTATATCCGCTGCTCCATCTGTAATATACCCCTCACATCCTCTGCTCCATCTGTACTATCCCCCCATATCCTCTGCTCCACCTGTAATATCCCCCTCATATACTCTGCTCCATCTGTACTATCCCCCTCAGATACTCTGCTCCATCTGTAATATCCCCCTCACATCCTCTGCTCCATCTGTACGATCCCCTTATATCCTCTGCTCCATCTGTAATATCCCTCACATCCTCTGCTCCACCTGTAATATCCCCCTCACATCCTCTGCTCCATCTGTAATATCCCCCTCACATCCTCTGCTCCATCTGTAATATCCCCCTCACATCCTCTGCTCCATCTGTACTATCCCCCCATATCCTCTGCTCCACCTGTAATATCCCCCTCACATCCTCTGCTCCACCTGTAATATCCCCCTCACATCCTCTGCTCCATCTGTAATATCCCCCTCACATCCTCTGCTCCACCTGTACTATCCCCCTCACATCCTCTGCTCCACCTGTACTATCCCCCTCACATCCTCTGCTCCACCTGTACTATCCCCCTCACATCCTCTGCTCCATCTGTAATATCCCCCTCATATCCTCTGCTCCACCTGTAATATCCCCCTCATATCCTCTGCTCCATCTGTACTATCCCCCTTATATAATCTGCTCCATCTGTACTATCACCCTTATATACTCTGCTCCATCTGTACTATCCCCCTCACATCCTCTGCTCCATCTGTACGATCCCCCTTATATCCTCTGCTCCATCTGTAATACCCCGCTCACATCCTCTGCTCCACCTGTACTATCCCCCTCATATCCTCTGCTCCATCTGTACTATCCCCCTTATATACTCTGCTCCACCTGTAATATCCCCCTCACATCCTCTGCTCCACCTGTAATATCCCCCTCACATCCTCTGCTCCATCTGTACTATCCCCCTTATAGCCTCTGCTCCATCTGTACTATCCCCCTCATATCCTCTGCTCCATCTGTACTATCCCCCTTATATACTCTGCTCCAAATGTAATATCCCCCTCACATCCTCTGCTCCACCTGTAATATCCCCCTCACATCCTCTGCTCCATCTGTAATATCCCCCTCACATCCTCTGCTCCACCTGTAATATCCCCCTCACATCCTCTGCTCCATGTGTACTATCCACTTCACATCCTCTGCTCCATCTGTAATATCCCCCTCACATCCTCTGCTCCACCTGTAATATCCCCCTCATATCCTCTGCTCCATCTGTAATATCCCCCTCACATCCTCTGCTCCACCTGTAATATCCCCCTCATATCCTCTGCTCCATCTGTAATATCCCCCTTATATCCTCTGCTCCATCTGTACTATCCCCCTTATATCCTCTGCTCCATCTGTACTATCCCCCTTATATACTCTGCTCCATCTGTAATATCCCCCTCATATCGTCTGCTCCATCTGTACGATCCCCCTCACATCCTCTGCTCCATCTGTACGATCCCCCTCACATCCTCTGCTCCATCTGTACTATCCCCCCATATCCTCTGCTCCACCTGTAATATCCCCCTCATATCCTCTGCTCCATCTGTAATATCCCCCTCATATCCTCTGCTCCATCTGTAATATCCCCCTCATATCATCTGCTCCATCTGTAATATCCCCCTCATATCCTCTGCTCCATCTGTACTATCCCCCTTATATACTCTGCTCCATCTGTACTATCCCCCTTATATACTCTGCTCCATCTGTACTAACCCCCTCATATCCTCTGCTCCACCTGTAATATCCCCCTCACATCCTCTGCTCCATCTGTAATATCCCCCTCACATCCTCTGCTCCATCTGTAATATCCCCCTCACATCCTCTGCTCCATCTGTAATATCCCCCTCACATCCTCTGCTCCACCTGTACTATCCCCCTCACATCCTCTGCTCCATCTGTAATATCCCCCCCACATCCTCTGCTCCACCTGTAATATCCCCCTCATATCCTCTGCTCCATCTGTACTATCCCCCCATATCCTCTGCTCCACCTGTACTATCCCCCTCACATCCTCTGCTCCATCTGTAATATCCCCCTCACATCCTCTGCTCCATCTGTAATATCCCCCTCACATCCTCTGCTCCATCTGTAATATCCCCCTCACATCCTCTGCTCCACCTGTAATATCACCCTCACACCCTCTGCTCCACCTGTAATATCCCCCTCATATCCTCTGCTCCACCTGTAATATCCCCCTCACATCCTCTGCTCCATCTGTAATATCCCCCTCACATCCTCTGCTCCATCTGTACTATCCCCCTCACATCCTCTGCTCCATCTGTAATATCCCCCTCACATCCTCTGCTCCACCTGTAATATCACCCTCACACCCTCTGCTCCACCTGTAATATCCCCCTCATATCCTCTGCTCCATCTGTAATATCCCTCTCACATCCTCTGCTCCATCTGTACTATCCCCCCCACATCCTCTGCTCCACCTGTAATATCCCCCTCATATCCTCTGCTCCACCTGTAATATCCCCCTCACATCCTCTGCTCCATCTGTAATATCCCCCTCACATCCTCTGCTCCATCTGTAATATCCCCCATCACATCCTCTGCTCCACCTGTAATATCCCCCTCATATCCTCTGCTCCACCTGTAATATCCCCCTCATATCCTCTGCTCCATCTGTAATATCCCCCTTATAGCCTCTGCTCCACCTGTACTATCCCCCTTATATACTCTGCTCCATATGTAATATCCCCCTCACATCCTCTGCTCCACCTGTACTATCCCCCTTATAGCCTCTGCTCCATCTGTACTATCCCCCTCATAGCCTCTGCTCCATCTGTACTATCCCCCTTATATACTCTGCTCCACCTGTAATATCCCCCTCATATCCTCTGCTCCACCTGTACTATCTCCCTCATATCCTCTGCTCTATCTGTAATATCCCCCTCATATCCTCTGCTCCATCTGTACTATCCCCCTCATATCCTCTGCTCCAGCTGTACGATCCCCCTCACATCCTCTGCACGATCCCCCTTATATCCTCTGCTCCATCTGTACGATCCCCCTCATATCCTCTGCTCCATCTGTACTATCCCCCTCATATCCTCTGCTCCAGCTGTACGATCCCCCTCACATCCTCTGCACGATCCCCCTTATATCCTCTGCTCCATCTGTACGATCCCCCTCATATCCTCTGCTCCATCTGTACTATCCCCCTTATATACTCTGCTCCATCTGTAATATCCCCCTCATATCCTCTGCTCCATCTGTACTATCCCCCTTATATACTCTGCTCCATCTGTAATATCCCCCTCATATCCTCTGCTCCACCTGTAATATCCCTCACATCGTCTGCTCCATCTGTACTATCCCCCTCATATCCTCTGCTCCATCTGTACTATCCCCCTCATATCCTCTGCTCCATCTGTACTATCCCCCTCATATCCTCTGCTCCATCTGTACTATCCCCCTCACATCCTCTGCTCCATCTGTACTATCCCCCTCACAGCCTCTGCTCCATCTGTACTATCCCCCTCACATCCTCTGCTCCATCTGTACTATCCCCCTCACATCCTCTGCTCCATCTGTAATAGCCCCCTCATAATCTCTGCTCCACCTGTAATATCCCCCTCATATACTCTGCTCCATCTGTAATATCCCCCTCATATCCTCTGCTCCACCTGTACTATCCCCCTCATATCCTCTGCTCCATCTGTACGATCCCCTTTATATCCGCTGCTCCATCTGTAATATACCCCTCACATCCTCTGCTCCATCTGTACTATCCCCCCATATCCTCTGCTCCACCTGTAATATCCCCCTCATATACTCTGCTCCATCTGTACTATCCCCCTCAGATACTCTGCTCCATCTGTAATATCCCCCTCACATCCTCTGCTCCATCTGTACGATCCCCTTATATCCTCTGCTCCATCTGTAATATCCCTCACATCCTCTGCTCCACCTGTAATATCCCCCTCACATCCTCTGCTCCATCTGTAATATCCCCCTCACATCCTCTGCTCCATCTGTAATATCCCCCTCACATCCTCTGCTCCATCTGTACTATCCCCCCATATCCTCTGCTCCACCTGTAATATCCCCCTCACATCCTCTGCTCCACCTGTAATATCCCCCTCACATCCTCTGCTCCATCTGTAATATCCCCCTCACATCCTCTGCTCCACCTGTACTATCCCCCTCACATCCTCTGCTCCACCTGTACTATCCCCCTCACATCCTCTGCTCCATCTGTAATATCCCCCTTATATCGTCTGCTCCATCTGTAATATCCCCCTCATATCCTCTGCTCCACCTGTAATATCCCCCTCATATCCTCTGCTCCATCTGTACTATCCCCCTTATATACTCTGCTCCATCTGTACTATCCCCCTCACATCCTCTGCTCCATCTGTACGATCCCCCTTATATCCTCTGCTCCATCTGTAATACCCCGCTCACATCCTCTGCTCCACCTGTACTATCCCCCTCATATCCTCTGCTCCATCTGTACTATCCCCCTTATATACTCTGCTCCACCTGTAATATCCCCCTCACATCCTCTGCTCCACCTGTAATATCCCCCTCACATCCTCTGCTCCATCTGTACTATCCCCCTTATAGCCTCTGCTCCATCTGTACTATCCCCCTCATATCCTCTGCTCCATCTGTACTATCCCCCTTATATACTCTGCTCCAAATGTAATATCCCCCTCACATCCTCTGCTCCACCTGTAATATCCCCCTCACATCCTCTGCTCCATCTGTAATATCCCCCTCACATCCTCTGCTCCACCTGTAATATCCCCCTCACATCCTCTGCTCCATGTGTACTATCCACTTCACATCCTCTGCTCCATCTGTAATATCCCCCTCACATCCTCTGCTCCACCTGTAATATCCCCCTCATATCCTCTGCTCCATCTGTAATATCCCCCTCACATCCTCTGCTCCACCTGTAATATCCCCCTCATATCCTCTGCTCCATCTGTAATATCCCCCTTATATCCTCTGCTCCATCTGTACTATCCCCCTTATATACTCTGCTCCATCTGTAATATCCCCCTCATATCGTCTGCTCCATCTGTACGATCCCCCTCACATCCTCTGCTCCATCTGTACGATCCCCCTCACATCCTCTGCTCATCTGTACTATCCCCCCATATCCTCTGCTCCACCTGTAATATCCCCCTCATATCCTCTGCTCCATCTGTAATATCCCCCTCATATCCTCTGCTCCATCTGTAATATCCCCCTCATATCATCTGCTCCATCTGTAATATCCCCCTCATATCCTCTGCTCCATCTGTACTATCCCCCTTATATACTCTGCTCCATCTGTACTATCCCCCTTATATACTCTGCTCCATCTGTACTAACCCCCTCACATCCTCTGCTCCATCTGTACTATCCCCCTCACATCCTCTGCTCCATCTGTAATAGCCCCCTTATAGCCTCTGCTCCATCTGTACTATCCCCTTCATATCCTCTGCTCCATCTGTAATAGCCCCCTTATAGCCTCTGCTCCACCTGTACTATCCCCTTCATATCCTCTGCTCCATCTGTAATATCCCCCTCATATCCTCTGCTCCACCTGTACTATCCCCCTCATATCCTCTGCTCCACCTGTACTATCCCCCTCACATCCTCTGCTCCACCTGTACTATCCCCCTCATATCCTCTGCTCCATCTGTACTATCCACTTCACATCCTCTGCTCCATCTGTAATATCCCCCTCATATCCTCTGCTCCATCTGTACTATCCCCCTTATATACTCTGCTCCATCTGTACTATCCCCCTCATATCCTCTGCTCCACCTGTACTATCCCCCTCACATCCTCTGCTCCATCTGTACTATCCCCCTCATATCCTCTGCTCCACCTGTACTATCCCCCTCATATCCTCTGCTCCACCTGTACTATCCCCCTCACATCCTCTGCTCCATCTGTACTATCCCCCTCATATCCTCTGCTCCATCTGTAATAGCCCCCTTATATCCTCTGCTCCACCTGTAATATCCCCCTCACATCCTCTGCTCCATCTGTAATAGCCCCCTTATATCCTCTGCTCCACCTGTAATATCCCCCTCATATACTCTGCTCCATCTGTAATATCCCCATCATATCCTCTGCTCCACCTGTACTATCCCCCTCATATCCTCTGCTCCATCTGTACGATCCCCCTTATATCCGCTGCTCCATCTGTAATATCCCCCTCACATCCTCTGCTCCATCTGTACTATCCCCCCATATCCTCTGCTCCACCTGTAATATCCCCCTCATATACTCTGCTCCATCTGTAATATCCCCCTCACATCCTCTGCTCCACCTGTAATATCCCCCTCACATCCTCTGCTCCATCTGTAATATCCCGCTCACATCCTCTGCTCCATCTGTAATATCCCCCTCACATCCTCTGCTCAACCTGTAATATCCCCCTCACATCCTCTGCTCCACCTGTAATATCCCCCCCCACATCCTCTGCTCCACCTGTAATATCCCCCTCATATACTCTGCTCCATCTGTAATATCCCCCTCACATCCTCTGCTCCACCTGTAATATCCCCCTCACATCCTCTGCTCCATCTGTAATATCCCCTCACATCCTCTGCTCCACCTGTAATATCCCCCTCATATCCTCTGCTCCATCTGTACTATCCCCCCATATCCTCTGCTCCACCTGTAATATCCCCCTCACATCCTCTGCTCCACCTGTACTATCCCCCTCACATCCTCTGCTCCATCTGTAATATCCCCCTCACATCCTCTGCTCCACCTGTACTATCCCCCTCACATCCTCTGCTCCATCTGTAATATCCCCCCCACATCCTCTGCTCCATCTGTAATATCCCCTCACATCCTCTGCTCCACCTGTAATATCCCCCTCATATCCTCTGCTCCATCTGTACTATCCCCCCATATCCTCTGCTCCACCTGTAATATCCCCCTCACATCCTCTGCTCCACCTGTACTATCCCCCTCACATCCTCTGCTCCATCTGTAATATCCCCCTCACATCCTCTGCTCCATCTGTAATATCCCCCCTCATATCCTCTGCTCCACCTGTACTATCCCCCCCATAACCTCTGCTCCACCTGTACTATCCCCCCATATTCTCTGCTCCACCTGTAATATCCCCCTCATATCCTGCTCCACCTGTACTATCCCCCCATAACCTCTGCTCCACCTGTACTATCCCCCCCATAACCTCTGCTCCACCTGTACTATCCCCCCCATAACCTCTGCTCCACCTGTACTATCCCCCCCATATCCTCTGCTCCACCTGTACTATCCCCCTCACATCCTCTGCTCCATCTGTACTATCCCCCCATATCCTCTGCTCCACCTGTAATATCCCCCTCACATCCTCTGCTCCACCTGTACTATCCCCCTCACATCCTCTGCTCCATCTGTAATATCCCCCTCACATCCTCTGCTCCATCTGTACTATGCCCCCTCATATCCTCTGCTCCACCTGTACTATCCCCCCCATAACCTCTGCTCCACCTGTACTATCCCCCCATATTCTCTGCTCCACCTGTAATATCCCCCTCATATCCTGCTCCACCTGTACTATCCCCCCATAACCTCTGCTCCACCTGTACTATCCCCCCCATAACCTCTGCTCCACCTGTACTATCCCCCCCATAACCTCTGCTCCACCTGTACTATCCCCCCATATCCTCTGCTCCACCTGTACTATCCCCCTCACATCCTCTGCTCCACCTGTAATATCCCCCTCACATCCTCTGCTCCACCTGTAATATCCCCCTCACATCCTCTGCTCCACCTGTAATATCCCCCCTCATATCCTCTGCTCCACCTGTAATATCCCCCCTCATATCCTCTGCTCCACCTGTAATATCCCCCTCATATCCTCTGCTCCACCTGTACTATCCCCCTCACATCCTCTGCTCCATCTGTAATATCCCCCTCACATCCTCTGCTCCATCTGTAATATCCCCCTTATATCCTCTGCTCCACCTGTAATATCCCCCTCACATCCTCTGCTCCACCTGTAATATCCCCCTCATATCCTCTGCTCCATCTGTACTATCCCCCTTATATACTCTGCTCCATCTGTACTATCCCCCTCATATCCTCTGCTCCACCTGTACTATCCCCCTCACATCCTCTGCTCCATCTGTACTATCCCCCTCATATCCTCTGCTCCACCTGTACTATCCCCCTCATATCCTCTGCTCCACCTGTACTATCCCCCTCACATCCTCTGCTCCATCTGTACTATCCCCCTCATATCCTCTGCTCCATCTGTAATAGCCCCCTTATATCCTCTGCTCCACCTGTAATATCCCCCTCACATCCTCTGCTCCATCTGTAATAGCCCCCTTATATCCTCTGCTCCACCTGTAATATCCCCCTCATATACTCTGCTCCATCTGTAATATCCCCATCATATCCTCTGCTCCACCTGTACTATCCCCCTCATATCCTCTGCTCCATCTGTACGATCCCCCTTATATCCGCTGCTCCATCTGTAATATCCCCCTCACATCCTCTGCTCCATCTGTACTATCCCCCCATATCCTCTGCTCCACCTGTAATATCCCCCTCATATACTCTGCTCCATCTGTAATATCCCCCTCACATCCTCTGCTCCACCTGTAATATCCCCCTCACATCCTCTGCTCCATCTGTAATATCCCGCTCACATCCTCTGCTCCATCTGTAATATCCCCCTCACATCCTCTGCTCAACCTGTAATATCCCCCTCACATCCTCTGCTCCACCTGTAATATCCCCCCCCACATCCTCTGCTCCACCTGTAATATCCCCCTCATATACTCTGCTCCATCTGTAATATCCCCCTCACATCCTCTGCTCCACCTGTAATATCCCCCTCACATCCTCTGCTCCATCTGTAATATCCCCTCACATCCTCTGCTCCACCTGTAATATCCCCCTCATATCCTCTGCTCCATCTGTACTATCCCCCCATATCCTCTGCTCCACCTGTAATATCCCCCTCACATCCTCTGCTCCACCTGTACTATCCCCCTCACATCCTCTGCTCCATCTGTAATATCCCCCTCACATCCTCTGCTCCACCTGTACTATCCCCCTCACATCCTCTGCTCCATCTGTAATATCCCCCCCACATCCTCTGCTCCATCTGTAATATCCCCTCACATCCTCTGCTCCACCTGTAATATCCCCCTCATATCCTCTGCTCCATCTGTACTATCCCCCCATATCCTCTGCTCCACCTGTAATATCCCCCTCACATCCTCTGCTCCACCTGTACTATCCCCCTCACATCCTCTGCTCCATCTGTAATATCCCCCTCACATCCTCTGCTCCATCTGTACTATGCCCCCTCATATCCTCTGCTCCACCTGTACTATCCCCCCCATAACCTCTGCTCCACCTGTACTATCCCCCCATATTCTCTGCTCCACCTGTAATATCCCCCTCATATCCTGCTCCACCTGTACTATCCCCCCATAACCTCTGCTCCACCTGTACTATCCCCCCCATAACCTCTGCTCCACCTGTACTATCCCCCCCATAACCTCTGCTCCACCTGTACTATCCCCCCCATATCCTCTGCTCCACCTGTACTATCCCCCTCACATCCTCTGCTCCATCTGTACTATCCCCCCATATCCTCTGCTCCACCTGTAATATCCCCCTCACATCCTCTGCTCCACCTGTACTATCCCCCTCACATCCTCTGCTCCATCTGTAATATCCCCCTCACATCCTCTGCTCCATCTGTACTATGCCCCCTCATATCCTCTGCTCCACCTGTACTATCCCCCCCATAACCTCTGCTCCACCTGTACTATCCCCCCATATTCTCTGCTCCACCTGTAATATCCCCCTCATATCCTGCTCCACCTGTACTATCCCCCCATAACCTCTGCTCCACCTGTACTATCCCCCCCATAACCTCTGCTCCACCTGTACTATCCCCCCCATAACCTCTGCTCCACCTGTACTATCCCCCCATATCCTCTGCTCCACCTGTACTATCCCCCTCACATCCTCTGCTCCACCTGTAATATCCCCCTCACATCCTCTGCTCCACCTGTAATATCCCCCTCACATCCTCTGCTCCACCTGTAATATCCCCCCTCATATCCTCTGCTCCACCTGTAATATCCCCCCTCATATCCTCTGCTCCACCTGTAATATCCCCCTCATATCCTCTGCTCCACCTGTACTATCCCCCTCACATCCTCTGCTCCATCTGTAATATCCCCCTCACATCCTCTGCTCCATCTGTAATATCCCCCTCACATCCTCTGCTCCACCTGTAATATCCCCCTCATATCCTCTGCTCCACCTGTAATATCCCCCTCATATCCTCTGCTCCACCTGTACTATCCCCCTCATATCCTCTGCTCCATCTGTAATATCCCCCTCATATCCTCTGCTCCACCTGTAATATCCCCCTCACATCCTCTGCTCCATCTGTACTATCCCCCTCACATCCTCTGCTCCACCTGTAATATCCCCTCACATCCTCTGCTCCACCTGTAATATCCTCCTCATATCCTCTGCTCCATCTGTAATATCCCCCTCATATCCTCTGCTCCACCTGTAATATCCCCCTCACATCCTCTGCTCCACCTGTAATATCCCCCTCATATCCTCTGCTCCATCTGTAATATCCCCCTCATATCCTCTGCTCCAACTGTAATATCCCCCTCATATCCTCTGCTCCATCTGTAATATCCCCCTCATATCCTCTGCTCCATCTGTAATATCCCCCTCACATCCTCTGCTCCATCTGTAATATCCCCCTCACATCCTCTGCTCCACCTGTAATATCCCCCTCATATCCTCTGCTCCATCTGTAATATCCCCCTCATATCCTCTGCTCCATCTGTAATATCCCCCTCATATCCTCTGCTCCATCTGTAATATCCCCCTCACATCCTCTGCTCCATCTGTAATATCCCCCTCATATCCTCTGCTCCACCTGTACTATCCCCCTCATATCCTCTGCTCCATCTGTAATATCCCCCTCACATCCTCTGCTCCACCTGTAATATCCCCTCACATCCTCTGCTCCACCTGTAATATCCCCCTCATATCCTCTGCTCCATCTGTAATATCCCCCTCACATCCTCTGCTCCATCTGTAATATCCCCCTCATATCCTCTGCTCCACCTGTACTATCCCCCTCATATCCTCTGCTCCATCTGTAATATCCCCCTCACATCCTCTGCTCCACCTGTAATATCCCCTCACATCCTCTGCTCCATCTGTAATATCCCCCTTATATCCTCTGCTCCACCTGTAATATCCCCCTCACATCCTCTGCTCCACCTGTAATATCCCCCTCATATCCTCTGCTCCATCTGTAATATCCCCCTCATATCCTCTGCTCCATCTGTAATATCCCCCTCACATCCTCTGCTCCACCTGTAATATCCCCTCACATCCTCTGCTCCATCTGTAATATCCCCCTTATATCCTCTGCTCCACCTGTAATATCCCCCTCACATCCTCTGCTCCACCTGTAATATCCCCCTCATATCCTCTGCTCCATCTGTAATATCCCCCTCATATCCTCTGCTCCATCTGTAATATCCCCCTCACATCCTCTGCTCCATCTGTAATATCCCCCTCATATCCTCTGCTCCACCTGTAATATCCCCCTCATATCCTCTGCTCCACCTGTAATATCCCCCTCACATCCTCTGCTCCACCAGTAATATCCCCCTCACATCCTCTGCTCCATCTGTAATATCCCCCTCATATCCTCTGCTCCACCTGTAATATCCCCCTCATATCCTCTGCTCCACCTGTAATATCCCCCTCACATCCTCTGCTCCACCAGTAATATCCCCCTCACATCCTCTGCTCCATCTGTAATATCCCCCTCACATCCTCTGCTCCATCTGTAATATCCCCCTCACATCCTCTGCTCCATCTGTACTATCCCCCCATATCCTCTGCTCCATCTGTAATATCCCCCTCACATCCTCTGCTCCACCTGTAATATCCCCCTCACATCCTCTGCTCCATCTGTAATATCCCCCCCACATCCTCTGCTCCACCTGTAATATCCCCCTCATATCCTCTGCTCCATCTGTACTATCCCCCCATATCCTCTGCTCCATCTGTACTATCCCCCTCATATCCTCTGCTCCATCTGTAATATCCCCCCCACATCCTCTGCTCCATCTGTAATATCCCCCTCACATCCTCTGCTCCACCTGTAATATCCCCCTCACATCCTCTGCTCCACCTGTACTATCCCCCTCATATCCTCTGCTCCATCTGTAATATCCCTCTCACATCCTCTGCTCCATCTGTAATATCCCCCTCATATACTCTGCTCCATCTGTAATATCCCCCTCATATCCTCTGCTCCATCTGTAATATCCCCCCTCACATCCTCTGCTCCATCTGTAATATCCCCCTCACATCCTCTGCTCCACCTGTAATATCCCCCTTATATCCTCTGCTCCACCTGTAATATCCCCCTTATATCCTCTGCTCCACCTGTAATATCCCCCTCACATCCTCTGCTCCATCTGTAATATCCCCCTCACATCCTCTGCTCCACCTGTAATATCCCCCTCACATCCTCTGCTCCATCTGTAATATCCCCCTCACATCCTCTGCTCCACCTGTAATATCCCCCTCACATCCTCTACTCCACCTGTAATATCCCCCTCACATCCTCTGCTCCATCTGTAATATCCCCCTCACATCCTCTGCTCCACCTGTAATATCCCCCTCACATCCTCTGCTCCATCTGTAATATCCCCCTCACATCCTCTGCTCCACCTGTAATATCCCCCTCACATCCTCTGCTCCATCTGTAATATCCCCCTCACATCCTCTGCTCCACCTGTAATATCCCCCTCACATCCTCTGCTCCATCTGTACAATCCCCCTCATATCCTCTGCTCCATCTGGACTATCCCCCTCATATACTCTGCTCCATCTGTACTATCCCCCTCATATACTCTGCTCCAGCTGTAATATCCCCCTCACATCCTCTGCTCCACCTGTAATATCCCCCTCACATCCTCTGCTCCATCTGTACAATCCCCCTCATATCCTCTGCTCCATCTGTACTATCCCCCTCATATACTCTGCTCCATCTGTACTATCCCCCTCATATACTCTGCTCCAGCTGTAATATCCCCCTCACATCCTCTGCTCCATCTGTAATACCCCCTCACATCCTCTGCTCCACCTGTACTATCCCCCTCACATCCTCTGCTCCACCTGTACTATCCCCCTCATATACTCTGCTCCATCTGTAATACCCCCTCACATCCTCTGCTCCACCTGTACTATCCCCCTCACATACTCTGCTCCATCTGTAATATCCCCCTCATATCCTCTGCTCCATCTGTAATATCCCCCTCACATCCTCTGCTCCACCTGTACTATCCCCCTCACATACTCTGCTCCATCTGTAATATCCCCCTCATATCCTCTGCTCCATCTGTAATATCCCCCTCACATCCTCTGCTCCATCTGTAATATCCCCCTCATATCCTCTGCTCCACCTGTAATATCCCCCTCACATCCTCTGCTCCATCTGTAATATCCCCCTCACATCCTCTGCTCCACCTGTAATATCCCCCTCACATCCTCTGCTCCATCTGTAATATCCCCCTCACATCCTCTGCTCCACCTGTAATATCCCCCTCACATCCTCTGCTCCATCTGTAATATCCCCCTCACATCCTCTGCTCCATCTGTAATATCCCCCTCACATCCTCTGCTCCACCTGTAATATCCCCCTCACATCCTCTGCTCCACCTGTAATATCCCCCTCACATCCTCTGCTCCATCTGTACAATCCCCCTCATATCCTCTGCTCCATCTGTACTATCCCCCTCATATACTCTGCTCCATCTGTACTATCCCCCTCATATCCTCTGCTCCATCTGTAATACCCCCTCACATCCTCTGCTCCACCTGTACTATCCCCCTCACATCCTCTGCTCCACCTGTACTATCCCCCTCATATACTCTGCTCCATCTGTAATACCCCCTCACATCCTCTGCTCCATCTGTAATATCCCCCTCATATCCTCTGCTCCATCTGTAATATCCCCCTCACATCCTCTGCTCCACCTGTACTATCCCCCTCACATACTCTGCTCCATCTGTAATATCCCCCTCATATCCTCTGCTCCATCTGTAATATCCCCCTCACATCCTCTGCTCCAGCTGTAATATCCCCCTCACATCCTCTGCTCCACCTGTAATATCCCCCTCACATCCTCTGCTCCACCTGTACTATCCCCCTCATATCCTCTGCTCCATCTGTAATATCCCTCTCACATCCTCTGCTCCATCTGTAATATCCCCCTCATATACTCTGCTCCATCTGTAATATCCCCCTCATATCCTCTGCTCCATCTGTAATATCCCCCTCACATCCTCTGCTCCATCTGTAATATCCCCCTCACATCCTCTGCTCCACCTGTAATATCCCCCTCACATCCTCTGCTCCACCTGTACTATCCCCCTCATATCCTCTGCTCCATCTGTAATATCCCTCTCACATCCTCTGCTCCATCTGTAATATCCCCCTCATATACTCTGCTCCATCTGTAATATCCCCCTCATATCCTCTGCTCCATCTGTAATATCCCCCCTCACATCCTCTGCTCCATCTGTAATATCCCCCTCACATCCTCTGCTCCACCTGTAATATCCCCCTTATATCCTCTGCTCCACCTGTAATATCCCCCTTATATCCTCTGCTCCACCTGTAATATCCCCCTCACATCCTCTGCTCCATCTGTAATATCCCCCTCACATCCTCTGCTCCACCTGTAATATCCCCCTCACATCCTCTGCTCCATCTGTAATATCCCCCTCACATCCTCTGCTCCACCTGTAATATCCCCCTCACATCCTCTACTCCACCTGTAATATCCCCCTCACATCCTCTGCTCCATCTGTAATATCCCCCTCACATCCTCTGCTCCACCTGTAATATCCCCCTCACATCCTCTGCTCCATCTGTAATATCCCCCTCACATCCTCTGCTCCACCTGTAATATCCCCCTCACATCCTCTGCTCCATCTGTAATATCCCCCTCACATCCTCTGCTCCACCTGTAATATCCCCCTCACATCCTCTGCTCCATCTGTACAATCCCCCTCATATCCTCTGCTCCATCTGGACTATCCCCCTCATATACTCTGCTCCATCTGTACTATCCCCCTCATATACTCTGCTCCAGCTGTAATATCCCCCTCACATCCTCTGCTCCACCTGTAATATCCCCCTCACATCCTCTGCTCCACCTGTACAATCCCCCTCATATCCTCTGCTCCATCTGTACTATCCCCCTCATATACTCTGCTCCATCTGTACTATCCCCCTCATATACTCTGCTCCAGCTGTAATATCCCCCTCACATCCTCTGCTCCATCTGTAATACCCCCTCACATCCTCTGCTCCACCTGTACTATCCCCCTCACATCCTCTGCTCCACCTGTACTATCCCCCTCATATACTCTGCTCCATCTGTAATACCCCCTCACATCCTCTGCTCCACCTGTACTATCCCCCTCACATACTCTGCTCCATCTGTAATATCCCCCTCATATCCTCTGCTCCATCTGTAATATCCCCCTCACATCCTCTGCTCCACCTGTACTATCCCCCTCACATACTCTGCTCCATCTGTAATATCCCCCTCATATCCTCTGCTCCATCTGTAATATCCCCCTCACATCCTCTGCTCCATCTGTAATATCCCCCTCATATCCTCTGCTCCACCTGTAATATCCCCCTCACATCCTCTGCTCCATCTGTAATATCCCCCTCACATCCTCTGCTCCACCTGTAATATCCCCCTCACATCCTCTGCTCCATCTGTAATATCCCCCTCACATCCTCTGCTCCACCTGTAATATCCCCCTCACATCCTCTGCTCCATCTGTAATATCCCCCTCACATCCTCTGCTCCATCTGTAATATCCCCCTCACATCCTCTGCTCCACCTGTAATATCCCCCTCACATCCTCTGCTCCACCTGTAATATCCCCCTCACATCCTCTGCTCCATCTGTACAATCCCCCTCATATCCTCTGCTCCATCTGTACTATCCCCCTCATATACTCTGCTCCATCTGTACTATCCCCCTCATATCCTCTGCTCCATCTGTAATACCCCCTCACATCCTCTGCTCCACCTGTACTATCCCCCTCACATCCTCTGCTCCACCTGTACTATCCCCCTCATATACTCTGCTCCATCTGTAATACCCCCTCACATCCTCTGCTCCATCTGTAATATCCCCCTCATATCCTCTGCTCCATCTGTAATATCCCCCTCACATCCTCTGCTCCACCTGTACTATCCCCCTCACATACTCTGCTCCATCTGTAATATCCCCCTCATATCCTCTGCTCCATCTGTAATATCCCCCTCACATCCTCTGCTCCAGCTGTAATATCCCCCTCACATCCTCTGCTCCATCTGTAATACCCCCTCACATCCTCTGCTCCACCTGTACTATCCCCCTCACATCCTCTGCTCCATCTGTACTATCCCCCTCACATCCTCTGCTCCATCTGTAATATCCCCCTCACATCCTCTGCTCCATCTGTAATATCCCCCTCACATCCTCTGCTCCACCTGTAATATCCCCCTCATATACTCGGCTCCATCTGTAATACCCCCTCACATCCTCTGCTCCACCTGTACTAGCCCCCTCACATACTCTGCTCCATCTGTAATATCCCCCTCATATCCTCTGCTCCATCTGTAATATCCCCCTCATATACTCTGCTCCACCTGTAATATCCCCCTCACATCCTCTGCTCCACCTGTACTATCCCCCTCACATACTCTGCTCCATCTGTAATATCCCCCTCATATCCTCTGCTCCATCTGTAATATCCCCCTCACATCCTCTGCTCCATCTGTAATATCCCCCTCATATCCTCTGCTCCATCTGTAATATCCCCCTCACATCCTCTGCTCCATCTGTAATATCCCCCTCATATCCTCTGCTCCACCTGTAATATCCCCCTCACATCCTCTGCTCCATCTGTAATATCCCCCTCACATCCTCTGCTCCATCTGTAATATCCCCCTCACATCCTCTGCTCCACCTGTAATATCCCCCTCACATCCTCTGCTCCATCTGTAATATCCCCCTCACATCCTCTGCTCCACCTGTAATATCCCCCTCACATCCTCTGCTCCATCTGTAATATCCCCCTCACATCCTCTGCTCCATCTGTAATATCCCCCTCACATCCTCTGCTCCACCTGTAATATCCCCCTCACATCCTCTGCTCCACCTGTAATATCCCCCTCACATCCTCTGCTCCATCTGTACAATCCCCCTCATATCCTCTGCTCCATCTGTACTATCCCCCTCATATACTCTGCTCCATCTGTACTATCCCCCTCATATCCTCTGCTCCATCTGTAATACCCCCTCACATCCTCTGCTCCACCTGTACTATCCCCCTCACATCCTCTGCTCCACCTGTACTATCCCCCTCATATACTCTGCTCCATCTGTAATACCCCCTCACATCCTCTGCTCCACCTGTACTATCCCCCTCACATACTCTGCTCCATCTGTAATATCCCCCTCATATCCTCTGCTCCATCTGTAATATCCCCCTCACATCCTCTGCTCCACCTGTACTATCCCCCTCACATACTCTGCTCCATCTGTAATATCCCCCTCATATCCTCTGCTCCATCTGTAATATCCCCCTCACATCCTCTGCTCCAGCTGTAATATCCCCCTCACATCCTCTGCTCCATCTGTAATACCCCCTCACATCCTCTGCTCCACCTGTACTATCCCCCTCACATCCTCTGCTCCATCTGTACTATCCCCCTCACATCCTCTGCTCCATCTGTAATATCCCCCTCACATCCTCTGCTCCATCTGTAATATCCCCCTCACATCCTCTGCTCCACCTGTAATATCCCCCTCATATACTCGGCTCCACCTGTACTAGCCCCCTCACATACTCTGCTCCATCTGTAATATCCCCCTCATATCCTCTGCTCCATCTGTAATATCCCCCTCACATCCTCTGCTCCACCTGTACTATCCCCCTCACATACTCTGCTCCATCTGTAATATCCCCCTCATATCCTCTGCTCCATCTGTAATATCCCCCTCACATCCTCTGCTCCATCTGTAATATCCCCCTCATATCCTCTGCTCCATCTGTAATATCCCCCTCACATCCTCTGCTCCACCTGTAATATCCCCCTCATATCCTCTGCTCCATCTGTAATATCCCCCTCATATCCTCTGCTCCATCTGTAATATCCCCCTCACATCCTCTGCTCCATCTGTAATATCCCCCTCATATCCTCTGCTCCATCTGTAATATCCCCCTCACATCCTCTGCTCCACCTGTAATATCCCCCTCACATCCTCTGCTCCATCTGTAATATCCCCCTCATATCCTCTGCTCCACCTGTAATATCCCCCTCACATCCTCTGCTCCACCTGTAATATCCCCCTCACATCCTCTGCTCCACCTGTACCCCTCTATAAGGCGCAGCCGCAGTTACATCCGGAGCCCCGGTGTCTGCAGCAGAGGCGGCCGCACATCGTGACACCAGGTACGGAGGGCGACGCGTTCCATCTCCCATACACTGCACGTGCGGCCGCCATCATGTCACATCACGAGAGGCTCCCGGGAGGACACGGACCTGATCCCCGGTACCTGTCAGTGGAGACGCCGCTACTCCGCTCCTCTGTGGACACGTCACCTCTACAGCTTCCGCTTCCGGTGCGGTCAGAACTTCCGGTATAAAACTAGACCCAGACCCGCCTTTGTGGCGCCATCTTACTACTCCCATCTCCCCCATACCTCACTGGATAAACTAAGAGGTTACAGAATGAATACGAAGTGCGCTCTCTGCCGGTCACCTGTGGAAGGGCAGTATACTATAGAGAATGTAGCCTACAGGCTTCAGAGCGCTCTCTGCCGGTCAGCAGGAGGAGTGCACCACATTAAAGGGAAGATAGACTGCAGGACTCAGATCGCACTCTGCCGGTCACCTGTGCAAGTGCACTATGCTATAGTGTAGACTGCAGGAGTCAGAGCGCTACCTAATGGTCATCTTTGGTAGTGTGGTATATTACAGTAAATGCCGAATTCAGGTACAAGTGCGCCCTGAGGTCAATCGCTGAACACCTGTGGAGGGCGCTATAGTAATGTCTGTCAGGGGGGCACAACCTTCCTTGTTCTGAGGGCCATAATACAATGTAAAGAGATATTTCCCCCTTTGAACCTGCTGTAAATATGTAAAAGATCCATATACCGGGACAATTGTGGCATATGCTGCATATATGGGACTGGAATGCCCCTTTAAAGGAGCACTCTGACACACTGTTATGTATAGTGCAGGGGTGGAGCATGACAAAGGACACCAGAGAGAATACCGGTCATGCTCCGCCCCCGCAGACCCAGCACTAGGTCAAGTAATAGTTTTGCCTGGTGTGCTCCTTTAAATGGCTTAATATAGTAGTCATACAGCCCACTTAACCCTCCATAACAGTGTTAGCCACACAGTGCCCCCCAGTAATACAGCCACACAGTGCCCCCCAGTAATACAGCCACACAGTGCCCCCCAGTAATACAGTCACACAGTGCCCCCCAGTAATACAGCCACACAGTGCTCCCCAGTAATACAGCCACACAGTGCCCCCCAGTAATACAGCCACACAGTGCCCCCCAGTAATACAGCCACACAGTGCCCCCCAGTAATACAGTCACACAGTGCTCCCCAGTAATACAGTCACACAGTGCTCCCCAGTAATACAGTCACACAGTGCCCCCAGTAATACAGCCACACAGTGCCCCCCAGTAATACAGTCACACAGTGCCCCCCAGTAATATAGTCACACAGTGCCCCCCATTAATACAGTCACACAGTGCTCCCCAGTAATACAGTCACACAGTGCTCCCCAGTAATATAGTCACACAGTGCTCCCCGGTAATATAGTCACACAGTGCCCCCCAGTAATACAGTCACACAGTGCCCCCCAGTAATACAGTCACACAGTGCCCCCCAGTAATACAGTCACACAGTGCCCCCCAGTAATACAGCCACACAGTGCCCCCCAGTAATACAGTCACACAGTGCCCCCCAGTAATATAGTCACACAGTGCTCCCCAGTAATATAGTCACACAGTGCTCCCCAGTAATATAGTCACACAGTGCTCCCCAGTAATACAGTCACACAGTGCTCCCCAGTAATATAGTCACACAGTGCTCCCCGGTAATATAGTCACACAGTGCCCCCCAGCAATAGTCACACAGTGCTCCCCAGTAATATAGTCACACAGTGCCCCCCAGCAATAGTCACACAGTGCTCCCCAGTAATATAGTCACACAGTGCTCCCCAGTAATATAGTCACACAGTGCCCCCCAGTAATATAGTCACACAGTGCTCCCCAGTAATACAGCCACACAGTGCCCCCCAGTAATACAGTCACACAGTGCCCCCCACTAATATAGTCACACAGTGCTCCCCAGTAATATAGTCACACAGTGCCCCCCAGTAATACAGCCACACAGTGCCCCCCAGTAATACAGCCACACAGTGCCCCCCAGTAATACAGTCACACAGTGCCCCCCAGTAATACAGCCACACAGTGCTCCCCAGTAATACAGCCACACAGTGCTCCCCAGTAATACAGTCACACAGTGCTCCCCAGTAATACAGTCACACAGTGCTCCCCAGTAATACAGTCACACAGTGCCCCCAGTAATACAGCCACACAGTGCCCCCCAGTAATACAGTCACACAGTGCCCCCCAGTAATATAGTCACACAGTGCCCCCCATTAATACAGTCACACAGTGCTCCCCAGTAATACAGTCACACAGTGCTCCCCAGTAATATAGTCACACAGTGCTCCCCGGTAATATAGTCACACAGTGCCCCCCAGTAATACAGTCACACAGTGCCCCCCAGTAATACAGTCACACAGTGCCCCCCAGTAATACAGTCACACAGTGCCCCCCAGTAATACAGCCACACAGTGCCCCCCAGTAATACAGTCACACAGTGCCCCCCACTAATATAGTCACACAGTGCTCCCCAGTAATATAGTCACACAGTGCTCCCCAGTAATATAGTCACACAGTGCCCCCCCAGTAATATAGTCACACAGTGCTCCCCAGTAATATAGTCACACAGTGCTCCCCAGTAATATAGTCACACAGTGCTCCCCAGTAATACAGTCACACAGTGCTCCCCAGTAATATAGTCACACAGTGCTCCCCGGTAATATAGTCACACAGTGCCCCCCAGCAATAGTCACACAGTGCTCCCCAGTAATATAGTCACACAGTGCCCCCCAGCAATAGTCACACAGTGCTCCCCAGTAATATAGTCACACAGTGCTCCCCAGTAATATAGTCACACAGTGCCCCCCAGTAATATAGTCACACAGTGCTCCCCAGTAATATAGTCACACAGTGCTCCCCAGTAATATAGTCACACAGTGCTCCCCAGTAATATAGTCACACAGTGCCCCCCAGTAATACAGCCACACAGTGCCCCCCAGTAATACAGCCACACAGTGCCCCCCAGTAATACAGTCACACAGTGCCCCCCAGCAATAGTCACACAGTGCTCCCCAGTAATATAGTCACACAGTGCCCCCCAGTAATACAGTCACACAGTGCTCCCCAGTAATACAGCCACACAGTGCCCCCCCCAGTAATACAGTCACACAGTGCCCCCAGTAATACAGCCACACAGTGCCCCCAGTAATACAGTCACACAGTGCCCCCAGTAATACAGTCACACAGTGCCCCCAGTAATACAGTCACACAGTGCCCCCAGTAATACAGTCACACAGTGCCCCCAGTAATACAGCCACACAGTGCCCCCCAGTAATACAGTCACACAGTGCCCCCAGTAATACAGCCACACAGTGCCCCCAGTAATACAGCCACACAGTGCCCCCCAGTAATACAGTCACACAGTGCCCCCAGTAATACAGCCACACAGTGCCCCCAGTAATACAGCCACACAGTGCCCCCAGTAATACAGTCACACAGTGCCCCCCAGTAATACAGTCACATAGTGCTCCCAGTAATACAGCCACGCAGTGCCCCCCAGTAATACAGTCACACAGTGCTCCCCAGTAATATAGTCACACAGTGCTACCAGTAATACAGTCACACAGTGCTCCCAGTAATACAGCCACACAGTGCCCCCCAGTAATACAGTCACACAGTGCCCCCAGTAATACAGCCACACAGTGCCCCCCAGTAATACAGTCACACAGTGCCCCCAGTAATACAGTCACACAGTGCCCCCAGTAATACAGCCACACAGTGCCCCCAGTAATACAGCCACACAGTGCCCCCCAGTAATATAGTCACACAGTGCCCCCAGTAATACAGCCACACAGTGCCCCCAGTAATACAGCCACACAGTGCCCCCCAGTAATACAGTCACACAGTGCCCCCAGTAATACAGCCACACAGTGCCCCCAGTAATACAGCCACACAGTGCCCCCCAGTAATACAGTCACACAGTGCCCCCAGTAATACAGTCACACAGTGCCCCCAGTAATACAGTCACACAGTGCCCCCAGTAATACAGCCACACAGTGCCCCCAGTAATACAGCCACACAGTGCCCCCCAGTAATATAGTCACACAGTGTCCCCAGTAATACAGCCACACAGTGCTCCCAGTAATACAGTCACACAGTGCCCCCCAGTAATACAGTCACACAGTGGCCCCAGTAATACAGCCACACAGTGCCCCCAGTAATACAGCCACACAGTGCCCCCAGTAATACAGTCACACAGTGCCCCCCAGTAATACAGTCACACAGTGCTCCCAGTAATACAGCCACGCAGTGCCCCCCAGTAATACAGTCACACAGTGCTCCCCAGTAATATAGTCACACAGTGCTCCCAGTAATACAGTCACACAGTGCCCCCAGTAATACAGCCACACAGTGCCCCCCAGTAATACAGTCACACAGTGCCCCCAGTAATACAGCCACACAGTGCCCCCAGTAATACAGTCACACAGTGCCCCCCCGTAATAGTCACACAGTGCCCCCCAGTAATAGTCACACAGTGCCCCCAGTAATACAGCCACACAGTGCTCCCCAGTAATACAGTCACACAGTGCCCCCCAGTAATACAGTCACACAGTGCCCCCAGTAATACAGTCACACAGTGCCCCCAGTAATATAGCCACACAGTGCTCCCCAGTAATACAGCCACACAGTGCTCCCCAGTAATACAGCCACGCAGTGCCCCCCAGCAGTACAGCAACACAGTGCCCCAAATTAATACAGCCACACGCTGCCCCCCCAGTAAAACAGCCACACAGTGTCCCCCATTAATACAGTCACACAGTGCCCCCCAGTAATACAGTCACACAGTGCCCCCCAGTAACACAGCCACACAGTGCCCCCCAGTAATACAGCCACACAGTGCCCCACATTAATACAGCCACACAACACCCCCCAGTATTACAGCCACACAACACCCCCAGTAATACAGCCACACAGTGCCCCCCAGTATTACAGCCACACAGTGCCCCCCAGTAATACATTCACACAGTGCCCCACAGTAATGCAGTCACACAGTGCCCCTCAGTAATACAGCAACGCAGTGTCCTAGTAATACAATCACACAGTGCCCCTCAGTAATAGTCACACATTTCCCTCCAGTAATACAGCCACACTGTGCCCCCCAGTAATTCATTCTCACACAGTGCTCCCCAGTAATACAGCCACACAGTGCCCCTAGTAATATATACTCACACTGTGCCCCCCAGTAATTCAGCCACACAGCGCCCCATTAATACAGCCACACAGCACCCCCCAGTAATACAGACACACAGTGCCCCCCAGTAATAAAGCCACACAGTGCCCTCCAGTAATAGAGTCACACAGTGCCCCCCAGTAATACAGTCACACAGTGCCCCCCAGTAATACATTTTCACACAGTGCCCCCCAGTAATACATTTTCACACAGTGCTCCCCAGTAATACAATCTCACACAGTGCCCCATGTCATACAGCCACACAGTGCCCCCCAGTAATACATTCTCACACAGTGCCCCCCACTAATACAGCCACACAGCGCCCCTATTAATACAGCCACACAGTGCCCCCCAGTAATACAGCCACACAGCGCCCACAGTAATTCAGCCACACAGTGCCCCCCAGTAATACAGTCGCACAAATCCCCCCTAGTAATACAGCCACACAATGCCCTCTAGTAATACAATCACACAGTGCCCCCTAGTAATACAGCCACACAGCGCCCCTAGTAATACAGCCCCCCCAGTACCCCCCAGTAATACAGTCACACAGTGCCCCAGTAATAAAACCACACAGTGCCCCCCAGTAATACAGCCACACCATGCCCCCCAGTAATACAATCACACAGTGCCCCCCAGTATTAGTCACACAGCGCCCCTAGTAATAGAGCCACACAGTGCCCCCCAAAAATACAGCCACACCATGTCTCCAGTATTACAGCCCACAGTGCTTCCCAGTCATACAGCCACACAGCACCCCCCAGTCATACAGCCACACAGTGCACCCCAGTAATACAGCCATGCAGTGCCCCCTGTAATACAGCCACACAGTGCCCCCAAGTAATACAGCCACACCGTGCCCCCCAGTAATACAATCACACAGTGCCCCCCAGTATTAGTCACACAGCGCCCCCAGTAATAGAGCCACACAGTGCCCCCCAGAAATACAGCCACACCATGTCTCCAGTATTACAGCCCACAGTGCTCCCCAGTCATACAGCCACACAGTGCCCCCCTGTAATACAATCACACAGTGCACCCCAGTAATATAGCCTCACAATACCCCACAACAATGAAGGCCACACAGCGCCCGACATTTATGCCAACCAAACAGTGCCCCAAGTAAAACAGTCACAAAATGCCTTCAGTAATGTCCCCTAGCACAACAACCACACATTACTCTAAGTAATGTAAGCAGCAAAATGCCCCTAGTAAATCCAGGTACGCAATACCCTCATTAATTTTAGCCACACAGTTCCCCTCCCCAGTAATGTCAGCCACGCAGTGCCTTATGTTAGTGCCAGCCACAAAATGCGCTCGATAATGTCAGTCACAAATGCCAGTGTATCGCCGTTGACTGGGATGTCCCCATCCTGCTGCCGGCCACGGACGCCAGCTGGACTGTGCTCACTGGCGCCCACCTCCTCTGGGACACCGGCAAGCTCTTAGCTCTGTCAGGCAGTGAGCCAATCTTAAAGGGCCAGCGCGCACCTGTACATGTGTCAACAGCCTCTCCTTGGATACCCTTGTCGATTAAAGGAACTCTGCCCACTTTCCCAGTGCCTGACCAATGTTGTTACTATCGCCAGTGTTTGCCTTCGAAGGCTCCGTATCCTTTTTTTTGTATGCTGAGTCCTGTATCCTGCTTCCAGTGATCCGGCACCAGCTTGTATCCGTTACCTGCAATCTGACAGCTGCCATCAAGGTACCATTCAGCAGTGACTGTATTACACCTGTCTGGCCAGCAGCTGCTTCGTTACGGCAGAGTAGCCCAGTAGATCCACCACCCAATTGGATGTTACATTTTGCTCAGGCCATGGAACCTTCTGGCAAACCCAAGACTGCTAATCGTGTCATGCATGACGATTTATGAGACCTTCGATTACGCCAAGATCAGCTATTGCAGGTAGTTAACACCTGAGCCAATCGCCTGGAGATTGTTCCTGTTACAAGCTTTAGCTCCATCCACTCCTTAGCCAGCCGTGACTCCATTCAGCTCCGGAGCCGGAATTCCTTTGCCACTTCCACCCGGTTACGAGGGAGAAGTGAAACCTGTCGAGTCTTTCTCAACCAATGCCCCATGCACACTACCGTAAAATCGCCCATAATTACTGACCCATTAATTTCTATGGCCGACATAAACCCTTTCATATATTTACGGGACAGTGTCCATGCCATATAAAGTTTCCGAAAAAAATAGGACATGTCTTGATTTTTTATTTTACGGAGCGTACTCCCATACTTTATAATGTGAGCACGGCCTGTAAATACGGACGGCTGTCCGCGGCCATTATTACAGGTCGCAATTACGGGCACGGATGTGTGCATGGAGCCTTAGTTTCATGCTCATCTGTTTCTGTCAGATCAGACCAACGTAGCCTTCCTTGTCTCCCTCTTGTCTGGCAAGGCCCTGCCATGGGTGAATCCAATCTGGAGACGTGAGGGACCGGAGTCTTCAAATCTGCAGCTTTTCATGGACACTTTTCAAACTGTGTTCGAGGAACCTGGCCGTACATCTTCTGCCGCTGATTTGCTGCTATCACAAGCAAGTTCGACTGTAGGAGACTATGCCACCCAATTCCGTACCCTAGCAGCAGAACTTGCTTGGAATAATGAGGCCTTGGTGGCAACCTTTTGGTAAGGATAAGCCAGTAGGATTAAAGGTGGACTAGCAGGTCATGACCTCCCTTCTGGAAGCCCTGATTCTATTTGCCTCCTGCATAGACCTGAGGTTCCGGGAATACTGTCAAGAAGACCTCCAATCGAAAAAGTCTCCTAGACTGGTGCCTAACTTGCAAAGACCCTGCTACCTGCTTCCGCTACAACCTTCAAAGAGTCTAATAAGGTTAACCAGGTCAGACTATCGGACCAAGAGCAGCACAGGTTCTGCTGTGTATTTACTGTGTATGTACTGTGGAAGAAAAATTCATTTTGTTCGTCAGTGTCCTCAGAAGAACCTAGGGTTGATAGGACTACCCAATATGAACTAAAACCCTCTGAAAAATTCTCTCCTAGACTCTCAATTACAGTCTCTATTTTCACAGCTGAAGCATCCCATTCTGTCTCAGCCTATCTGGATTCTGGAGCAGCAGGAAACCTCATACACAAGGCCTTAGTAGACCGTCTCCATTTACCCACGACCCTTCTAAAGAAACCTCTAGGGGAGGCTTTGGTGAATGGATATCCATTGCTGGATCCACATCTCTCCATCACTGATCCATTGAGATTACAAGTGGGGACGCTACATACAGAACAGATAATCTTCTATGTTCTACCTGAGGCTATTAACTCATTCCTGCTGGGACTACCCTGGCTTCTAAAGCATGCTTCCAACCTTGACTGTAATTCTGGAGAAATTAAATGGGGCCCCGTTGTCAATGTAACTTTCTGCATATGGTTCGTCCCGCCCAACCTCCAGTGTCTGAGTCACTCCCTGGTCTACCTCCCCAATATGTCGGCTATACAGACGTGTTCAGCAAGAAGGACACTGAGACCATGCCTCAGCATTGCCTATATGACTGTCCAATTGTGTTGCTTCCTGGGACCTTACCTCTTTGGGATGGGTATATCCCCTCTCTCTGCCCGAGACCCAAGCTATGTCAGCATATGCCAAGGAAAACCTGAAGAGGGGGTTTATTAGGAAGTCTACTTCTCCAGCCGGAGCCGTATTTTTCTTTGTAGAGAAAAAAGATGGGTCCCTCCGGCCTTGCATAGACTATCGTGGTCTGAATAAGATCACTGTCAAAAACAAGTACCCCTTACCGATGATCTTTGAGCTCTTCGATAGAATCTGTGGAGCCAAGATTTTCTCTAAGCTGGATTTTCGTGGGGGTTCTAACTTGATCCGTATCCGTAATGGTGATGAGTGGAAAACTGCAATTAACACCAGAGACGGTCACTACGAGTATCTCGTGATGCCCTTCAGATTATTCAACGCTCCAGCTGTGTTCCAGGACTTCGTGAATTATATATTCTGGGATCTGCTGTATGTCTGTGTGGTGGTTTATCTGGACAACATCTTGATCTACTTACCTGATCTGACGACACACCGGAAGCATGTTCTCCATATCCTGTAGCGGGGGAACAACCGCTACACCAAATTGGAAAGTTGCGTGTTCGAATAGAAATCCTTGCCCTTCCTTGGGTATGTAATTTCCAATCATGGACTGCAGATGGATCCAGAAAAAGTAAAGTCTGTCCTGGATTGGCCTAAACCTCAAGGTCTCCATGCTGTTCAGAGGTTCCTGGGATTTGCAATTTTTTTTCGCCAGTTTATCCCTAATTTCTCGTTACTTACTGCTCCCATCTCTGCCCTCACCAAAAAGGGGTGAACGCAAAAAGTTGGACCCCTGAATCAGAATTCATTAAGATTAAAATGTCCTCTACTTCTGCCTTCATTCTTCATCATTCAGATGTTTCCCATCAGTTCTCATTGGAGGTTGATGCCTCTTCTGTTGGTGCTGGAGGACTATTCTCTGCAGCAGAAAGGAACTACTCTATTGGAGACTGTGAGCTTTTGGCCATCCAATTGGCCTTTGAGGAGTGGAAGCATATGTTAGAAGGTTCTGTACATCCAGTAGTCATCTACACTTATCACAAGAACCTCACCTACTTACAGTCGGCACAATGTCTTAACCCACGTCAAGCCAAGTGGTCACTTTTCTTCGCCAGATTCAATTTCCAACTCCATTTCCATCCAGCCGTCAAAAATGTTAAAGCTGATGCACTATCTCGTTCTTTTGAAACAGATGACCTAGAAGAGGATTCTTAGCATATCTGTAATGCCGGTGTAGGGAGACAGACAGGTGAGCCCTAATCTACCCGCCACTCAGTCCCTGCCGACTTGCAACGGCCCGTCCTAGGCGACGGCGCACAACTGGGCGACGGTCCTCACGCTAAACAAGTGCATGACAGACAAACAGACAAGGGCACACAGAAGCTAGGAAAATGGGGCAGTTGCCCACGGCAGTACCGTGAGCAACGAGAGTAGTGAACAAGCCGAGTCAAACCAGGAGTGTATTAGGTACCAAACGCAGAGCAGGAGAGTAGTCAGTAAGCCAGGGTCAAAAGGAAGCAGAGGACAAATAGTTCAAGCAGCAGCAGAGCCAGAAAACAGGCAGAATCACAGGCACTGGAGGAGCAGGAAGTGAAGGTATAAATAGACAGAGGGCGGGAGCTAGCTCCGTCTGGCCAGGCTGTGATAGGCTCTCCCACTCCTAAGCCTCCCAGCCTGACTGGTAGAAGATGGAGTCACTCTCTCAGACTTAGGAGCAGGTGCAGACTGATTACCCACGGACGTCGACACAGAAGCTGTGTCTGGCAGATCCTTTACAGTACCCCCTTATAAGAGGGGCCACTGGACCCTTTCTAGGTGGACATGGCTTATTGGGGAAGCAAAGATGGAACCTCCTGACCAATACCCCAGCGTGAACATCCCGGGCGGGTACCCAAGTCCTCGCCTCAGGCCTGTATCCTCTCCAATGGACCAGGTACTGGAGGGAGCCTTGGAGCATCCTGCTGTCCACAATCTTGGCCACCTAGAATTCTACCCCTTCAGGGGTGAGAACAGGGACCGGAGGTTTCCTCGAGGGAGCCAAGGACGGGGAGCAGCGTTTAAGGAGGGAGGAATGAAACACGTTGTGTACTCGAAAAGATGGGGGTAACTCCAGTCGGAAGGAGACAGGGTTAAGGACTTCAATGACCTTGTACGGCCCTATATATCGGGGAGAAAATTTTTTGGACGGGACTTTAAGTCGCAAATTTTTAGAAGATAGCCACACCAGATCCCCGACCACAAACAAGGGGTTAGCAAAACGTCTTCTATCAGCCTGAGTCTTTTGTATGCTCTGGGACGCCTCTAGGTTCTTCTGAACCTGGGCCCAGACTGTGCACAGTTCCCGATAAATGACATCTACCTCGGGATTGTTGGAACCACCAGGTGAAACAGAGGAGAACCGTGGATTAAACCCAAAATTACAAAAAAAGGGGGAGACCCCTGACGAGTTACTGACCCGGTTATTAAGGGAAAATTCGGAGAGGGGAATGAAGGAGACCCAATCATATTGACAGTCAGAGATAAAACACCTTAAATATTGTTCTAGAGACTGATTAGTCCTCTCTGTTTGGCCATTAGTTTCAGGATGGAAGGAAGAGGAGAAGGACAGATCAATCTCCAACTTTTTACAGAAGGCTCTCCAAAACAATGAAACAAATTGTACCCCTCTGTCCGAAACAATATTGACAGGAACCCCATGGAGACGCAGGATGTGTTTGACAAACAAGGTAGCTAACGTCTTAGCATTAGGTAGTTTCTTGAGGGGCACAAAGTGGCACATCTTACTGAAACGGTCTACTAAAACCCACACCACCGACTTGCCTTGAGATGGAGGCAAATCGGTGATAAAATCCATGGAGATATGGGTCCAAGGTCTCTGGGGAATGGGCAAAGAACATAGTAAGCCCGCTTGTCGGGACCTGGGAGTCTTGGACCTAGCACAAATTTCACAGGCGCCGACGTAGGCCTTAACGTCTTTAAGCAACCCAGGCCACCAATAGTTTCTGGCAATGAGATGCTTGGTACCCAGGATGCCTGGATGGCCAGATAGTGCAGAGTCATGATTTTCCCTGAGTACCCTTAGCCGGAATTGCAGGGGAACAAACAGCTTGTTCTCAGGAAGGTTCCCGGGAGCTGAACCTTGATCAGCGGCAATTTCGGAGACTAAGTCAGAATCAACAGAGGAAATTATTATACCTGGAGGCAAAACACAAGCAGGATCTTCCTCCGAAGGAGGGCTTGCCATGAAGATACGCGACAGTGCATCAGCCTTAATATTTTTAGACCCAGCCCTATAGGTGACAAAAAAGTTGAATCTAGTAAAAAATAACGCCCATCGAGCTTGTCTCGGGTTTAGCCTCCGGGCAGATTCTAGGAAAACCAGATTCTTGTGGTCGGTAAGGACTGTTACCTGGTGCCTAGCCCCCTCCAGGAAGTGGCGCCAGTCTTCAAATGCCCATTTAATGGCTAAGAGTTTGCAGTTGCCAATTTCATAGTTACTCTCAGTGGGCGAAAACTTCCTGGAGAAGTAGGCACAGGGACGGAGATGGGTGAGGGACCTGGTACCCTGGGACAAGACAGCCCCCACTCCCACCTCGGACGCGTCAACCTCCACGATAAATGGCTCCATTAGGTTAGGCTGAAGCAGCACCGGGGCCGAGATAAAGCACTTCTTAAGGACCTCAAAAGCCTGGACAGCCTCAGGAGGCCAGCGGAGGAGATCAGCACCCTTGCGAGTGAGATCCGTAAGAGGCTTAGCGATGACCGAGAAGTTAGCAATAAATCTCCTGTAATAATTAGCGAACCCCAAGAAGCACTGTAACGCCTTCAGGGAGGCAGGTTGGACCCATTCCGCCACAGCCTGGACCTTGGCGGGGTCTATGCGGAATTCATGAGGAGTGAGGATTTGACCCAAAAATGGTATCTCCTGCACCCCAAACACACATTTTTCGGTCTTCGCAAACAGTTTGTTTTCCCGAAGGACCTGGAGCACCTTCCTGACATGCTCAATGTGGGAGGACCAGTCCTTGGAAAACACAAGTATGTCATCAAGGTACACTACAAGAAATACCCCCAGGTAATCTCTTAAAATCTCATTTATGAAATTCTGGAAGACCGCGGGAGCATTACACAACCCAAAGGGCATGACGAGGTATTCGAAATGACCTTCGGGCGTGTTAAACGCAGTCTTCCACTCATCCCCCTCTTTGATGCGGATAAGGTTATACGCCCCCCGTAGATCAAACTTAGAGAACCATTGGGCCCCCTGAACCTGATTAAAGAGATCAGGAATCAAAGGAAGGGGATACTGGTTCCTTACAGTGACCTTATTCAAGTTACGGTAGTCAATGCATGGCCTAAGACCACCATCCTTTTTCCCTACGAAGAAGAAGCCAGCACCTACCGGAGAAGTAGAGGGGCGAATGTAACCCTTGGCCAGGCATTCCTGGATATACTCTCTCATGGCTTCACGTTCGGGACAAGAGAGATTAAATATCCGACCCTTAGGGAGCTTAGCTCCTGGTACCAAATCGATAGCGCAATCGTATTCTCTATGAGGAGGTAACACTTCGGAGGCCTCCTTAGAGAAAACATCAGCGAAGTCCTGAACAAACTCAGGTAGCGTGTTCACCTCCTCAGAGGGAGAAATAGAATTAACAGAAAAACATGACGTCAAGCATTCATTACCCCATTTAGTAAGATCCCCAGTATTCCAGTCAAACGTGGGATTATGCAACTGCAACCAGGGAAGGCCTAAAACCAAATCGGACGATAATCCCTGCATCAACAGTACAGAGCACTGCTCCAAATGCATGGAGCCAACAAGGAGTTCAAAAACAGGGGTATGCTGTGTAAAATAACCATTAGCAAGAGGAGTGGAGTCGATACCCACTACCGGGACAGGTTTAGGCAAATCAATCAAAGGCACAGCTAGAGACATAGCAAATTCCACAGACATGATATTAGCAGAAGACCCTGAATCCACGAAGGCACTGCCGGTAGCAGACCTACCACCAAAAGAGACCTGAAAGGGAAGCAAGATTTTATTACGTTTCATATTTACGGGAAATACCTGTGCGCCCAAGTGACCTCCCCGATGATCATTTAGGCGCGGAAGTTTTCCGGCTGCTTATTCTTATGCCTAGGACAGGTGTTCACTTGATGCTTCCCCACAATAGAAGCAGAGACCATTCTTCCTGCGGAAATCTCTACGTTATTGGGAGGACACGGAGGCCCCGAGTTGCATAGGTACCTCCGAGTATACCGTGGAAGAACGAAGCAACGGAACCTCGGGAGCCATCATGGGGGAGTCAGAGGAGAAAACACAAAAACGTTCAAGTTGTCGTTCCCTGAGACGTCGGTCAAGTCATACGGCTAAAGCCATAACCTGGTCTAGGGAGTCAGAAGAGGGATAACTAACTAGCAGGTCTTTCAGGGCGTTCGACAGACCCAACCTAAACTGGCACCTTAAGGCAGGGTCATTCCACCGAGAAGCTACGCACCACTTCCTAAAGTCAGAGCAATACTCCACAACAGGTCTCTTACCCTGACGTAAGGTCACCAGCTGACTCTCAGCAAAGGCAGTCCTGTCAATCTCGTCATAAATGAGTCCGAGAGCAGAAAATAAAAGATCAACGGAGGAAAGTTCAGGGGCGTCAGGAGCCAAGGAGAAGGCCCATTCTTGGGGCCCTTCCTGGAGCCGGGACATAATTATACCCACCCGCTGGCTCTCAGAACCTGAGGAGTGGGGCTTTAAGCGAAAATAGATCCTACAACTCTCCCGAAAGGAGAGAAAAGCAACTTGAGGTGGGGTTCAAGAGGTGAGGTGAGGGGCACTACCATGGTAGCATCAGGCTGGTTGACCCTCTGAGCCAGGGTCTGGACCTGTAGGGAGAGACCCTGCATTTGCTGAGCCAGAGTCTCAAGGTTGTCCATAGTAGTGTGAGGGACCAGGGTAGACTAGGTATAGAGGCTTGTGATTATGTAATGACGGGGGTAGGGAAACAGACAAGTGAGCCCTAATCTACCCGCCACTCAGTCCCTGCCTACTTGCAACGACCCGCCCTAGGCGACGGGGTACAACTGGGCAACGGTCCCTACGCTCAATAAGTGCACGACAGACAAACAGACAAGGGTACACAGAAGCAAGGGAAAAGGGGCAGTTGCCCGCGGCAACTCCGTGAGCAACAAGAGTGGTGAACGAGCCGAGTCAAACGAGGAGTGTACGAGGTACCAAACGCAGAGCAGGAGAGTAGTGAACAAGCCGAGTCAAACCAGGAGTGTACGATGTACCAAACGCAGAGCAGAAGAGTAGTCAGTTAGCCAGTAAGCCAGGGTCAATACGAAGCAGGGACAAGTAGTTCAAGAAGCTGCAGCAGGGCCAGGAAACCAAACGAGAAGAATCACAAGCAAGGATTAACAGGAAAGGCAGGTATAAATAGACAGAGGGCGGGATCTAGCTCCGTCTGGCCAGGCTGTGATAGGCTCTCCCACTCCTAAGCCTGCCATCCTGAGTGGTGGAAGATGGAGTCAGTCTCACAGACATAGAAGGTGCAGACTGATTACCTATGGGCGTATACACAAAAGCTGAGCCTGGCAGATCCTTAACAACATCTCCATTTTTTTATTGTCTACAGCCAACACCCTCGTGTCCCTCTTCTGGTACCTGTTTCATCTCAAGTTCCTGCAGATAATGTTTCTCATGGAAATCTTCTCCAGATCTGGCAGAAAATCAAGTCTGCGATCCCGCAGGCGGTGAATCGCATAAAGAAATGCGCTGATAGGAAAAGAAGGCCACCTCCTCAGTTCCTTCCCGGTGTTAAGGTCTGGCTATCTTCTAAGATTATTCTTCTAAAAATTCCCTCCAATAAATTTGCTTCTAGGTTCCTCGGTCCCTTTGAAGTATTGCAGCTCAATCATGTGTCACACAAGCTACGTTTGCCTCTTACTCTCAAAATTCCCAATTTCTTTCATGTGTCCCTCCTGACACATATGGTCCTCAACCATTACAGCAAGCCCTCTGATTCTTTCACTGCTCCTAGAGGTTCGGCTGATGTCTTTGAAGTTAAAGAGATCCTGGATTGCAGGAAAGATGGAGGAAGGAGCTTTTTTTTGTGTACAGGAAAGGTTTTGGTCCTGAGGAGAGCTCTGCGATTCCTTCTACGTTCTGAACCTAAGAAGAGGGGGCATAAGGGAGGGTGTTGTAGCGCCGGCAGCCGCTGACCGCCGACTTCCCCCTCTTGCTGACGGTTGCCAGCTGGACTGTGCTCACTGGCGCCCGCCTCCTCCGGGACACCAGCAAGCTCTTAGCTCTGTCAGGCAGGGAGCCAATCTGCGCACGTGCGCTCTGACGGTCTCTTAAAGGACCAGTGTGCGCATCAGTAAATGTGTCCCCAGCCTAACCCTGGATACCCTGCTCTATTAAAGGAACTCTGCCCACTATATCAGTGCTTGTTGTTGCTAACCCAGTGTTAACCTGCGAAAGTTCAGTATCCTGTTTCCTGAATCAAGTGTACATAACCAGTCCTGTATCCTGAGTCCTTTGTCCATGACCAGTCCTGTAGCCTGCTTCTAGTAATCCGGCACCAGCCTGCTTCCAGTAATCCGGCACCAGACAGTAATCCGGCACCAGTCTGCTTCCAGTAACGGGGCTACTCCGTTACGGCGGAGTAGGCCAGTGGATCCTCAAGCCCATTGGACGTGACAGACAGCCACACAATGTCCCCTAGTAAATCCAGCCACACAATGCTCCCAGTAATGTCATCCACACATTACTCCAAGTAATGCCAGCCACACAGTGCCCCCAGTAATACCAGCCACACAGTGCCCCCAGTAATACAGCCACACAGTGCCCCCAGTAATACAGCCACACAGTGCCCCCAGTAATACAGCCACACAGTGCCTCCAGTAATACCAGCCACACAGTGCCCCCAGTAATACCGGCCACACAGTGCCCCCAGTAATACAGCCACACAGTGCCCCCAGTAATACAGCCACACAGTGCCCCCAGTAATACAGCCACACAGTGCCCCCAGTAATACAGCCACACAGTGCCCCCAGTAATACAGCCACACAGTGCCCCCAGTAATACAGCCACACAGTGCCCCCAGTAATACAGCCACACAGTGCCTCCAGTAATACCAGCCACACAGTGCCCCCAGTAATACCGGCCACACAGTACCCCCAGTAATACCAGCCACACAGTGCCCCCAGTAATACCAGCCACACAGTGCTTATGATAGTGCCAGCCGCAAAATGCTCCTAGCAAATCCAGCTACACAATGCCCTCAGTAATGTTAGCCACACAGTGCTCCCCCCAGTTTTGCCTGCCACGCAGTTCTCTCCCCCAGTTTTGCCTGCCACACAGTGCTCCTAGTAATGCCAGCCACACAGGGCCCCGCCAGTAATTTTAGTGACAAAGTGCCTCCAATAATCCAGCTACACAATAGGACATGATAATTGACTCTATTAGTGATAATTATTATTGTAATAAATCACTGACTGTGTTCTCAGGGTCTATGTGATGTGTCTTACATACATATTGTAGTAGCTTTTTACCATAACTGATATGAAATATTTGAATAGATTTGTGAATGACAATGAACTTATTACATGCGGTCACTCCATGACTATTACAGAGGTGTAGATGAGTGTGAAATATCCAGTTCTGAGCTTTACAATTATAAAGGTAACTGGAAGTGAAGATAAACCACAATGTCACGGCCAATGATCCGACATCTGGAAAGGTAAGTCCTGCCAAATGACCTTCAGTAACTTGACAAAATCGATGAACATGTCACCGACAATATGCTAACGTGGGAATTCCCTATATAAGTAAATGTGGAGACCAATATCTTTTTGAGGCCTGGCTACAATATTCTTTTTAAAGTTGTGTCATTTTTCGGATATATTTCTTTGCATGCAAATACTGGATCTCATCATTGACCCAAAATATCAGAATCCTGAGCATCCCAGTACATTGTAGGGAGCTTATCATTTAATTGGAGCATTTGGTCAGAAGATGTCACATATTCATGAGTGGTCGTGTTAGGGTCATCCATGGAGCAGATTAGGCATTTTTCATGTTCTGTACTGAAGGAGAATTAGCAAAAACCATCCAGCTTCCCAGCCACAAGCAGCTGATTGAAGTGACTTCCAGCAGTGATACCTTTTATGATCGGCTCATGGAAGGCCACCTCTAAGATGAGGATTTATCTAAGTGGACAAGGCCTTTCAACACCACCAGGAATAGTACAGGTGTAACGTCCGTGGTCGCTGACCACAAACTCCTTCCATCCAGTCGACTCCCTTCTCTCAAGAGATGTCTGCACATACAGCCGTCCTGCTTCACAGTGACCACCAGGGTGCGCTCATGAGCTCAGTCCAGACTTAAGAAGCCAGAGCGCACGCATGTTGGTGATTGAGCTAATTGCTCCAGAGCACCCATGGCTATAAAAGGTCCCAGCCCCAACCTCCCACGCCTGAGCTGTGCTGTCGTATTCCAAGTCTGTCTTGCAAATGGTCCCCTAGTGTTTCCTGCTCCCAGTGTTCCCTGTTCCTGTACCCTGTAACCTGTATCCTGATCTAGTGTCGTGCTGAGCTGAAGCCGTGCTGTGCTGTATACCACGCCTGTCCTGCTTCTCCACGCCTGATGTCTACCTGCTGCCTAGTCACAGCCAAGCCTGCCTTGCTACTGTCACAGGTACCCTACATAAACTATAGACTCTGACCTGCGCCCTGCTGGCCAGCTGCCATACCGCCAAGGCGGTACAGCCCAGTGGGTCCACGAACCCTACGTGACAACAGGTACATCATCAGTGACATCCTATTCAGAAATACCACAATACATTTCTGGTGTCTTTTCTTTTAGTGAAACATCTCCTGGTCTTCATACCATATTTGACATAGAAGAAATAAACAAAAGATCAGACAACTTACCTATGTGTAAGCACCGTTCCTCATAATACGTACAGCCAAGGAGCAGACGTCTTGTTTGGACACATGACCAGTGTCCCTGATACCAAGTAACTTCTCCAAAAGACAAGACAGCACACCTTGATAGTGAAAAAAGTGGATTTATTCACCACATGCGACATTTCAGCCCTACTCCATGGGGCCTTTCTCAAGCATGAGTAGGGCTGAAACGTCGCATGTGGTGAATAAATCCACTTTTTTCACTATCAAGGTGTGCTGTCTGGTCTTTTGGAGAAGTTACTTGGTATCAGGGACACTGGTCATGTGTCCAAACAAGACGTCTGCTCCTTGGCTGTACGTATTATGAGGAACGGTGCTGCTTGTTTATATATATATATATAGAGAGAGAGAGAGAGAGAGAGAGAGAGAGAGAGAGAGAGAGAGAGAGAGAGTAAGACTGGATTTGCATCATATAGTCGTCATTTTCTGAGTGATTAATGCGTTACTGAAGGTATTTAATTAAAGATAGAGCATGGGACAATCTAGAGTCTCCTGTTCACCAGTATGGTGGTGTGCAGTCTCTCGCGGCTGGACAATCCGAGATACATTCTGTTATTGAGAAATCAGGTCAGTTAGGAGCGGACTGACAACTCTAATATCACTGTGGGATACAAGATCTATGACTCCTGTGTGTTAGACTATAAAGCTGTACAGGGTGCGCTGAATATATTGTCCAGGAGAGAAGACGCCGTCCCCAACTACAGCTGTGATGAGAAGAACAAAGTGGTGGCTTTCATTGGACACTTGACATCTTTTTGGTCTTTACATAGAGTAGATAATTGGGATATCCACAGGTAAATCATCGCTCATCATACTTTTAACAGTTTGTTATCCATGCTAATTTTTCAGTCAGTTAATACATATAAATATGATCGCTGAAACGGCCCTTGGGACACAGAAACAGAGATCTGCCACACCTGCACCTAAAACTGTCAGCTACCACCTTGAGGTCACGCTACCTATGCAAAACCAGCACCCCTAGGCTACAAGACTAGCCTGCAGCTCTCTCTCTTCTCTATTCTAGCTGCATTACTTCCTTACTCAGGCCATATTCCCCTAACGGGATAGCACCCCAGCGGGTAACGAACACAAAATAGCATCGTTCTCAGCTGCTCCAGTCCTCAGGCACGGTCTTAATTTCTTTCGGTCTTGCTTGCGAGCATGTCCTCTAAACTATGCTGCATCCTGAAATACTTGCTGAGCAGCAACCCTCCAACCATCCCCCATTTAACCTGCTTCCTAAGTCAATTGAAGCACCATTCATGTCCACACTAGTCCGCACATCAATAGATTAGTCCCCCATCCACACAATAGCCTACGCCTTTGGTACCTCTAACCCATAAGTGCTCATCAAGATGGTAACAATTGGAGAATACAGGTCACGTGATCGTGCCAACCCACAAGGTTGATCTAGTACACAAGGCGATCACAACAACTTTGTGAGAAAGAATGGCATTGGTAGTTCGGGCGACAGGTCTATACCAGTCATGTCATCGTATTCACAAAAAAGTCATTACACAGGCCCTGAATCTGGTGATGTAGGAGCTCGCTGATATAAAACAGGAAGTCTGGCAAATGCGCACAGGGTCGATGACCTTGAAATTACACAAGCCTATATAGAGGAATACAACTCCGCCTCCACAAATGCCTTTTTAAAGTGCCAGGAACATATCTCCTCCCTGTACAGCATGAAAGTAGAACAAGACAACCGTGTTCGGCAGAACAATTTACACTTTTGGGTCTCCCTGAGTCAGTTTTGGACATCAGCGATTGTCAAGATCAAATGCTGCAGTTAATGAATTCTCTGGCTACACTGCAAATGGTTAATCCACCTTCAGCATCTCCCGTCCTGCAATCTGCATCTTCTACATCTCCTCCGGCTTCTCCTAGGGATTCAACTTCCGCTTCCACCCCGTTATTATGAGTACTCCAAGGATTGCCGTGGATTCTTCAAACAGTGCCCGATCCATTTCTTGCTGCATGACCAATATGCGGACCCTTGGCCTGGAACAATGAGTCTCTGGTCGCAACCTTCCGGTAGGGGATGGCTGGCGCAATAAAGAACGAGCTGGAAGGTCGTGAATTACCGTCCTCTTTGGATGCACTCATCTCTCTGGTCATGAGGATTGACAGCCGATTAAGAAAAGGTACCCAGGTTTTCTACCAAGAATCCGTACATGAGAAAATGTTTCCCAGACTGACCCTGACATTTTGAGTCCCCTTCTTACCCAGGTTTCTGAAAAGTCTGTGCAGGTCAGGTGTGTCAAGCTTACAGATCAAGAATGCTTACAGATCAAGAATGCCAGCGTAGGCAAGAAAAATCTCTGTATGTATTATGTTGAAAAAGGCCACTTGGTTCACAACTGCCCGGTGAAGACAGAAAACTCCTAGGGTTGGTAGGAGGAATGGCACTCGGTGGAGAGAAGCTCTCTCCAAAGTTGACTATGCCCGTGAAGTTGTCCTGTGGTAACACTTCTGTCACCGTCCAAGCCTATCTTGATTCTGGTGCAGCAGGGAACTTTATTCATCAGGACCTGGCTACCGCAACATGCTCCAGTCCTTGATTGGAACTCCAGCCAAGTTCTTTAGTGGGGGTCAAGCTGCCATACTAAGTGCCTGGCACAGGTCAAACCTGCCTCTGCACCGACAGTGCCATAGAACCTGTCTGGCCTGCCTCCATGCTACTCAGCCTATGCAGACGTCTTCAGCATAATGGAGACAGAGATGTTGTCGCCACATCGACCCTATGACTATCCGGTTGATCTGTTGCCAGGATCAGCCCCTCCTCGGGGTTGAGTCTATCTGTTGTCCCTGCCAGGAGCTCAAAACTTGTCTGAATACATCAGATAACACCTGGAAAAGAATTTTATTAGGAAGTTTGCTTTGCCGGCCAGTGCTGGGTTCCTCTTTGTCCAGAAGAGAGGATGGATCTCTTCGGTATAGATTATCATGGCCTCAACAAGATCACAGTAAAAGACAAATACCTTCTACCATTGATTGCATAACTCTTTGACAGGATCCGGGGAGCTAAGACCTTCTTCACCAAACTGGATCTGCGCGGAGTATACAACCTTATCCGTATCCGTGAAGGTGACGCGTGGAAGACGGCATTTAATACTCGTGATGGCCGCTAGGAGTATATCATTATGTCGTTTGGACTCTGTAATGCTCCGCCGTATTTAAAGGGACTCTGTCACCAGTTTATCAATCCCTATCTCCTAAATAATCTAAAAGGCGCTTTGATGCTGATAACTACAGTGTGATTTGTTTTAAAAAAAAGTTTATTATTTTCAATGTTATGAGCATTATTCTAAATATGTAAATGAGCCTTTATTAGACAAGTGGGAGGTAACAGCAGCAATTCTGAGAGGCACCATAGGATTTTCTGTAACATGCAACTGAAACAAAAAGAGGACACTGCCGTCCCTGGGTGGGCTTGAACCACCAACCTTCCGGTTAACAGCCGAACGCGCTAACCAATTGTGCCACAGAGACAGCCACGCCCCCCCCCCACGTTGATTAAAGTTGTAAAAAAGCCACAACATGGTAAATGGAGTATGTTTCTTAGAGGACCTTCTGAACAACACAATAAAAAGAAGAGAATGATAAAACATAACAACTGCGTGGGACTACAGCCGCCAACAAATGGACAATTGCAACACAGAGATGGCCTCCACATTAGTGTCTTAACAACAGTCAGCGGGTAATAGGCTAACCCTCTCTTTTGGAGGCATGGCAGCAGAGTGGCGCAGCGGAAGCGTGCTGGGCCCATAACCCAGAGGTCGATGGATCAAAACCATCCTCTGCTAAGTGCTCTCTTTTACTCACTCCCCCTGTTACAATTTGGCCATTATCCCGGGTCGGAATCACGTGTTTTCTCGTAAAAATAGAATAGAGACCCCCGATCCCTGACCATCTCATTTTCACCACCTTCAGACTATGCTTTTTATACACGCAACCTCCCAGTTTCTCATGCCACATGTTTTCGCCTTTGCAACAAAGTGGCACAGGCAAAGGCTTTTGGGCCCACAACCAAATGGGCCATTGGATCTAGACCATCTTTTCTACGTTGCGACTTTCTTATTTAAATCATTCTGATTTATTTTCTCTTCCCACAATTCTTCACTCTGTACACTAACGACTCACCTATACTTTTACACCACCCGGCACCCTGTAAGCTCCACGCTCCTTCTGCTTTTACGGGAGAAAGACATCCACACAAAAAAAAAAAAAAAAGCTTAAAGCTACAGGTTGAAAAGTATGTTATGATCACAATTGTGGTGAATCAGGCACCCCAACATGGAAACCAGCATGGACCCCAGCATGGACCCCAACATGGACCCCAACATGGACTGCCAGAAGGGGGATTAGCTCAAATGGTAGAGCGCTTGCTTAGCATGCGAGAGGTAATGGTATCGACGCCCGTATTCTCCAAGGTTTTGGTTTGCCAAGTTTTTCAAAGAGCGGGACAATTCTCCTCTGTTTCCCTACTCATGTAACTCATTTGCAAGCTTAGGAAGCACCCGACGACCAGCACGGCAAGCCTTCGATAGCTCAGCTGGTAGAGCGGAGGACTGTAGTAGAAAATCAGCAATCCTTAGGTCGCAGTTCAATTCCGGCTCGAAGGAACTTTTGTTAGTCTCATAGATGATGTTTCAACCTGTCGACAAATGCTCTCCCGGTGCCCTCGTCTTCTATCTATTTTCAGAGGGGTCTCTTGTTTGTGTTGGGTATTTGAAATGGGCATCCGACCGAAACTCTCAGTTGAGAGCCACAGTAGGACTTTCTGTAACTCTGACATGCAACTGAAACAAAAAGAGGGTACAATCATCCCTGGGTGGGCTTGAACCACCAACCTTTTGGTTATCAGACAAAAAAAAGTTTTCACAACCTTCAAGCTTTGCTTGAACCTCCCAGTTTCTCATGTCATGTGTTATTTTCTTTGAAACAGAGCGGCGCATGGAAAGACATTTAGGCCCACAACCAAAGGGGGCCAAAGGCAACTATGTCATCCAAATCACTGGGATTTTTTTCTCTTCTCCAAATTTTTCACACTGTACATGTTGAAATGGTCTTACAACCGGTGCCCTCCTCTTCTGGCCGAAACTTTAAGTTGAGAGGCACCATAGGATTTTCTGTAACATGCAACTGAAACAAAAAGAGGGCACTGCCGTCCCTGGGTGGGCTTGAACCACCAACCTTCCGGTTAACAGCCGAACGCGCTAACCAATTGCGCCACAGAGACAACCACGCTCCCCCACTTTGATTAAAGTCGTAAAAAAGCCACAACATGGTAAATGGAGTATGTTTCTTAGAGGACCTTCTGAACAACACAATAAAAAGAAGAGAATGATAAAACATAACAACTGCGTGGGACTACAGCCGCCAACAAATGGACAATTGCAACACAGAGATGGCCTCCACATTAGCGTCTTAACAACAGTCAGCGGGTAATAGGCTACCCCTCTCTTTAGGAGGCATGGCAGCAGAGTGGCGCAGCGGAAGCGTGCTGGGCCCATAACCCAGAGGTCGATGGATCAAAACCATCCTCTGCTAAGTGCTCTATTTTACTCACGCCCCCTGTTACAATTTGGCCATTATCCCCGGTCGGAATCACATGTTTTTCTCGTAAAAATAGAATAGAGACCCCCGATCCCTGACCATCTCATTTTCACGACCTTCAGACTATGCTTTTTATACACGCAACCTCCCAGTTTCTCATGCCACATGTTTTCGCCTTTGCAACAAAGTGGCACAGGCAAAGGCTTTTGGGCCCACAACCAAATGGGCCATTGGATCTAGACCATCTTTTCGACGTTGCGACTTTCTTATTTAAATCATTCTGATTTCTTTTCTCTTCCCACAATTATTCACTCTGTACACTAACGACTCACCTATACTTTTACACCACCCGGCACCCTGTAAGCTCCATGCTCCTTCTGCTTTTACGGGAGAAAGACATCCACAAAAAAAAAAAAAGCTTAAAGCTACAGGTTGAAATGTATGTGATGATCACAATTGTGGTGAATCAGGCACCCCAACATGGAAACCAGCATGGACCCCAACATGGACCCCAACATGGACTGCCAGAAGGGGGATTAGCTCAAATGGTAGAGCGCTCGCTTAGCATGCGAGAGGTAACGGGATCGACGCCCGTATTCTCCAAAGTTTTGGTTTGCCGAGTTTTTCAAAGAGCGGGACAATTCGCCTCTGTTTCCCTACTCATGTAACTCATTTGCAAGCTTAGGAAGCACCCGACGACCAGCTCAGCAAGCCTTCGATAGCTCAGCTGGTAGAGCGGAGGACTGTAGTAGAAAATCAGCAATCCTTAGGTCGCTGGTTCAATTCCGGCTCGAAGGAACTTTTGTTAGTCTCATAGATGATGTTTCAACCTGTCGACAAATGCTCTCCCAGTGCTCTCGTCTTCTATCTATTTTCAGAGGGGTCTCTTGTTTGTGTTGGGTATTTGAAATGGGCATCCGACCGAAACTCTCAGTTGAGAGCCACAGTAGGACTTTCTGTAACTCTGACATGCAACTGAAACAAAAAGAGGGTACAATCATCCCTGGGTGGGCTTGAACCACCAACCTTTTGGTTATCAGACAAAAAAAAGTTTTCACAACCTTCAAGCTTTGCTTGAACCTCCCAGTTTCTCATGTCATGTGTTATTTTCTTTGAAACAGAGCGGCGCATGGAAAGACATTTAGGCCCACAACCAAAGGGGGCCAAAGGCTCTGGACCATTCTTTCTACATTGCAACTATGTCATCCAAATCACTGGGATTTTTTTCTCTTCTCAAAATTTTTCACACTGTACATGTTGAAATGGTCTTACAACCGGTGCCCTCCTCTTCTGGCCGAAACTTTAAGTTGAGAGGCACCATAGGATTTTCTGTAACATGCAACTGAAACAAAAAGAGGGCACTGCCGTCCCTGGGTGGGCTTGAACCACCAACCTTCCGGCTAACAGCCGAACGCGCTAACCAATTGCGCCACAGAGACAACCACGCTCCACCAGTTTGATTAAAGTCGTAAAAAAGCCACAACATGGTAAATGGAGTATGTTTCTTAGAGGACCTTCTGAACAACACAATAAAAAGAAGAGAATGATAAAACATAACAACTGCGTGGGACTACAGCCGCCAACAAATGGACAATTGCAACACAGAGATGGCCTCCACATTAGCGTCTTAACAACAGTCAGCGGGTAATAGGCTACCCCTCTCTTTAGGAGGCATGGCAGCAGAGTGGCGCAGCGGAAGCGTGCTGGGCCCATAACCCAGAGGTCGATGCATCGAAACCATCCTCTGCTAAGTGCTCTCTTTTACTCACGCCCCCTGTTACAATTTGGCCATTATCCCCGGTCGGAATCACATGTTTTTCTCGTAAAAAAAGAATAGAGACCCACGATCCCTGACCATCTCATTTTCACGACCTTCAGACTATGCTTTTTATACACGCAACCTCCCAGTTTCTCATGCCACATGTTTTCGCCTTTGCAACAAAGTGGCACAGGCAAAGGCTTTTGGGCCCACAACCAAATGGGCCATTGGATCTAGACCATCTTTTCTACGTTGCGACTTTCTTATTTAAATCATTCTGATTTCTTTTCTCTTCCCACAATTCTTCACTCTGTACACTAACGACTCACCTATACTTTTACACCACCCGGCACCCTGTAAGCTCCACGCTCCTTCTGCTTTTACGGGAGAAAGACATCCACACTTAAAAAATAAAAAAAATAAAAAAAAAAAAGCTTAAAGCTACAGGTTGAAAAGTATGTGATGATCACAATTGTGGTGAATCAGGCACCCCAACATGGAAACCAGCATGGACCCCAACATGGACTGCCAGAAGGGGGATTAGCTCAAATGGTAGAGCGCTCGCTTAGCATGCGAGAGGTAACGGGATCGACGCCCGTATTCTCCAAAGTTTTGGTTTGCCGAGTTTTTCAAAGAGCGGGACAATTCTCCTCTGTTTCCCTACTCATGTAACTCATTTGCAAGCTTAGGAAGCACCCGACAACCAGCTCGGCAAGCCTTCGATAGCTCAGCTGGTAGAGCGGAGGACTGTAGTAGAAAATCAGCAATCCTTAGGTCGCTGGTTCAATTCCAGCTCGAAGGAACTTTTGTTAGTCTCATAGATGATGTTTCAACCTGTCGACAAATGCTCTCCCGGTGCCCTCGTCTTCTATCTATTTTCAGAGGGGTCTCTTGTTTGTGTTGGGTATTTGAAATGGGCATCCGACCGAAACTCTCAGTTGAGAGCCACAGTAGGACTTTCTGTAACTCTGACATGCAACTGAAACAAAAAAAGGGTACAATCATCCCTGGGTGGGCTTGAACCACCAACCTTTTGGTTATCAGACAAAAAAAAGCTTTCACAACCTTCAGGCTTTGCTTGAACCTCCCAGTTTCTCATGTCATGTGTCATCTTCTTTGAAACAGAGTGGCGCATGGAAAGACATTTAGACCCACAACCAAAGGGGGCCAAAGGCTCTGGACCATTCTTTCTACATTGCAACTATGTCATCCAAATCACTGGGATTTTTTTCTCTTCTCAAAATTTTTCACACTGTACATGTTGAAATGGTCTTACAACCGGTGCCCTCCTCTTCTGGCCGAAACTATAAGTTGAGAGGCACCATAGGATTTTCTGTAACATGCAACTGAAACAAAAATAGGACACTGCCATCCCTGGGTGGGCTTGAACCACCAACCTTCCGGTTAACAGCCGAACGCGCTAACCAATTGCGCCACAGAGACAACCACGCTCCCCTACTTTGATTAAAGTCGTAAAAAAGCCACAACATGGTAAATGGAGTATGTTTCTTAGAGGACCTTCTGATCAACACAATAAAAAGAAGAGAATGATAAAACATAACAACTGCGTGGAACTACAGCCGCCAACAAATGGACAATTGCAACACAGAGATGGCCTCCACATTAGCGTCTTAACAACAGTCAGCGGGTAATAGGCTACCCCTCTCTTTTGGAGGTATGGCAGCAGAGTGGCGCAGCGGAAGCGTGCTGGGCCCATAACCCAGAGGTCAATGGATCGAAACCATCCTCTGCTAAGTGCTCTCTTTTACTCACGCCCCCTGTTACAATTTGGCCATTATCCCCGGTCGGAATCACATGTTTTTCTCGTAAAAATAGAATAGAGATCCCCGATCCCTGACCATCTCATTTTCACGACCTTCAGACTATGCTTTTTATACACGCAACCTCCCAGTTTCTCATTCCACATGTTTTCGCCTTTGCAACAAAGTGGCACAGGCAAAGGCTTTTGGGCCCACAACCAAATGGGCCATTGGATCTAGACCATCTTTTCTACGTTGCGACTTTCTTATTTAAATCATTCTGATTTCTTTTCTCTTCCCACAATTCTTCACTCTGTACACTAACGACTCACCTATACTTTTACACCACCCGGCACCCTGTAAGCTCCACGCTCCTTCTGCTTTTACGGGAGAAAGACATCCACACTTAAAAAAAAAAAAAAAAAAAAAGCTTAAAGCTACAACTTGAAAAGTATGTGATGATCACAATTGTGGTGAATCAGGCACCCCAACATGGAAACCAGCATGGACCCCAACATGGACTGCCAGAAGGGGGATTAGCTCAAATGGTAGAGCGCTCGCTTAGCATGCGAGAGGTAACGGGATCGACGCCCGTATTCTCCAAAGTTTTGGTTTGCCGAGTTTTTCAAAGAGCGGGACAATTCTCCTCTGTTTCCCTACTCATGTAACTCATTTGCAAGCTTAGGAAGCACCCGACAACCAGCTCGGCAAGCCTTCGATAGCTCAGCTGGTAGAGCGGAGGACTGTAGTAGAAAATCAGCAATCCTTAGGTCGCTGGTTCAATTCCGGCTCGAAGGAACTTTTGTTAGTCTCATAGATGATGTTTCAACCTGTCGACAAATGCTCTCCCGGTGCCCTCGTCTTCTATCTATTTTCAGAGGGGTCTCTTGTTTGTGTTGGGTATTTGAAATGGGCATCCGACCGAAACTCTCAGTTGAGAGCCACAGTAGGACTTTCTGTAACTCTGACATGCAACTGAAACAAAAAGAGGGTACAATCATCCCTGGGTGGGCTTGAACCACCAACCTTTTGGTTATCAGACAAAAAAAAGTTTTCACAACCTTCAAGCTTTGCTTGAACCTCCCAGTTTCTCATGTCATGTGTCATCTTCTTTGAAACAGAGTGGCGCATGGAAAGACATTTAGGCCCACAACCAAAGAGGGCCAAAGGCTCTGGACCATTCTTTCTACATTGCAACTATGTCATCTAAATCACTGGGATTTTTTTCTCTTCTCAAAATTTTTCACACTGTACATGTTGAAATGGTCTTACAACCGGTGCCCTCCTCTTCTGGCCGAAACTATAAGTTGAGAGGCACCATAGGATTTTCTGTAACATGCAACTGAAACAAAAATAGGACACTGCCATCCCTGGGTGGGCTTGAACCACTAACCTTCCGGTTAACAGCCGAACGCGCTAACCAATTGCGCCACAGAGACAACCACGCTCCCCTACTTTGATTAAAGTCGTAAAAAAGCCACAACATGGTAAATGGAGTATGTTTCTTAGAGGACCTTCTGATCAACACAATAAAAAGAAGAGAATGATAAAACATAACAACTGCGTGGAACTACAGCCGCCAACAAATGGACAATTGCAACACAGAGATGGCCTCCACATTAGCGTCTTAACAACAGTCAGCGGGTAATAGGCTACCCCTCTCTTTAGGAGGCATGGCAGCAGAGTGGCGCAGCGGAAGCGTGCTGGGCCCATAACCCAGAGGTCGATGGATCGAAACCATCCTCTGCTAAGTGCTCTATTTTACTCACGCCCCCTGTTACAATTTGGCCATTATCCCCGGTCGGAATCACATGTTTTTCTCGTAAAAAAAGAATAGAGACCCACGATCCCTGACCATCTCATTTTCACGACCTTCAGACTATGCTTTTTATACACGCAACCTCCCAGTTTCTCATGCCACATGTTTTCGCCTTTGCAACAAAGTGGCACAGGCAAAGGCTTTTGGGCCCACAACCAAATGGGCCATTGGATCTAGACCATCTTTTCTACGTTGCGACTTTCTTATTTAAATCATTCTGATTTCTTTTCTCTTCCCACAATTCTTCACTCTGTACACTAACGACTCACCTATACTTTTACACCACCCGGCACCCTGTAAGCTCCACGCTCCATCTGCTTTTACGGGAGAAAGACATCCACACTTAAAAAATAAAAAAAAAAAAAAAAAAAAAGCTTAAAGCTACAGGTTGAAAAGTATGTGATGATCACAATTGTGGTGAATCAGGCACCCCAACATGGACTGCCAGAAGGGGGATTAGCTCAAATGGTAGAGCGCTCGCTTAGCATGCGAGAGGTAACGGGATCGACGCCCGTATTCTCCAAAGTTTTGGTTTGCCGAGTTTTTCAAAGAGCGGGACAATTCTCCTCTGTTTCCCTACTCATGTAACTCATTTGCAAGCTTAGGAAGCACCCGACAACCAGCTCGGCAAGCCTTCGATAGCTCAGCTGGTAGAGCGGAGGACTGTAGTAGAAAATCAGCAATCCTTAGGTCGCTGGTTCAATTCCAGCTCGAAGGAACTTTTGTTAGTCTCATAGATGATGTTTCAACCTGTCGACAAATGCTCTCCCGGTGCCCTCGTCTTCTATCTATTTTCAGAGGGGTCTCTTGTTTGTGTTGGGTATTTGAAATGGGCATCCGACCGAAACTCTCAGTTGAGAGCCACAGTAGGACTTTCTGTAACTCTGACATGCAACTGAAACAAAAAAAGGGTACAATCATCCCTGGGTGGGCTTGAACCACCAACCTTTTGGTTATCAGACAAAAAAAAGCTTTCACAACCTTCAGGCTTTGCTTGAACCTCCCAGTTTCTCATGTCATGTGTCATCTTCTTTGAAACAGAGTGGCGCATGGAAAGACATTTAGACCCACAACCAAAGGGGGCCAAAGGCTCTGGACCATTCTTTCTACATTGCAACTATGTCATCCAAATCACTGGGATTTTTTTCTCTTCTCAAAATTTTTCACACTGTACATGTTGAAATGGTCTTACAACCGGTGCCCTCCTCTTCTGGCCGAAACTATAAGTTGAGAGGCACCATAGGATTTTCTGTAACATGCAACTGAAACAAAAATAGGACACTGCCATCCCTGGGTGGGCTTGAACCACCAACCTTCCGGTTAACAGCCGAACGCGCTAACCAATTGCGCCACAGAGACAACCACGCTCCCCTACTTTGATTAAAGTCGTAAAAAAGCCACAACATGGTAAATGGAGTATGTTTCTTAGAGGACCTTCTGATCAACACAATAAAAAGAAGAGAATGATAAAACATAACAACTGCGTGGAACTACAGCCGCCAACAAATGGACAATTGCAACACAGAGATGGCCTCCACATTAGCGTCTTAACAACAGTCAGCGGGTAATAGGCTACCCCTCTCTTTTGGAGGTATGGCAGCAGAGTGGCGCAGCGGAAGCGTGCTGGACCCATAACCCAGAGGTCAATGGATCGAAACCATCCTCTGCTAAGTGCTCTCTTTTACTCACGCCCCCTGTTACAATTTGGCCATTATCCCCGGTCGGAATCACATGTTTTTCTCGTAAAAATAGAATAGAGATCCCCGATCCCTGACCATCTCATTTTCACGACCTTCAGACTATGCTTTTTATACACGCAACCTCCCAGTTTCTCATGCCACATGTTTTCGCCTTTGCAACAAAGTGGCACAGGCAAAGGCTTTTGGGCCCACAACCAAATGGGCCATTGGATCTAGACCATCTTTTCTACGTTGCGACTTTCTTATTTAAATCATTCTGATTTATTTTCTCTTCCCACAATTCTTCACTCTGTACACTAACGACTCACCTATACTTTTACACCACCCGGCACCCTGTAAGCTCCACGCTCCTTCTGCTTTTACGGGAGAAAGACATCCACACTTAAAAAAAAAAAAAAAAAAAAAGCTTAAAGCTACAGGTTGAAAAGTATGTGATGATCACAATTGTGGTGAATCAGGCACCCCAACATGGAAACCAGCATGGACCCCAACATGGACTGCCAGAAGGGGGATTAGCTCAAATGGTACAGCGCTCGCTTAGCATGCGAGAGGTAACGGGATCGACGCCCGTATTCTCCAAAGTTTTGGTTTGCCGAGTTTTTCAAAGAGCGGGACAATTCTCCTCTGTTTCTCTACTCATGTAACTCATTTGCAAGCTTAGGAAGCACCCGACAACCAGCTCAGGAAGCCTTCGATAGCTCAGCTGGTAGAGCGGAGGACTGTAGTAGAAAATCAGCAATCCTTAGGTCGCTGGTTCAATTCCGGCTCGAAGGAACTTTTGTTAGTCTCATAGATGATGTTTCAACCTGTCGACAAATGCTCTCCCGGTGCCCTCGTCTTCTATCTATTTTCAGAGGGGTCTCTTGTTTGTGTTGGGTATTTGAAATGGGCATCCGACCGAAACTCTCAGTTGAGAGCCACAGTAGGACTTTCTGTAACTCCGACATACAACTGAAACAAAAAGAGGGTACAATCATCCCTGGGTGGGCTTGAACCACCAACCTTTTGGTTATCAGACAAAAAAAAGTTTTCACAACCTTCAAGCTTTGCTTGAACCTCCCAGTTTCTCATGTCATGTGTCATCTTCTTTGAAACAGAGTGGCGCATGGAAAGACATTTAGGCCCACAACCAAAGAGGGCCAAAGGCTCTGGACCATTCTTTCTACATTGCAACTATGTCATCCAAATCACTGGGATTTTTTTCTCTTCTCAAAATTTTTCACACTGTACATGTTGAAATGGTCTTACAACCGGTGCCCTCCTCTTCTGGCCGAAACTTTAAGTTGAGAGGCACCATAGGATTTTCTGTAACATGCAACTGAAACAAAAAGAGGACACTGCCGTCCCTGGGTGGGCTTGAACCACCAACCTTCCGGTTAACAGCCGAACACGCTAACCAATTGCGCCACAGAGACAACCACGCTCCCCCACTTTGATTAAAGTCGTAAAAAAGCCACAACATGGTAAATGGAGTATGTTTCTTAGAGGACCTTCTGATCAACACAATAAAAAGAAGAGAATGATAAAACATAACTGCGTGGAACTACAGCCGCCAACAAATGGACAATTGCAACACAGAGATGGCCTCCACATTAGCGTCTTAACAACAGTCAGCGGGTAATAGGCTACCCCTCTCTTTTGGAGGTATGGCAGCAGAGTGGCGCAGCGGAAGCGTGCTGGGCCCATAACCCAGAGGTCGATGGATCGAAACCATCCTCTGCTAAGTGCTCTCTTTTACTCACGCCCCCTGTTACAATTTGGCCATTATCCCCGGTCGGAATCACATGTTTTTCTCGTAAAAATAGAATAGAGATCCCCGATCCCTGACCATCTCATTTTCACGACCTTCAGACTATGCTTTTTATACACGCAACCTCCCAGTTTCTCATTCCACATGTTTTCGCCTTTGCAACAAAGTGGCACAGGCAAAGGCTTTTGGGCCCACAACCAAATGGGCCATTGGATCTAGACCATCTTTTCTACGTTGCGACTTTCTTATTTAAATCATTCTGATTTCTTTTCTCTTCCCACAATTCTTCACTCTGTACACTAACGACTCACCTATACTTTTACACCACCCGGCACCCTGTAAGCTCCACGCTCCTTCTGCTTTTACGGGAGAAAGACATCCACACTTAAAAAAAAAAAAAAAAAAAAAAAAAGCTTAAAGCTACAGGTTGAAAAGTATGTGATGATCACAATTGTGGTGAATCAGGCACCCCAACATGGAAACCAGCATGGACCCCAACATGGACTGCCAGAAGGGGGATTAGCTCAAATGGTAGAGCGCTCGCTTAGCATGCGAGAGGTAACGGGATCGACGCCCGTATTCTCCAAAGTTTTGGTTTGCCGAGTTTTTCAAAGAGCGGGACAATTCTCCTCTGTTTCCCTACTCATGTAACTAATTTGCAAGCTTAGGAAGCACCCGACAACCAGCTCGTCAAGCCTTCGATAGCTCAGCTGGTAGAGCGGAGGACTGTAGTAGAAAATCAGCAATCCTTAGGTCGCTGGTTCAATTCCGGCTCGAAGGAACTTTTGTTAGTCTCATAGATGATGTTTCAACCTGTCGACAAATGCTCTCCCGGTGCCCTCGTCTTCTATCTATTTTCAGAGGGGTCTCTTGTTTGTGTTGGGTATTTGAAATGGGCATCCGACCGAAACTCTCAGTTGAGAGCCACAGTAGGACTTTCTGTAACTCTGACATGCAACTGAAACAAAAAGAGGGTACAATCATCCCTGGGTGGGCTTGAACCACCAACCTTTTGGTTATCAGACAAAAAAAAGTTTTCACAACCTTCAAGCTTTGCTTGAACCTCCCAGTTTCTCATGTCATGTGTCATCTTCTTTGAAACAGAGTGGCGCATGGAAAGACATTTAGGCCCACAACCAAAGAGGGCCAAAGGCTCTGGACCATTCTTTCTACATTGCAACTATGTCATCCAAATCACTGGGATTTTTTTCTCTTCTCAAAATTTTTCACACTGTACATGTTGAAATGGTCTTACAACCGGTGCCCTCCTCTTCTGGCCGAAACTTTAAGTTGAGAGGCACCAGAGGATTTTCTGTAACATGCAACTGAAACAAAAAGAGGACACTGCCGTCCCTGGGTGGGCTTGAACCACCAACCTTCCGGTTAACAGCCGAACGCGCTAACCAATTGCGCCACAGAGACAACCACGCTCCCCCGCTTTGATTAAAGTCGTAAAAAAGCCACAACATGGTAAATGGAGTATGTTTCTTAGAGGACCTTCTGATCAACACAATAAAAAGAAGAGAATGATAAAACATGACAACTGCGTGGAACTACAGCCGCCAACAAATGGACAATTGCAACACAGAGATGGCCTCCACATTAGCGTCTTAACAACAGTCAGCGGGTAATAGGCTACCCCTCTCTTTCGGAGGTATGGCAGCAGAGTGGCGCAGCGGAAGCGTGCTGGGCCCATAACCCAGAGGTCGATGGATCGAAACCATCCTCTGCTAAGTGCTCTCTTTTACTCACGCCCCCTGTTACAATTTGCCCATTATCCCCGGTCGGAATCACATGTTTTTCTCGTAAAAATAGAATAGAGATCCCCGATCCCTGACCATCTCATTTTCACGACCTTCAGACTATGCTTTTTATACACGCAACCTCCCAGTTTCTCATTCCACATGTTTTCGCCTTTGCAACAAAGTGGCACAGGCAAAGGCTTTTGGGCCCACAACCAAATGGGCCATTGGATCTAGACCATCTTTTCTACGTTGCGACTTTCTTATTTAAATCATTCTGATTTCTTTTCTCTTCCCACAATTCTTCACTCTGTACACTAACGACTCACCTATACTTTTACACCACCCGGCACCCTGTAAGCTCCACGCTCCTTCTGCTTTTACGGGAGAAAGACATCCACACTTAAAAAAAAAAAAAAAAAAAAAAAGCTTAAAGCTACAGGTTGAAAAGTATGTGATGATCACAATTGTGGTGAATCAGGCACCCCAACATGGAAACCAGCATGGACCCCAACATGGACTGCCAGAAGGGGGATTAGCTCAAATGGTAGAGCGCTCGCTTAGCATGCGAGAGGTAACGGGATCGACGCCCGTATTCTCCAAAGTTTTGGTTTGCCGAGTTTTTCAAAGAGCGGGACAATTCTCCTCTGTTTCCCTACTCATGTAACTCATTTGCAAGCTTAGGAAGCACCCGACAACCAGCTTGGCAAGCCTTCGATAGCACAGCTGGTAGAGCGGAGGACTGTAGTAGAAAATTAGCAATCCTTAGGTCGCTGGTTCAATTCCAGCTCGAAGGAACTTTTGTTAGTCTCATAGATGATGTTTCAACCTGTCGACAAATGCTCTCCCGGTGCCCTCGTCTTCTATCTATTTTCAGAGGGGTCTCTTGTTTGTGTTGGGTATTTGAAATGTGCATCCGACCGAAACTCTCAGTTGAAAGCCACAGTAGGACTTTCTGTAACTCTGACATGCAACTGAAACAAAAAGAGGGTACAATCATCCCTGGGTGGGCTTGAACCACCAACCTTTTGGTTATCAGACAAAAAAAAGTTTTCACAACCTTCAAGCTTTGCTTGAACCTCCCAGTTTCTCATGTCATGTGTCATCTTCTTTGAAACAGAGTGGCGCATGGAAAGACATTTAGGCCCACAACCAAAGAGGGCCAAAGGCTCTGGACCATTCTTTCTACATTGCAACTATGTCATCCAAATCACTGGGATTTTTTTCTCTTCTCAAAATTTTTCACACTGTACATGTTGAAATGGTCTTACAACCGGTGCCCTCCTCTTCTGGCCGAAACTTTAAGTTGAGAGGCACCAGAGGATTTTCTGTAACATGCAACTGAAACAAAAAGAGGACACTGCCGTCCCTGGGTGGGCTTGAACCACCAACCTTCCGGTTAACAGCCGAACGCGCTAACCAATTGCGCCACAGAGACAACCACGCTCCCCCACTTTGATTAAAGTCGTAAAAAAGCCACAACATGGTAAATGGAGTATGTTTCTTAGAGGACCTTCTGATCAACACAATAAAAAGAAGAGAATGATAAAACATAACAACTGCGTGGAACTACAGCCGCCAACAAATGGACAATTGCAACACAGAGATGGCCTCCACATTAGCGTCTTAACAACAGTCAGCGGGTAATAGGCTACCCCTCTCTTTTGGAGGTATGGCAGCAGAGTGGCGCAGCAGAAGCGTGCTGGGCCCATAACCCAGAGGTCGATGGATCGAAACCATCCTCTGCTAAGTGCTCTCTATTACTCACGCCCCCTGTTACAATTTGGCCATTTTCCCCGGTCGGAATCACATGTTTTTCTCGTAAAAATAGAATAGAGACCCCCGATCCCTGACCATCTCATTTTCACGACCTTCAGACTATGCTTTTTATACACGCAATCTCCCAGTTTCTCATGCCACATGTTTTCGCCTTTGCAACAAAGTGGCACAGGCAAAGGCTTTTGGGCCCACAACCAAATGGGCCATTGGATCTAGACCATCTTTTCTACGTTGCGACTTTCTTATTTAAATCATTCTGATTTCTTTTCTCTTCCCACAATTCTTCACTCTGTACACTAACGACTCACCTATACTTTTACACCACCCGGCACCCTGTAAGCTCCACGCTCCTTATGCTTTTACGGGAGAAAGACATCCACACTTAAAAAAAAAAAAAAAAAAAAAAGCTTAAAGCTACAGGTTGAAAAGTATGTGATGATCACAATTGTGGTGAATCAGGCACCCCAACATGGAAACCAGCATGGACCCCAACATGGACTGCCAGAAGGGGGATTAGCTCAAATGGTAGAGCGCTCGCTTAGCATGCGAGAGGTAACGGATCGACGCCCGTATTCTCCAAAGTTTTGGTTTGCCGAGTTTTTCAAAGAGCGGGACAATTCTCCTCTGTTTCCCTACTCATGTAACTCATTTGCAAGCTTAGGAAGCACCCGACAACCAGCTCGGCAAGCCTTCGATAGCTCAGCTGGTAGAGCGGAGGACTGTAGTAGAAAATCAGCAATCCTTAGGTCGCTGGTTCAATTCCGGCTCGAAGGAACTTTTGTTAGTCTCATAGATCATGTTTCAACCTGTCGACAAATGCTCTCCCGGTGCCCTCGTCTTCTATCTATTTTCAGAGGGGTCTCTTGTTTGTGTTGGGTATTTGAAATGGGCATCCGACCGAAACTCTCAGTTGAGAGCCACAGTAGGACTTTCTGTAACTCTGACATGCAACTGAAACAAAAAGAGGGTACAATCATCCCTGGGTGGGCTTGAACCACCAACCTTTTGGTTATCAGACAAAAAAAAGTTTTCACAACCTTCAAGCTTTGCTTGAACCTCCCAGTTTCTCATGTCATGTGTCATCTTCTTTGAAACAGAGTGGCGCATGGAAAGACATTTAGGCCCACAACCAAAGAGGGCCAAAGGCTCTGGACCATTCTTTCTACATTGCAACTATGTCATCCAAATCACTGGGATTTTTTTCTCTTCTCAAAATTTTTCACACTGTACATGTTGAAATGGTCTTACAACCGGTGCCCTCCTCTTCTGGCCGAAACTTTAAGTTGAGAGGCACCAGAGGATTTTCTGTAACATGCAACTGAAACAAAAAGAGGACACTGCCGTCCCTGAACCACCAACCTTCCGGTTAACAGCCGAACGCGCTAACCAATTGCGCCACAGAGACAACCACACTCCCCCACTTTGATTAAAGTCGTAAAAAAGCCACAACATGGTAAATGGAGTATGTTTCTTAGAGGACCTTCTGATCAACACAATAAAAAGAAGAGAATGATAAAACATAACAACTGCGTGGAACTACAGCCGCCAACAAATGGACAATTGCAACACAGAGATGGCCTCCACATTAGCGTCTTAACAACAGTCAGCGGGTAATAGGCTACCCCTCTCTTTTGGAGGTACGGCAGCAGAGTGGCGCAGCGGAAGCGTGCTGGGCCCATAACCCAGAGGTCGATGGATCGAAACCATCCTCTGCTAAGTGCTCTCTTTTACTCACGCCCCCTGTTACAATTTGGCCATTATCCCCGGTCGGAATCACATGTTTTTCTCGTAAAAATAGAATAGAGACCCCCGATCCCTGACCATCTCATTTTCACGACCTTCAGACTATGCTTTTTATACACGCAACCTCCCAGTTTCTCATGCCACATGTTTTCGCCTTTGCAACAAAGTGGCACAGGCAAAGGCTTTTGGGCCCACAACCAAATGGGCCATTGGATCTAGACCATCTTTTCTACGTTGCGACTTTCTTATTTAAATCATTCTGATTTCTTTTCTCTTCCCACAATTCTTCACTCTGTACACTAACGACTCACCTATACTTTTACACCACCCGGCACCCTGTAAGCTCCACGCTCCTTCTGCTTTTACGGGAGAAAGACATCCACACTTAAAAAAAAAAAAAAAAAAAGCTTAAAGCTACAGGTTGAAAAGTATGTGATGATCACAATTGTGGTGAATCAGGCACCCCAACATGGAGACCAGCATGGACCCCAACATGGACTGCCAGAAGGGGGATTAGCTCAAATGGTAGAGCGCTCGCTTAGCATGCGAGAGGTAACGGGATCGACGCCCGTATTCTCCAAAGTTTTGGTTTGCCGAGTTTTTCAAAGAGCGGGACAATTCTCCTCTGTTTCCCTACTCATGTAACTCATTTGCAAGCTTAGGAAGCACCCGACAACCAGCTCGGCAAGCCTTCGATAGCTCAGCTGGTAGAGCGGAGGACTGTAGTAGAAAATCAGCAATCCTTAGGTCGCTGGTTCAATTCCGGCTCGAAGGAACTTTTGTTAGTCTCATAGATGATGTTTCAACCTGTCGACAAATGCTCTCCCGGTGCCCTCGTCTTCTATCTATTTTCAGAGGGGTCTCTTGTTTGTGTTGGGTATTTGAAATGGGCATCCGACCGAAACTCTCAGTTGAGAGCCACAGTAGGACTTTCTGTAACTCTGACATGCAACTGAAACAAAAAGAGGGTACAATCATCCCTGGGTGGGCTTGAACCACCAACCTTTTGGTTATCAGACAAAAAAAAGTTTTCACAACCTTCAAGCTTTGCTTGAACCTCCCAGTTTCTCATGTCATGTGTCATCTTCTTTGAAACAGAGTGGCGCATGGAAAGACATTTAGGCCCACAACCAAAGAGGGCCAAAGGCTCTGGACCATTCTTTCTACATTGCAACTATGTCATCCAAATCACTGGGATTTTTTTCTCTTCTCAAAATTTTTCACACTGTACATGTTGAAATGGTCTTACAACCGGTGCCCTCCTCTTCTGGCCGAAACTTTAAGTTGAGAGGCACCAGAGGATTTTCTGTAACATGCAACTGAAACAAAAAGAGGACACTGCCGTCCCTGGGTGGGCTTGAACCACCAACCTTCCGGTTAACAGCCGAACGCGCTAACCAATTGCGCCACAGAGACAACCACGCTCCCCCACTTTGATTAAAGTCGTAAAAAAGCCACAACATGGTAAATGGAGTATGTTTCTTAGAGGACCTTCTGATCAACACAATAAAAAGAAGAGAATGATAAAACATAACAACTGCGTGGAACTACAGCCGCCATTAAATGGACAATTGCAACACAGAGATGGCCTCCACATTAGCGTCTTAACAACAGTCAGCGGGTAATAGGCTACCCCTCTCTTTTGGAGGTACGGCAGCAGAGTGGCGTAGCGGGAGCGTGCTGGGCCCATAACCCAGAGGTCGATGGATCGAAACCATCCTCTGCTAAGTGCTCTCTTTTACTCACGCCCCCTGTTACAATTTGGCCATTATCCCCGGTCGGAATCACATGTTTTTCTCGTAAAAATAGAATAGAGACCCCCGATCCCTGACCATCTCATTTTCACGACCTTCAGACTATGCTTTTTATACACGCAACCTCCCAGTTTCTCATGCCACATGTTTTCGCCTTTGCAACAAAGTGGCACAGGCAAAGGCTTTTGGGCCCACAACCAAATGGGCCATTGGATCTAGACCATCTTTTCTACGTTGCGACTTTCTTATTTAAATCATTCTGATTTCTTTTCTCTTCCCACAATTCTTCACTCTGTACACTAACGACTCACCTATACTTTTACACCACCCGACACCCTGTAAGCTCCACGCTCCTTCTGCTTTTACGGGAGAAAGACATCCACACTTAAAAAAAAAAAAAAAAAAAGCTTAAAGCTACAGGTTGAAAAGTATGTGATGATCACAATTGTGGTGAATCAGGCACCCCAACATGGAGACCAGCATGGACCCCAACATGGACTGCCAGAAGGGGGATTAGCTCAAATGGTAGAGCGCTCGCTTAGCATGCGAGAGGTAACGGGATCGACGCCCGTATTCTCCAAAGTTTTGGTTTGCCGAGTTTTTCAAAGAGCGGGACAATTCTCCTCTGTTTCCCTACTCATGTAACTCATTTGCAAGCTTAGGAAGCACCCGACAACCAGCTCGGCAAGCCTTCGATAGCTCAGCTGGTAGAGCGGAGGACTGTAGTAGAAAATCAGCAATCCTTAGGTCGCTGGTTCAATTCCGGCTCGAAGGAACTTTTGTTAGTCTCATAGATGATGTTTCAACCTGTCGACAAATGCTCTCCCGGTGCCCTCGTCTTCTATCTATTTTCAGAGGGGTCTCTTGTTTGTGTTGGGTATTTGAAATGGGCATCCGACCGAAACTCTCAGTTGAGAGCCACAGTAGGACTTTCTGTAACTCTGACATGCAACTGAAACAAAAAGAGGGTACAATCATCCCTGGGTGGGCTTGAACCACCAACCTTTTGGTTATCAGACAAAAAAAAGTTTTCACAACCTTCAAGCTTTGCTTGAACCTCCCAGTTTCTCATGTCATGTGTCATCTTCTTTGAAACAGAGTGGCGCATGGAAAGACATTTAGGCCCACAACCAAAGAGGGCCAAAGGCTCTGGACCATTCTTTCTACATTGCAACTATGTCATCCAAATCACTGGGATTTTTTTCTCTTCTCAAAATTTTTCACACTGTACATGTTGAAATGGTCTTACAACCGGTGCCCTCCTCTTCTGGCCGAAACTTTAAGTTGAGAGGCACCAGAGGATTTTCTGTAACATGCAACTGAAACAAAAAGAGGACACTGCCGTCCCTGGGTGGGCTTGAACCACCAACCTTCCGGTTAACAGCCGAACGCGCTAACCAATTGCGCCACAGAGACAACCACACTCCCCCACTTTGATTAAAGTCGTAAAAAAGCCACAACATGGTAAATGGAGTATGTTTCTTAGAGGACCTTCTGATCAACACAATAAAAAGAAGAGAATGATAAAACATAACAACTGCGTGGAACTACAGCCGCCAACAAATGGACAATTGCAACACAGAGATGGCCTCCACATTAGCGTCTTAACAACAGTCAGCGGGTAATAGGCTACCCCTCTCTTTTGGAGGTACGGCAGCAGAGTGGCGCAGCGGAAGCGTGCTGGGCCCATAACCCAGAGGTCGATGGATCGAAACCATCCTCTGCTAAGTGCTCTCTTTTACTCACGCCCCCTGTTACAATTTGGCCATTATCCCCGGTCGGAATCACATGTTTTTCTCGTAAAAATAGAATAGAGACCCCCGATCCCTGACCATCTCATTTTCACGACCTTCAGACTATGCTTTTTATACACGCAACCTCCCAGTTTCTCATGCCACATGTTTTCGCCTTTGCAACAAAGTGGCACAGGCAAAGGCTTTTGGGCCCACAACCAAATGGGCCATTGGATCTAGACCATCTTTTCTACGTTGCGACTTTCTTATTTAAATCATTCTGATTTCTTTTCTCTTCCCACAATTCTTCACTCTGTACACTAACGACTCACCTATACTTTTACACCACCCGGCACCCTGTAAGCTCCACGCTCCTTCTGCTTTTACGGGAGAAAGACATCCACACTTAAAAAAAAAAAAAAAAAAAGCTTAAAGCTACAGGTTGAAAAGTATGTGATGATCACAATTGTGGTGAATCAGGCACCCCAACATGGAGACCAGCATGGACCCCAACATGGACTGCCAGAAGGGGGATTAGCTCAAATGGTAGAGCGCTCGCTTAGCATGCGAGAGGTAACGGGATCGACGCCCGTATTCTCCAAAGTTTTGGTTTGCCGAGTTTTTCAAAGAGCGGGACAATTCTCCTCTGTTTCCCTACTCATGTAACTCATTTGCAAGCTTAGGAAGCACCCGACAACCAGCTCGGCAAGCCTTCGATAGCTCAGCTGGTAGAGCGGAGGACTGTAGTAGAAAATCAGCAATCCTTAGGTCGCTGGTTCAATTCCGGCTCGAAGGAACTTTTGTTAGTCTCATAGATGATGTTTCAACCTGTCGACAAATGCTCTCCCGGTGCCCTCGTCTTCTATCTATTTTCAGAGGGGTCTCTTGTTTGTGTTGGGTATTTGAAATGGGCATCCGACCGAAACTCTCAGTTGAGAGCCACAGTAGGACTTTCTGTAACTCTGACATGCAACTGAAACAAAAAGAGGGTACAATCATCCCTGGGTGGGCTTGAACCACCAACCTTTTGGTTATCAGACAAAAAAAAGTTTTCACAACCTTCAAGCTTTGCTTGAACCTCCCAGTTTCTCATGTCATGTGTCATCTTCTTTGAAACAGAGTGGCGCATGGAAAGACATTTAGGCCCACAACCAAAGAGGGCCAAAGGCTCTGGACCATTCTTTCTACATTGCAACTATGTCATCCAAATCACTGGGATTTTTTTCTCTTCTCAAAATTTTTCACACTGTACATGTTGAAATGGTCTTACAACCGGTGCCCTCCTCTTCTGGCCGAAACTTTAAGTTGAGAGGCACCAGAGGATTTTCTGTAACATGCAACTGAAACAAAAAGAGGACACTGCCGTCCCTGGGTGGGCTTGAACCACCAACCTTCCGGTTAACAGCCGAACGCGCTAACCAATTGCGCCACAGAGACAACCACGCTCCCCCACTTTGATTAAAGTCGTAAAAAAGCCACAACATGGTAAATGGAGTATGTTTCTTAGAGGACCTTCTGATCAACACAATAAAAAGAAGAGAATGATAAAACATAACAACTGCGTGGAACTACAGCCGCCAACAAATGGACAATTGCAACACAGAGATGGCCTCCACATTAGCGTCTTAACAACAGTCAGCGGGTAATAGGCTACCCCTCTCTTTTGGAGGTACGGCAGCAGAGTGGCGTAGCGGGAGCGTGCTGGGCCCATAACCCAGAGGTCGATGGATCGAAACCATCCTCTGCTAAGTGCTCTCTTTTACTCACGCCCCCTGTTACAATTTGGCCATTATCCCCGGTCGGAATCACATGTTTTTCTCGTAAAAATAGAATAGAGACCCCCGATCCCTGACCATCTCATTTTCACGACCTTCAGACTATGCTTTTTATACACGCAACCTCCCAGTTTCTCATGCCACATGTTTTCGCCTTTGCAACAAAGTGGCACAGGCAAAGGCTTTTGGGCCCACAACCAAATGGGCCATTGGATCTAGACCATCTTTTCTACGTTGCGACTTTCTTATTTAAATCATTCTGATTTCTTTTCTCTTCCCACAATTCTTCACTCTGTACACTAACGACTCACCTATACTTTTACACCACCCGACACCCTGTAAGCTCCACGCTCCTTCTGCTTTTACGGGAGAAAGACATCCACACTTAAAAAAAAAAAAAAAAAAAGCTTAAAGCTACAGGTTGAAAAGTATGTGATGATCACAATTGTGGTGAATCAGGCACCCCAACATGGAGACCAGCATGGACCCCAACATGGACTGCCAGAAGGGGGATTAGCTCAAATGGTAGAGCGCTCGCTTAGCATGCGAGAGGTAACGGGATCGACGCCCGTATTCTCCAAAGTTTTGGTTTGCCGAGTTTTTCAAAGAGCGGGACAATTCTCCTCTGTTTCCCTACTCATGTAACTCATTTGCAAGCTTAGGAAGCACCCGACAACCAGCTCGGCAAGCCTTCGATAGCTCAGCTGGTAAAGCGGAGGACTGTAGTAGAAAATCAGCAATCCTTAGGTCGCTGGTTCAATTCCGGCTCGAAGGAACTTTTGTTAGTCTCATAGATGATGTTTCAACCTGTCGACAAATGCTCTCCCGGTGCCCTCGTCTTCTATCTATTTTCAGAGGGGTCTCTTGTTTGTGTTGGGTATTTGAAATGGGCATCCGACCGAAACTCTCAGTTGAGAGCCACAGTAGGACTTTCTGTAACTCTGACATGCAACTGAAACAAAGAGAGGGTACAATCATCGCTGGGTGGGCTTGAACCACCAACCTTTTGGTTATCAGACAAAAAAAAGTTTTCACAACCTTCAAGCTTTGCTTGAACCTCCCAGTTTCTCATGTCATGTGTCATCTTCTTTGAAACAGAGTGGCGCATGGAAAGACATTTAGGCCCACAACCAAAGAGGGCCAAAGGCTCTGGACCATTCTTTCTACATTGCAACTATGTCATCCAAATCACTGGGATTTTTTTCTCTTCTCAAAATTTTTCACACTGTACATGTTGAAATGGTCTTACAACCGGTGCCCTCCTCTTCTGGCCGAAACTTTAAGTTGAGAGGCACCAGAGGATTTTCTGTAACATGCAACTGAAACAAAAAGAGGACACTGCCATCCCTGGGAGGGCTTGAACCACCAACCTTCCGGTTAACAGCCGAACGCGCTAACCAATTGCGCCACAGAGACAACCACGCTCCCCCACTTTGATTAAAGTCGTAAAAAAGCCACAACATGGTAAATGGAGTATGTTTCTTAGAGGACCTTCTGATCAACACAATAAAAAGAAGAGAATGATAAAACATAACAACTGCGTGGAACTACAGCCGCCAACAAATGGACAATTGCAACACAGAGATGGCCTCCACATTAGCGTCTTAACAACAGTCAGCGGGTAATAGGCTACCCCTCTCTTTTGGAGGTACGGCAGCAGAGTGGCGCAGCAGAAGCGTGCTGGGCCCATAACCCAGAGGTCGATGGATCGAAACCATCCTCTGCTAAGTGCTCTCTTTTACTCACGCCCCCTGTTACAATTTGGCCATTATCCCCGGTCGGAATCACATGTTTTTCTCGTAAAAATAGAATAGAGACCCCCGATCCCTGACCATCTCATTTTCACGACCTTCAGACTATGCTTTTTATACACGCAACCTCCCAGTTTCTCATGCCACATGTTTTCGCCTTTGCAACAAAGTGGCACAGGCAAAGGCTTTTGGGCCCACAACCAAATGGGCCATTGGATCTAGACCATCTTTTCTACGTTGCGACTTTCTTATTTAAATCATTCTGATTTCTTTTCTCTTCCCACAATTCTTCACTCTGTACACTAACGACTCACCTATACTTTTACACCACCCGGCACCCTGTAAGCTCCACGCTCCTTCTGCTTTTACGGGAGAAAGACATCCACACTTAAAAAAAAAAAAAAAAAAAAAAAAAAAAGCTTAAAGCTACAGGTTGAAAAGTATGTGATGATCACAATTGTGGTGAATCAGGCACCCCAACATGGAGACCAGCATGGACCCCAACATGGACTGCCAGAAGGGGGATTAGCTCAAATGGTAGAGCGCTCGCTTAGCATGCGAGAGGTAACGGGATCGACGCCCGTATTCTCCAAAGTTTTGGTTTGCCGAGTTTTTCAAAGAGCGGGACAATTCTCCTCTGTTTCCCTACTCATGTAACTCATTTGCAAGCTTAGGAAGCACCCGACAACCAGCTCGGCAAGCCTTCGATAGCTCAGCTGGTAGAGCGGAGGACTGTAGTAGAAAAACAGCAATCCTTAGGTCGCTGGTTCAATTCCGGCTCGAAGGAACTTTTGTTAGTCTCATAGATGATGTTTCAACCTGTCGACAAATGCTCTCCCGGTGCCCTCGTCTTCTATCTATTTTCAGAGGGGTCTCTTGTTTGTGTTGGGTATTTGAAATGGGCATCCGACCGAAACTCTCAGTTGAGAGCCACAGTAGGACTTTCTGTAACTCTGACATGCAACTGAAACAAAAAGAGGGTACAATCATCCCTGGGTGGGCTTGAACCACCAACCTTTTGGTTATCAGACAAAAAAAAGTTTTCACAACCTTCAAGCTTTGCTTGAACCTCCCAGTTTCTCATGTCATGTGTCATCTTCTTTGAAACAGAGTGGCGCATGGAAAGACATTTAGGCCCACAACCAAAGAGGGCCAAAGGCTCTGGACCATTCTTTCTACATTGCAACTATGTCATCCAAATCACTGGGATTTTTTTCTCTTCTCAAAATTTTTCACACTGTACATGTTGAAATGGTCTTACAACCGGTGCCCTCCTCTTCTGGCCGAAACTTTAAGTTGAGAGGCACCAGAGGATTTTCTGTAACATGCAACTGAAACAAAAAGAGGACACTGCCGTCCCTGGGTGGGCTTGAACCACCAACCTTCCGGTTAACAGCCGAACGCGCTAACCAATTGCGCCACAGAGACAACCACGCTCCCCCACTTTGATTAAAGTCGTAAAAAAGCCACAACATGGTAAATGGAGTATGTTTCTTAGAGGACCTTCTGATCAACACAATAAAAAGAAGAGAATGATAAAACATAACAACTGCGTGGAACTACAGCCGCCAACAAATGGACAATTGCAACACAGAGATGGCCTCCACATTAGCGTCTTAACAACAGTCAGCGGGTAATAGGCTACCCCTCTCTTTTGGAGGTATGGCAGCAGAGTGGCGCAGCGGAAGCGTGCTGGGCCCATAACCCAGAGGTCGATGGATCGAAACCATCCTCTGCTAAGTGCTCTCTTTTACTCACGCCCCCTGTTACAATTTGGCCATTATCCCCGGTCGGAATCACATGTTTTTCTCGTAAAAATAGAATAGAGACCCCCGATCCCTGACCATCTCATTTTCACGACCTTCAGACTATGCTTTTTATACACGCAACCTCCCAGTTTCTCATGACACATGTTTTCGCCTTTGCAACAAAGTGGCACAGGCAAAGGCTTTTGGGCCCACAACCAAATGGGCCATTGGATCTAGACCATCTTTTCTACGTTGCGACTTTCTTATTTAAATCATTCTGATTTCTTTTCTCTTCCCACAATTCTTCACTCTGTACACTAACGACTCACCTATACTTTTACACCACCCGGCACCCTGTAAGCTCCACGCTCCTTCTGCTTTTACGGGAGAAAGACATCCACACTTAAAAAAAAAAAAAAAAAAAAGCTTAAAGCTACAGGTTGAAAAGTATGTGATGAGCACAATTGTGGTGAATCAGGCACCCCAACATGGAGACCAGCATGGACCCCAACATGGACTGCCAGAAGGGGGATTAGCTCAAATGGTAGAGCGCTCGCTTAGCATGCGAGAGGTAACGGGATCGACGCCCGTATTCTCCAAAGTTTTGGTTTGCCGAGTTTTTCAAAGAGCGGGACAATTCTCCTCTGTTTCCCTACTCATGTAACTCATTTGCAAGCTTAGGAAGCACCCGACAACCAGCTCGGCAAGCCTTCGATAGCTCAGCTGGTAGAGCGGAGGACTGTAGTAGAAAATCAGCAATCCTTAGGTCGCTGGTTCAATTCCGGCTCGAAGGAACTTTTGTTAGTCTCATAGATGATGTTTCAACCTGTCGACAAATGCTCTCCCGGTGCCCTCGTCTTCTATCTATTTTCAGAGGGGTCTCTTGTTTGTGTTGGGTATTTGAAATGTGCATCCGACCGAAACTCTCAGTTGAGAGCCACAGTAGGACTTTCTGTAACTCTGACATGCAACTGAAACAAAAAGAGGGTACAATCATCCCTGGGTGGGCTTGAACCACCAACCTTTTGGTTATCAGACAAAAAAAAGTTTTCACAACCTTCAAGCTTTGCTTGAACCTCCCAGTTTCTCATGTCATGTGTCATCTTCTTTGAAACAGAGTGGCGCATGGAAAGACATTTAGGCCCACAACCAAAGAGGGCCAAAGGCTCTGGACCATTCTTTCTACATTGCAACTATGTCATCCAAATCACTGGGATTTTTTTCTCTTCTCAAAATTTTTCACACTGTACATGTTGAAATGGTCTTACAACCGGTGCCCTCCTCTTCTGGCCGAAACTTTAAGTTGAGAGGCACCAGAGGATTTTCTGTAACATGCAACTGAAACAAAAAGAGGACACTGCCGTCCCTGGGTGGGCTTGAACCACCAACCTTCCGGTTAACAGCCGAACGCGCTAACCAATTGCGCCACAGAGACAACCACGCTCCCCCACTTTGATTAAAGTCGTAAAAAAGCCACAACATGGTAAATGGAGTATGTTTCTTAGAGGACCTTCTGATCAACACAATAAAATGAAGAGAATGATAAAACATAACAACTGCGTGGAACTACAGCCGCCAACAAATGGACAATTGCAACACAGAGATGGCCTCCACATTAGCGTCTTAACAACAGTCAGCGGGTAATAGGCTACCCCTCTCTTTTGGAGGTATGGCAGCAGAGTGGCGCAGCGGAAGCGTGCTGGGCCCATAACCCAGAGGTCGATGGATCGAAACCATCCTCTGCTAAGTGCTCTCTTTTACTCACGCCCCCTGTTACAATTTGGCCATTATCCCCGGTCGGAATCACATGTTTTTCTCGTAAAAATAGAATAGAGACCCCCGATCCCTGACCATCTCATTTTCACGACCTTCAGACTATGCTTTTTATACACGCAACCTCCCAGTTTCTCATGACACATGTTTTCGCCTTTGCAACAAAGTGGCACAGGCAAAGGCTTTTGGGCCCACAACCAAATGGGCCATTGGATCTAGACCATCTTTTCTACGTTGCGACTTTCTTATTTAAATCATTCTGATTTCTTTTCTCTTCCCACAATTCTTCACTCTGTACACTAACGACTCACCTATACTTTTACACCACCCGGCACCCTGTAAGCTCCACGCTCCTTCTGCTTTTACGGGAGAAAGACATCCACACTTAAAAAAAAAAAAAAGCTTAAAGCTACAGGTTGAAAAGTATGTGATGATCACAATTGTGGTGAATCAGGCACCCCAACATGGAGACCAGCATGGACCCCAACATGGACTGCCAGAAGGGGGATTAGCTCAAATGGTAGAGCGCTCGCTTTGCATGCGAGAGGTAACGGGATCGACGCCCGTATTCTCCAAAGTTTTGGTTTGCCGAGTTTTTCAAAGAGCGGGACAATTCTCCTCTGTTTCCCTACTCATGTAACTCATTTGCAAGCTTAGGAAGCACCCGACAACCAGCTCGGAAAGCCTTCGATAGCTCAGCTGGTAGAGCGGAGGACTGTAGTAGAAAATCAGCAATCCTTAGGTCGCTGGTTCAATTCCGGCTCGAAGGAACTTTTGTTAGTCTCATAGATGATGTTTCAACCTGTCGACAAATGCTCTCCCGGTGCCCTCGTCTTCTATCTATTTTCAGAGGGGTCTCTTGTTTGTGTTGGGTATTTGAAATGGGCATCCGACCGAAACTCTCAGTTGAGAGCCACAGTAGGACTTTCTGTAACTCTGACATGCAACTGAAACAAAAAGAGGGTACAATCATCCCTGGGTGGGCTTGAACCACCAACCTTTTGGTTATCAGACAAAAAAAAGTTTTCACAACCTTCAAGCTTTGCTTGAACCTCCCAGTTTCTCATGTCATGTGTCATCTTCTTTGAAACAGAGTGGCGCATGGAAAGACATTTAGGCCCACAACCAAAGAGGGCCAAAGGCTCTGGACCATTCTTTCTACATTGCAACTATGTCATCCAAATCACTGGGATTTTTTTCTCTTCTCAAAATTTTTCACACTGTACATGTTGAAATGGTCTTACAACCGGTGCCCTCCTCTTCTGGCCGAAACTTTAAGTTGAGAGGCACCAGAGGATTTTCTGTAACATGCAACTGAAACAAAAAGAGGACACTGCCGTCCCTGGGTGGGCTTGAACCACCAACCTTCCGGTTAACAGCCGAACGCGCTAACCAATTGCGCCACAGAGACAACCACGCTCCCCCACTTTGATTAAAGTCGTAAAAAAGCCACAACATGGTAAATGGAGTATGTTTCTTAGAGGACCTTCTGATCAACACAATAAAAAGAAGAGAATGATAAAACATAACAACTGCGTGGAACTACAGCCGCCAACAAATGGACAATTGCAACACAGAGATGGCCTCCACATTAGCGTCTTAACAACAGTCAGCGGGTAATAGGCTACCCCTCTCTTTTGGAGGTATGGCAGCAGAGTGGCGCAGCGGAAGCGTGCTGGGCCCATAACCCAGAGGTCGATGGATCGAAACCATCCTCTGCTTAGTGCTCTCTTTTACTCACGCCCCCTGTTACAATTTGGCCATTATCCCCGGTCGGAATCACATGTTTTTCTCGTAAAAATAGAATAGAGACCCCCGATCCCTGACCATCTCATTTTCACGACCTTCAGACTATGCTTTTTATACACGCAACCTCCCAGTTTCTCATGACACATGTTTTCGCCTTTGCAACAAAGTGGCACAGGCAAAGGCTTTTGGGCCCACAACCAAATGGGCCATTGGATCTAGACCATCTTTTCTACGTTGCGACTTTCTTATTTAAATCATTCTGATTTCTTTTCTCTTCCCACAATTCTTCACTCTGTACACTAACGACTCACCTATACTTTTACACCACCCGGCACCCTGTAAGCTCCACGCTCCTTCTGCTTTTACGGGAGAAAGACATCCACACTTAAAAAAAAAAAAAAAAAAAAGCTTAAAGCTACAGGTTGAAAAGTATGTGATGATCACAATTGTGGTGAATCAGGCACCCCAACATGGAGACCAGCATGGACCCCAACATGGACTGCCAGAAGGGGGATTAGCTCAAATGGTAGAGCGCTCGCTTTGCATGCGAGAGGTAACGGGATCGACGCCCGTATTCTCCAAAGTTTTGGTTTGCCGAGTTTTTCAAAGAGCGGGACAATTCTCCTCTGTTTCCCTACTCATGTAACTCATTTGCAAGCTTAGGAAGCACCCGACAACCAGCTCGGCAAGCCTTCGATAGCTCAGCTGGTAGAGCGGAGGACTGTAGTAGAAAATCAGCAATCCTTAGGTCGCTGGTTCAATTCCGGCTCGAAGGAACTTTTGTTAGTCTCATAGATGATGTTTCAACCTGTCGATAAATGCTCTCCCGGTGCCCTCGTCTTCTATCTATTTTCAGAGGGGTCTCTTGTTTGTGTTGGGTATTTGAAATGGGCATCCGACCGAAACTCTCAGTTGAGAGCCACAGTAGGACTTTCTGTAACTCTGACATGCAACTGAAACAAAAAGAGGGTACAATCATCCCTGGGTGGGCTTGAACCACCAACCTTTTGGTTATCAGACAAAAAAAAGTTTTCACAACCTTCAAGCTTTGCTTGAACCTCCCAGTTTCTCATGTCATGTGTCATCTTCTTTGAAATAGAGTGGCGCATGGAAAGACATTTAGGCCCACAACCAAAGAGGGCCAAAGGCTCTGGACCATTCTTTCTACATTGCAACTATGTCATCCAAATCACTGGGATTTTTTTCTCTTCTCAAAATTTTTCACACTGTACATGTTGAAATGGTCTTACAACCGGTGCCCTCCTCTTCTGGCCGAAACTTTAAGTTGAGAGGCACCAGAGGATTTTCTGTAACATGCAACTGAAACAAAAAGAGGACACTGCCGTCCCTGGGTGGGCTTGAACCACCAACCTTCCGGTTAACAGCCGAACGCGCTAACCAATTGCGCCACAGAGACAACCACGCTCCCCCACTTTGATTAAAGTCGTAAAAAAGCCACAACATGGTAAATGGAGTATGTTTCTTAGAGGACCTTCTGATCAACACAATAAAAAGAAGAGAATGATAAAACATAACAACTGCGTGGAACTACAGCCGCCAACAAATGGACAATTGCAACACAGAGATGGCCTCCACATTAGCGTCTTAACAACAGTCAGCGGGTAATAGGCTACCCCTCTCTTTTGGAGGTATGGCAGCAGAGTGGCGCAGCGGAAGCGTGCTGGGCCCATAACCCAGAGGTCGATGGATCGAAACCATCCTCTGCTAAGTGCTTTCTTTTACTCACGCCCCCTGTTACAATTTGGCCATTATCCCCGGTCGGAATCACATGTTTTTCTCGTAAAAATAGAATAGAGACCCCCGATCCCTGACCATCTCATTTTCACGACCTTCAGACTATGCTTTTTATACACGCAACCTCCCAGTTTCTCATGACACATGTTTTCGCCTTTGCAACAAAGTGGCACAGGCAAAGGCTTTTGGGCCCACAACCAAATGGGCCATTGGATCTAGACCATCTTTTCTACGTTGCGACTTTCTTATTTAAATCATTCTGATTTCTTTTCTCTTCCCACAATTCTTCACTCTGTACACTAACGACTCACCTATACTTTTACACCACCCGGCACCCTGTAAGCTCCACGCTCCTTCTGCTTTTACGGGAGAAAGACATCCACACTTAAAAAAAAAAAAAAAAAAAAAAGCTTAAAGCTACAGGTTGAAAAGTATGTGATGATCACAATTGTGGTGAATCAGGCACCCCAACATGGAGACCAGCATGGACCCCAACATGGACTGCCAGAAGGGGGATTAGCTCAAATGGTAGAGCGCTCGCTTAGCATGCGAGAGGTAACGGGATCGACGCCCGTATTCTCCAAAGTTTTGGTTTGCCGAGTTTTTCAAAGAGCGGGACAATTCTCCTCTGTTTCCCTACTCATGTAACTCATTTGCAAGCTTAGGAAGCACCCGACAACCAGCTCGGCAAGCCTTCGATAGCTCAGCTGGTAGAGCGGAGGACTGTAGTAGAAAATCAGCAATCCTTAGGTCGCTGGTTCAATTCCGGCTCGAAGGAACTTTTGTTAGTCTCATAGATGATGTTTCAACCTGTCGACAAATGCTCTCCCGGTGCCCTCGTCTTCTATCTATTTTCAGAGGGGTCTCTTGTTTGTGTTGGGTATTTGAAATGGGCATCCGACCGAAACTCTCAGTTGAGAGCCACAGTAGGACTTTCTGTAACTCTGACATGCAACTGAAACAAAAAGAGGGTACAATCATCCCTGGGTGGGCTTGAACCACCAACCTTTTGGTTATCAGACAAAAAAAAGTTTTCACAACCTTCAAGCTTTGCTTGAACCTCCCAGTTTCTCATGTCATGTGTCATCTTCTTTGAAACAGAGTGGCGCATGGAAAGACATTTAGGCCCACAACCAAAGAGGGCCAAAGGCTCTGGACCATTCTTTCTACATTGCAACTATGTCATCCAAATCACTGGGATTTTTTTCTCTTCTCAAAATTTTTCACACTGTACATGTTGAAATGGTCTTACAACCGGTGCCCTCCTCTTCTGGCCGAAACTTTAAGTTGAGAGGCACCAGAGGATTTTCTGTAACATGCAACTGAAACAAAAAGAGGACACTGCCGTCCCTGGGTGGGCTTGAACCACCAACCTTCCGGTTAACAGCCGAACGCGATAACCAATTGCGCCACAGAGACAACCACGCTCCCCCACTTTGATTAAAGTCGTAAAAAAGCCACAACATGGTAAATGGAGTATGTTTCTTAGAGGACCTTCTGATAAACACAATAAAAAGAAGAGAATGATAAAACATAACAACTGCGTGGAACTACAGCCGCCAACAAATGGACAATTGCAACACAGAGATGGCCTCCACATTAGCGTCTTAACAACAGTCAGCGGGTAATAGGCTACCCCTCTCTTTTGGAGGTATGGCAGCAGAGTGGCGCAGCGGAAGCGTGCTGGGCCCATAACCCAGAGGTCGATGGATCGAAACCATCCTCTGCTAAGTGCTCTCTTTTACTCACGCCCCCTGTTACAATTTGGCCATTATCCCCGGTCGGAATCACATGTTTTTCACGTAAAAATAGAATAGAGACCCCCGATCCCTGACCATCTCATTTTCACGACCTTCAGACTATGCTTTTTATACACGCAACCTCCCAGTTTCTCATGCCACATGTTTTCGCCTTTGCAACAAAGTGGCACAGGCAAAGGCTTTTGGGCCCACAACCAAATGGGCCATTGGATCTAGACCATCTTTTCTACGTTGCGACTTTCTTATTTAAATCATTCTGATTTCTTTTCTCTTCCCACAATTCTTCACTCTGTACACTAACGACTCACCTATACTTTTACACCACCCGGCACCCTGTAAGCTCCACGCTCCTTCTGCTTTTACGGGAGAAAGACATCCACACTTAAAAAAAAAAAAAAAAAAAAAAGCTTAAAGCTACAGGTTGAAAAGTATGTGATGATCACAATTGTGGTGAATCAGGCACCCCAACATGGAGACCAGCATGGACCCCAACATGGACTGCCAGAAGGGGGATTAGCTCAAATGGTAGAGCGCTCGCTTAGCATGCGAGAGGTAACGGGATCGACGCCCGTATTCTCCAAAGTTTTGGTTTGCCGAGTTTTTCAAAGAGCGGGACAATTCTCCTCTGTTTCCCTACTCATGTAACTCATTTGCAAGCTTAGGAAGCACCCGACAACCAGCTCGGCAAGCCTTCGATAGCTCAGCTGGTAGAGCGGAGGACTGTAGTAGAAAATCAGCAATCCTTAGGTCGCTGGTTCAATTCCGGCTCGAAGGAACTTTTGTTAGTCTCATAGATGATGTTTCAACCTGTCGATAAATGCTCTCCCGGTGCCCTCGTCTTCTATCTATTTTCAGAGGGGTCTCTTGTTTGTGTTGGGTATTTGAAATGGGCATCCGACCGAAACTCTCAGTTGAGAGCCACAGTAGGACTTTCTGTAACTCTGACATGCAACTGAAACAAAAAGAGGGTACAATCATCCCTGGGTGGGCTTGAACCACCAACCTTTTGGTTATCAGACAAAAAAAAGTTTTCACAACCTTCAAGCTTTGCTTGAACCTCCCAGTTTCTCATGTCATGTGTCATCTTCTTTGAAACAGAGTGGCGCATGGAAAGACATTTAGGCCCACAACCAAAGAGGGCCAAAGGCTCTGGACCATTCTTTCTACATTGCAACTATGTCATCCAAATCACTGGGATTTTTTTCTCTTCTCAAAATTTTTCACACTGTACATGTTGAAATGGTCTTACAACCGGTGCCCTCCTCTTCTGGCCGAAACTTTAAGTTGAGAGGCACCAGAGGATTTTCTGTAACATGCAACTGAAACAAAAAGAGGACACTGCCGTCCCTGGGTGGGCTTGAACCACCAACCTTCCGGTTAACAGCCGAACGCGATAACCAATTGCGCCACAGAGACAACCACGCTCCCCCACTTTGATTAAAGTCGTAAAAAAGCCACAACATGGTAAATGGAGTATGTTTCTTAGAGGACCTTCTGATCAACACAATAAAAAGAAGAGAATGATAAAACATAACAACTGCGTGGAACTACAGCCGCCAACAAATGGACAATTGCAACACAGAGATGGCCTCCACATTAGCGTCTTAACAACAGTCAGCGGGTAATAGGCTACCCCTCTCTTTTGGAGGTATGGCAGCAGAGTGGCGCAGCGGAAGCGTGCTGGGCCCATAACCCAGAGGTCGATGGATCGAAACCATCCTCTGCTAAGTGCTCTCTTTTACTCACGCCCCCTGTTACAATTTGGCCATTATCCCCGGTCGGAATCACATGTTTTTCTCGTAAAAATAGAATAGAGACCCCCGATCCCTGACCATCTCATTTTCACGACCTTCAGACTATGCTTTTTATACACGCAACCTCCCAGTTTCTCATGCCACATGTTTTCGCCTTTGCAACAAAGTGGCACAGGCAAAGGCTTTTGGGCCCACAACCAAATGGGCCATTGGATCTAGACCATCTTTTCTACGTTGCGACTTTCTTATTTAAATCATTCTGATTTCTTTTCTCTTCCCACAATTCTTCACTCTGTACACTAACGACTCACCTATACTTTTACACCACCCGGCACCCTGTAAGCTCCACGCTCCTTCTGCTTTTACGGGAGAAAGACATCCACACTTAAAAAAAAAAAAAAAAAAAAAAGCTTAAAGCTACAGGTTGAAAAGTATGTGATGATCACAATTGTGGTGAATCAGGCACCCCAACATGGAGACCAGCATGGACCCCAACATGGACTGCCAGAAGGGGGATTAGCTCAAATGGTAGAGCGCTCGCTTAGCATGCGAGAGGTAACGGGATCGACGCCCGTATTCTCCAAAGTTTTGGTTTGCCGAGTTTTTCAAAGAGCGGGACAATTCTCCTCTGTTTCCCTACTCATGTAACTCATTTGCAAGCTTAGGAAGCACCCGACAACCAGCTCGGCAAGCCTTCGATAGCTCAGCTGGTAGAGCGGAGGACTGTAGTAGAAAATCAGCAATCCTTAGGTCGCTGGTTCAATTCCGGCTCGAAGGAACTTTTGTTAGTCTCATAGATGATGTTTCAACCTGTCGATAAATGCTCTCCCGGTGCCCTCGTCTTCTATCTATTTTCAGAGGGGTCTCTTGTTTGTGTTGGGTATTTGAAATGGGCATCCGACCGAAACTCTCAGTTGAGAGCCACAGTAGGACTTTCTGTAACTCTGACATGCAACTGAAACAAAAAGAGGGTACAATCATCCCTGGGTGGGCTTGAACCACCAACCTTTTGGTTATCAGACAAAAAAAAGTTTTCACAACCTTCAAGCTTTGCTTGAACCTCCCAGTTTCTCATGTCATGTGTCATCTTCTTTGAAATAGAGTGGCGCATGGAAAGACATTTAGGCCCACAACCAAAGAGGGCCAAAGGCTCTGGACCATTCTTTCTACATTGCAACTATGTCATCCAAATCACTGGGATTTTTTTCTCTTCTCAAAATTTTTCACACTGTACATGTTGAAATGGTCTTACAACCGGTGCCCTCCTCTTCTGGCCGAAACTTTAAGTTGAGAGGCACCAGAGGATTTTCTGTAACATGCAACTGAAACAAAAAGAGGACACTGCCATCCCTGGGTGGGCTTGAACCACCAACCTTCCGGTTAACAGCCGAACGCGCTAACCAATTGCGCCACAGAGACAACCACGCTCCCCCACTTTGATTAAAGTCGTAAAAAAGCCACAACATGGTAAATGGAGTATGTTTCTTAGAGGACCTTCTGATCAACACAATAAAAAGAAGAGAATGATAAAACATAACAACTGCGTGGAACTACAGCCGCCAACAAATGGACAATTGCAACACAGAGATGGCCTCCACATTAGCGTCTTAACAACAGTCAGCGGGTAATAGGCTACCCCTCTCTTTTGGAGGTATGGCAGCAGAGTGGCGCAGCGGAAGCGTGCTGGGCCCATAACCCAGAGGTCGATGGATCGAAACCATCCTCTGCTAAGTGCTTTCTTTTACTCACGCCCCCTGTTACAATTTGGCCATTATCCCCGGTCGGAATCACATGTTTTTCTCGTAAAAATAGAATAGAGACCCCCGATCCCTGACCATCTCATTTTCACGACCTTCAGACTATGCTTTTTATACACGCAACCTCCCAGTTTCTCATGACACATGTTTTCGCCTTTGCAACAAAGTGGCACAGGCAAAGGCTTTTGGGCCCACAACCAAATGGGCCATTGGATCTAGACCATCTTTTCTACGTTGCGACTTTCTTATTTAAATCATTCTGATTTCTTTTCTCTTCCCACAATTCTTCACTCTGTACACTAACGACTCACCTATACTTTTACACCACCCGGCACCCTGTAAGCTCCACGCTCCTTCTGCTTTTACGGGAGAAAGACATCCACACTTAAAAAAAAAAAAAAAAAAAAAAGCTTAAAGCTACAGGTTGAAAAGTATGTGATGATCACAATTGTGGTGAATCAGGCACCCCAACATGGAGACCAGCATGGACCCCAACATGGACTGCCAGAAGGGGGATTAGCTCAAATGGTAGAGCGCTCGCTTAGCATGCGAGAGGTAACGGGATCGACGCCCGTATTCTCCAAAGTTTTGGTTTGCCGAGTTTTTCAAAGAGCGGGACAATTCTCCTCTGTTTCCCTACTCATGTAACTCATTTGCAAGCTTAGGAAGCACCCGACAACCAGCTCGGCAAGCCTTCGATAGCTCAGCTGGTAGAGCGGAGGACTGTAGTAGAAAATCAGCAATCCTTAGGTCGCTGGTTCAATTCCGGCTCGAAGGAACTTTTGTTAGTCTCATAGATGATGTTTCAACCTGTCGACAAATGCTCTCCCGGTGCCCTCGTCTTCTATCTATTTTCAGAGGGGTCTCTTGTTTGTGTTGGGTATTTGAAATGGGCATCCGACCGAAACTCTCAGTTGAGAGCCACAGTAGGACTTTCTGTAACTCTGACATGCAACTGAAGCAAAAAGAGGGTACAATCATCCCTGGGTGGGCTTGAACCACCAACCTTTTGGTTATCAGACAAAAAAAAGTTTTCACAACCTTCAAGCTTTGCTTGAACCTCCCAGTTTCTCATGTCATGTGTCATCTTCTTTGAAACAGAGTGGCGCATGGAAAGACATTTAGGCCCACAACCAAAGAGGGCCAAAGGCTCTGGACCATTCTTTCTACATTGCAACTATGTCATCCAAATCACTGGGATTTTTTTCTCTTCTCAAAATTTTTCACACTGTACATGTTGAAATGGTCTTACAACCGGTGCCCTCCTCTTCTGGCCGAAACTTTAAGTTGAGAGGCACCAGAGGATTTTCTGTAACATGCAACTGAAACAAAAAGAGGACACTGCCGTCCCTGGGTGGGCTTGAACCACCAACCTTCCGGTTAACAGCCGAACGCGCTAACCAATTGCGCCACAGAGACAACCACGCTCCCCCACTTTGATTAAAGTCGTAAAAAAGCCTCAACATGGTAAATGGAGTATGTTTCTTAGAGGACCTTCTGATCAACACAATAAAAAGAAGAGAATGATAAAACATAACAACTGCGTGGAACTACAGCCGCCAACAAATGGACAATTGCAACACAGAGATGGCCTCCACATTAGCGTCTTAACAACAGTCAGCGGGTAATAGGCTACCCCTCTCTTTTGGAGGTATGGTAGCAGAGTGGCGCAGCGGAAGCGTGCTGGGCCCATAACCCAGAGGTCGATGGATCGAAACCATCCTCTGCTAAGTGCTCTCTTTTACTCACGCCCCCTGTTACAATTTGGCCATTATCCCCGGTCGGAATCACATGTTTTTCTCGTAAAAATAGAATAGAGACCCCCGATCCCTGACCATCTCATTTTCACGACCTTCAGACTATGCTTTTTATACACGCAACCTCCCAGTTTCTCATGCCACATGTTTTCGCCTTTGCAACAAAGTGGCACAGGCAAAGGCTTTTGGGCCCACAACCAAATGGGCCATTGGATCTAGACCATCTTTTCTACGTTGCGACTTTCTTATTTAAATCATTCTGATTTCTTTTCTCTTCCCACAATTCTTCACTCTGTACACTAACGACTCACCTATACTTTTACACCACCCGGCACCCTGTAAGCTCCACGCTCCTTCTGCTTTTACGGGAGAAAGACATCCACACTTAAAAAAAAAAAAAAAAAAGCTTAAAGCTACAGGTTGAAAAGTATGTGATGATCACAATTGTGGTGAATCAGGCACCCCAACATGGAGACCAGCATGGACCCCAACATGGACTGCCAGAAGGGGGATTAGCTCAAATGGTAGAGCGCTCGCTTAGCATGCGAGAGGTAACGGGATCGACGCCCGTATTCTCCAAACTTTTGGTTTCCGAGTTTTTCAAAGAGCGGGACAATTCTCCTCTGTTTCCCTACTCATGTAACTCATTTGCAAGCTTAGGAAGCACCCGACAACCAGCTCGGCAAGCCTTCGATAGCTCAGCTGGTAGAGCGGAGGACTGTAGTAGAAAATCAGCAATCCTTAGGTCGCTGGTTCAATTCCGGCTCGAAGGAACTTTTGTTAGTCTCATAGATGATGTTTCAACCTGTCGACAAATGCTCTCCCGGTGCCCTCGTCTTCTATCTATTTTCAGAGGGGTCTCTTGTTTGTGTTGGGTATTTGAAATGGGCATCCGACCGAAACTCTCAGTTGAGAGCCACAGTAGGACTTTCTGTAACTCTGACATGCAACTGAAACAAAAAGAGGGTACAATCATCCCTGGGTGGACTTGAACCACCAACCTTTTGGTTATCAGACAAAAAAAAGTTTTCACAACCTTCAAGCTTTGCTTGAACCTCCCAGTTTCTCATGTCATGTGTCATCTTCTTTGAAACAGAGTGGCGCATGGAAAGACATTTAGGCCCACAACCAAAGAGGGCCAAAGGCTCTGGACCATTCTTTCTACATTGCAACTATGTCATCCAAATCACTGGGATTTTTTTCTCTTCTCAAAATTTTTCACACTGTACATGTTGAAATGGTCTTACAACCGGTGCCCTCCTCTTCTGGCCGAAACTTTAAGTTGAGAGGCACCAGAGGATTTTCTGTAACATGCAACTGAAACAAAAAGAGGACACTGCCGTCCCTGGGTGGGCTTGAACCACCAACCTTCCGGTTAACAGCCGAACGCGCTAACCAATTGCGCCACAGAGACAACCACGCTCCCACACTTTGATTAAAGTCGTAAAAAAGCCACAACATGGTAAATGGAGTATGTTTCTTAGAGGACCTTCTGATCAACACAATAAAAAGAAGAGAATGATAAAACATAACAACTGCGTGGAACTACAGCCGCCAACAAATGGACAATTGCAACACAGAGATGGCCTCCACATTAGCGTCTTAACAACAGTCAGCGGGTAATAGGCTACCCCTCTCTTTTGGAGGTATGGCAGCAGAGTGGCGCAGCGGAAGCGTGCTGGGCCCATAACCCAGAGGTCGATGGATCGAAACCATCCTCTGCTAAGTGCTCTCTTTTACTCACGCCCCCTGTTACAATTTGGCCATTATCCCCGGTCGGAATCACATGTTTTTCTCGTAAAAATAGAATAGAGACCCCCGATCCCTGACCATCTCATTTTCACGACCTTCAGACTATGCTTTTTATACTCGCAACCTCCCAGTTTCTCATGCCACATGTTTTCGCCTTTGCAACAAAGTGGCACAGGCAAAGGCTTTTGGGCCCACAACCAAATGGGCCATTGGATCTAGACCATCTTTTCTACGTTGCGACTTTCTTATTTAAATCATTCTGATTTCTTTTCTCTTCCCACAATTCTTCACTCTGTACACTAACGACTCACCTATACTTTTACACCACCCGGCACCCTGTAAGCTCCACGCTCCTTTTGCTTTTACGGGAGAAAGACATCCACACTTAAAAAAAAAAAAAAAAAAAAAAAAAAGCTTAAAGCTACAGGTTGAAAAGTATGTGATGATCACAATTGTGGTGAATCAGGCACCCCAACATGGAGACCAGCATGGACCCCAACATGGACTGCCAGAAGGGGGATTAGCTCAAATGGTAGAGCGCTCGCTTAGCATGCGAGAGGTAACGGGATCGACGCCCGTATTCTCCAAAGTTTTGGTTTGCCGAGTTTTTCAAAGAGCGGGACAATTCTCATCTGTTTCCCTACTCATGTAACTCATTTGCAAGCTTAGGAAGCACCCGACAACCAGCTCGGCAAGCCTTCGATAGCTCAGCTGGTAGAGCGGAGGACTGTAGTAGAAAATCAGCAATCCTTAGGTCGCTGGTTCAATTCCGGCTCGAAGGAACTTTTGTTAGTCTCATAGATGATGTTTCAACCTGTCGACAAATGCTCTCCCGGTGCCCTCGTCTTCTATCTATTTTCAGAGGGGTCTCTTGTTTGTGTTGGGTATTTGAAATGGGCATCCGACCGAAACTCTCAGTTGAGAGCCACAGTAGGACTTTCTGTAACTCTGACATGCAACTGAAACAAAAAGAGGGTACAATCATCCCTGGGTGGGCTTGAACCACCAACCTTTTGGTTATCAGACAAAAAAAAGTTTTCACAACCTTCGCTTGAACCTCCCAGTTTCTCATGTCATGTGTCATCTTCTTTGAAACAGAGTGGCGCATGGAAAGACATTTAGGCCCACAACCAAAGAGGGCCAAAGGCTCTGGACCATTCTTTCTACATTGCAACTATGTCATCCAAATCACTGGGATTTTTTTCTCTTCTCAAAATTTTTCACACTGTACATGTTGAAATGGTCTTACAACCGGTGCCCTCCTCTTCTGGCCGAAACTTTAAGTTGAGAGGCACCAGAGGATTTTCTGTAACATGCAACTGAAACAAAAAGAGGACACTGCCGTCCCTGGGTGGGCTTGAACCACCAACCTTCCGGTTAACAGCCGAACGCGCTAACCAATTGCGCCACAGAGACAACCACGCTCCCACACTTTGATTAAAGTCGTAAAAAAGCCACAACATGGTAAATGGAGTATGTTTCTTAGAGGACCTTCTGATCAACACAATAAAAAGAAGAGAATGATAAAACATAACAACTGCGTGGAACTACAGCCGCCAACAAATGGACAATTGCAACACAGAGATGGCCTCCACATTAGCGTCTTAACAACAGTCAGCGGGTAATAGGCTACCCCTCTCTTTTGGAGGTATCGCAGCCGAGTGGCGCAGCGGAAGCGTGCTGGGCCCATAACCCAGAGGTCGATGGATCGAAACCATCCTCTGCTAAGTGCTCTCTTTTACTCACGCCCCCTGTTACAATTTGGCCATTATCCCCGGTCGGAATCACATGTTTTTCTCGTAAAAATAGAATAGAGACCCCCGATCCCTGACCATCTCATTTTCACGACCTTCAGACTATGCTTTTTATACACGCAACCTCCCAGTTTCTCATGCCACATGTTTTCGCCTTTGCAACAAAGTGGCACAGGCAAAGGCTTTTGGGCCCACAACCAAATGGGCCATTGGATCTAGACCATCTTTTCTACGTTGCGACTTTCTTATTTAAATCATTCTGATTTCTTTTCTCTTCCCACAATTCTTCACTCTGTACACTAACGACTCACCTATACTTTTACACCACCCGGCACCCTGTAAGCTCCACGCTCCTTCTGCTTTTACGGGAGAAAGACATCCACACTTAAAAAAAAAAAAAAAAAAGCTTAAAGCTACAGGTTGAAAAGTATGTGATGATCACAATTGTGGTGAATCAGGCACCCCAACATGGAGACCAGCATGGACCCCAACATGGACTGCCAGAAGGGGGATTAGCTCAAATGGTAGAGCGCTCGCTTAGCATGCGAGAGGTAACGGGATCGACGCCCGTATTCTCCAAAGTTTTGGTTTCCGAGTTTTTCAAAGAGCGGGACAATTCTCCTCTGTTTCCCTACTCATGTAACTCATTTGCAAGCTTAGGAAGCACCCGACAACCAGCTCAGCAAGCCTTCGATAGCTCAGCTGGTAGAGCGGAGGACTGTAGTAGATAATCAACAATCCTTAGGTCGCTGGTTCAATTCCGGCTCGAAGGAACTTTTGTTAGTCTCATAGATGATGTTTCAACCTGTCGACAAATGCTCTCCCGGTGCCCTCGTCTTCTATCTATTTTCAGAGGGGTCTCTTGTTTGTGTTGGGTATTTGAAATGGGCATCCGACCGAAACTCTCAGTTGAGAGCCACAGTAGGACTTTCTGTAACTCTGACATGCAACTGAAACAAAAAGAGGGTACAATCATCCCTGGGTGGGCTTGAACCACCAACCTTTTGGTTATCAGACAAAAAAAAGTTTTCACAACCTTCAAGCTTTGCTTGAACCTCCCAGTTTCTCATGTCATGTGTCATCTTCTTTGAAACAGAGTGGCGCATGGAAAGACATTTAGGCCCACAACCAAAGAGGGCCAAAGGCTCTGGACCATTCTTTCTACATTGCAACTATGTCATCCAAATCACTGGGATTTTTTTCTCTTCTCAAAATTTTTCACACTGTACATGTTGAAATGGTCTTACAACCGGTGCCCTCCTCTTCTGGCCGAAACTTTAAGTTGAGAGGCACCAGAGGATTTTCTGTAACATGCAACTGAAACAAAAAGAGGACACTGCCGTCCCTGGGTGGGCTTGAACCACCAACCTTCCGGTTAACAGCCGAACGCGCTAACCAATTGCGCCACAGAGACAACCACGCTCCCACACTTTGATTAAAGTCGTAAAAAAGCCACAACATGGTAAATGGAGTATGTTTCTTAGAGGACCTTCTGATCAACACAATAAAAAGAAGAGAATGATAAAACATAACAACTGCGTGGAACTACAGCCGCCAACAAATGGACAATTGCAACACAGAGATGGCCTCCACATTAGCGTCTTAACAACAGTCAGCGGGTAATAGGCTACCCCTCTCTTTTGGAGGTATCGCAGCCGAGTGGCGCAGCGGAAGCGTGCTGGGCCCATAACCCAGAGGTCGATGGATCGAAACCATCCTCTGCTAAGTGCTCTCTTTTACTCACGCCCCCTGTTACAATTTGGCCATTATCCCCGGTCGGAATCACATGTTTTTCTCGTAAAAATAGAATAGAGACCCCCGATCCCTGACCATCTCATTTTCACGACCTTCAGACTATGCTTTTTATACACGCAACCTCCCAGTTTCTCATGCCACATGTTTTCGCCTTTGCAACAAAGTGGCACAGGCAAAGGCTTTTGGGCCCACAACCAAATGGGCCATTGGATCTAGACCATCTTTTCTACGTTGCGACTTTCTTATTTAAATCATTCTGATTTCTTTTCTCTTCCCACAATTCTTCACTCTGTACACTAACGACTCACCTATACTTTTACACCACCCGGCACCCTGTAAGCTCCACGCTCCTTCTGCTTTTACGGGAGAAAGACATCCACACTTAAAAAAAAAAAAAAAAAAAAAAAAAGCTTAAAGCTACAGGTTGAAAAGTATGTGATGATCACAATTGTGGTGAATCAGGCACCCCAACATGGAGACCAGCATGGACCCCAACATGGACTGCCAGAAGGGGGATTAGCTCAAATGGTAGAGCGCTCGCTTAGCATGCGAGAGGTAACGGGATCGACGCCCGTATTCTCCAAAGTTTTGGTTTGCCGAGTTTTTCAAAGAGCGGGACAATTCTCCTCTGTTTCCCTACTCATGTAACTCATTTGCAAGCTTAGGAAGCACCCGACAACCAGCTCGGCAAGCCTTCGATAGCTCAGCTGGTAGAGCGGAGGACTGTAGTAGAAAATCAGCAATCCTTAGGTCGCTGGTTCAATTCCGGCTCGAAGGAACTTTTGTTAGTCTCATAGATGATGTTTCAACCTGTCGACAAATGCTCTCCCGGTGCCCTCGTCTTCTATCTATTTTCAGAGGGGTCTCTTGTTTGTGTTGGGTATTTGAAATGGGCATCCGACCGAAACTCTCAGTTGAGAGCCACAGTAGGACTTTCTGTAACTCTGACATGCAACTGAAACAAAAAGAGGGTACAATCATCCCTGGGTGGGCTTGAACCACCAACCTTTTGGTTATCAGACAAAAAAAAGTTTTCACAACCTTCAAGCTTTGCTTGAACCTCCCAGTTTCTCATGTCATGTGTCATCTTCTTTGAAACAGAGTGGCGCATGGAAAGACATTTAGGCCCACAACCAAAGAGGGCCAAAGGCTCTGGACCATTCTTTCTACATTGCAACTATGTCATCCAAATCACTGGGATTTTTTTCTCTTCTCAAAATTTTTCACACTGTACATGTTGAAATGGTCTTACAACCGGTGCCCTCCTCTTCTGGCCGAAACTTTAAGTTGAGAGGCACCAGAGGATTTTCTGTAACATGCAACTGAAACAAAAAGAGGACACTGCCGTCCCTGGGTGGGCTTGAACCACCAACCTTCCGGTTAACAGCCGAACGCGCTAACCAATTGCGCCACAGAGACAACCACGCTCCCCCACTTTGATTAAAGTCGTAAAAAAGCCACAACATGGTAAATGGAGTATGTTTCTTAGAGGACCTTCTGATCAACACAATAAAAAGAAGAGAATGATAAAACATAACAACTGCGTGGAACTACAGCCGCCAACAAATGGACAATTGCAACACAGAGATGGCCTCCACATTAGCGTCTTAACAACAGTCAGCGGGTAATAGGCTACCCCTCTCTTTTGGAGGTATGGCAGCAGAGTGGCGCAGCGGAAGCGTGCTGGGCCCATAACCCAGAGGTCGATGGATCGAAACCATCCTCTGCTAAGTGCTCTCTTTTACTCACGCCCCCTGTTACAATTTGGCCATTATCCCCTGTCGGAATCACATGTTTTTCTCGTAAAAATAGAATAGAGACCCCCGATCCCTGACCATCTCATTTTCACGACCTTCAGACTATGCTTTTTATACACGCAACCTCCCAGTTTCTCATGCCACATGTTTTCGCCTTTGCAACAAAGTGGCACAGGCAAAGGCTTTTGGGCCCACAACCAAATGGGCCATTGGATCTAGACCATCTTTTCTACGTTGCGAAATTCATATTTAAATCATTCTGATTTCTTTTCTCTTCCCACAATTCTTCACTCTGTACACTAACGACTCACCTATACTTTTACACCACCCGGCACCCTGTAAGCTCCACGCTCCTTCTGCTTTTACGGGAGAAAGACATCCACACTTAAAAAAAAAAAAAAAAAAAAAAGCTTAAAGCTACAGGTTGAAAAGTATGTGATGATCACAATTGTGGTGAATCAGGCACCCCAACATGGAGACCAGCATGGACCCCAACATGGACTGCCAGAAGGGGGATTAGCTCAAATGGTAGAGCGCTCGCTTAGCATGCGAGAGGTAACGGGATCGACGCCCGTATTCTCCAAAGTTTTGGTTTGCCGAGTTTTTCAAAGAGCGGGACAATTCTCCTCTGTTTCCCTACTCATGTAACTCATTTGCAAGCTTAGGAAGCACCCGACAACCAGCTCGGCAAGCCTTCGATAGCTCAGCTGGTAGAGCGGAGGACTGTAGTAGAAAATCAGCAATCCTTAGGTCGCTGGTTCAATTCCGGCTCGAAGGAGCTTTTGTTAGTCTCATAGATGATGTTTCAACCTGTCGACAAATGCTCTCCCGGTGCCCTCGTCTTCTATCTATTTTCAGAGGGGTCTCTTGTTTGTGTTGGGTATTTGAAATGGGCATCCGACCGAAACTCTCAGTTGAGAGCCACAGTAGGACTTTCTGTAACTCTGACATGCAACTGAAACAAAAAGAGGGTACAATCATCCCTGGGTGGGCTTGAACCACCAACCTTTTGGTTATCAGACAAAAAAAAGTTTTCACAACCTTCAAGCTTTGCTTGAACCTCCCAGTTTCTCATGTCATGTGTCATCTTCTTTGAAACAGAGTGGCGCATGGAAAGACATTTAGGCCCACAACCAAAGAGGGCCAAAGGCTCTGGACCATTCTTTCTACATTGCAACTATGTCATCCAAATCACTGGGATTTTTTTCTCTTCTCAAAATTTTTCACACTGTACATGTTGAAATGGTCTTACAACCGGTGCCCTCCTCTTCTGGCCGAAACTTTAAGTTGAGAGGCACCAGAGGATTTTCTGTAACATGCAACTGAAACAAAAAGAGGACACTGCCGTCCCTGGGTGGGCTTGAACCACCAACCTTCCGGTTAACAGCCGAACGCGCTAACCAATTGCGCCACAGAGACAACCACACTCCCCCACTTTGATTAAAGTCGTAAAAAAGCCACAACATGGTAAATGGAGTATGTTTCTTAGAGGACCTTCTGATCAACACAATAAAAAGAAGAGAATGATAAAACATAACAACTGCGTGGAACTACAGCCGCCAACAAATGGACAATTGCAACACAGAGATGGCCTCCACATTAGCGTCTTAACAACAGTCAGCGGGTAATAGGCTACCCCTCTCTTTTGGAGGTATGGCAGCAGAGTGGCGCAGCGGAAGCGTGCTGGGCCCATAACCCAGAGGTCGATGGATCGAAACCATCCTCTGCTAAGTGCTCTCTTTTACTCACGCCCCCTGTTACAATTTGGCCATTATCCCCGGTCGGAATCACATGTTTTTCTCGTAAAAATAGAATAGAGACCCCCGATCCCTGACCATCTCATTTTCACGACCTTCAGACTATGCTTTTTATACACGCAACCTCCCAGTTTCTCATGCCACATGTTTTCGCCTTTGCAACAAAGTGGCACAGGCAAAGGCTTTTGGGCCCACAACCAAATGGGCCATTGGATCTAGACCATCTTTTCTACGTTGCGACTTTCTTATTTAAATCATTCTGATTTCTTTTCTCTTCCCACAATTCTTCACTCTGTACACTAACGACTCACCTATACTTTTACACCACCCGGCACCCTGTAAGCTCCACGCTCCTTCTGCTTTTACGGGAGAAAGACATCCACACTTAAAAAAAAAAAAAAAAAAAAAAGCTTAAAGCTACAGGTTGAAAAGTATGTGATGATCACAATTGTGGTGAATCAGGCACCCCAACATGGAGACCAGCATGGACCCCAACATGGACTGCCAGAAGGGGGATTAGCTCAAATGGTAGAGCGCTCGCTTAGCATGCGAGAGGTAACGGGATCGACGCCCGTATTCTCCAAAGTTTTGGTTTGCCGAGTTTTTCAAAGAGCGGGACAATTCTCCTCTGTTTCCCTACTCATGTAACTCATTTGCAAGCTTAGGAAGCACCCGACAACCAGCTCGGCAAGCCTTCGATAGCTCAGCTGGTAGAGCGGAGGACTGTAGTAGAAAATCAGCAATCCTTAGGTCGCTGGTTCAATTCCGGCTCGAAGGAACTTTTGTTAGTCTCATAGATGATGTTTCAACCTGTCGACAAATGCTCTCCCGGTGCCCTCGTCTTCTATCTATTTTCAGAGGGGTCTCTTGTTTGTGTTGGGTATTTGAAATGGGCATCCGACCGAAACTCTCAGTTGAGAGCCACAGTAGGACTTTCTGTAACTCTGACATGCAACTGAAACAAAAAGAGGGTACAATCATCCCTGGGTGGGCTTGAACCACCAACCTTTTGGTTATCAGACAAAAAAAAGTTTTCACAACCTTCAAGCTTTGATTGAACCTCCCAGTTTCTCATGTCATGTGTCATCTTCTTTGAAACAGAGTGGCGCATGGAAAGACATTTAGGCCCACAACCAAAGAGGGCCAAAGGCTCTGGACCATTCTTTCTACATTGCAACTATGTCATCCAAATCACTGGGATTTTTTTCTCTTCTCAAAATTTTTCACACTGTACATGTTGAAATGGTCTTACAACCGGTGCCCTCCTCTTCTGGCCGAAACTTTAAGTTGAGAGGCACCAGAGGATTTTCTGTAACATGCAACTGAAACAAAAAGAGGACACTGCCGTCCCTGGGTGGGCTTGAACCACCAACCTTCCGGTTAACAGCTGAACGCGCTAACCAATTGCGCCACAGAGACAACCACGCTCCCCCACTTTGATTAAAGTCGTAAAAAAGCCACAACATGGTAAATGGAGTATGTTTCTTAGAGGACCTTCTGATCAACACAATAAAAAGAAGAGAATGATAAAACATAACAACTGCGTGGAACTACAGCCGCCAACAAATGGACAATTGCAACACAGAGATGGCCTCCACATTAGCGTCTTAACAACAGTCAGCGGGTAATAGGCTACCCCTCTCTTTTGGAGGTATGGCAGCAGAGTGGCGCAGCGGAAGCGTGCTGGGCCCATAACCCAGAGGTCGATGCATCGAAACCATCCTCTGCTAAGTGCTCTCTTTTACTCACGCCCCCTGTTACAATTTGGCCATTATCCCAGGTCGGAATCACATGTTTTTCTCGTAAAAATAGAATAGAGACCCCCGATCCCTGACCATCTCATTTTCACGACCTTCAGACTATGCTTTTTATACACGCAACCTCCCAGTTTCTCATGCCACATGTTTTCGCCTTTGCAACAAAGTGGCACAGGCAAAGGCTTTTGGGCCCACAACCAAATGGGCCATTGGATCTAGACCATCTTTTCTACGTTGCGACTTTCTTATTTAAATCATTCTGATTTGTTTTCTCTTCCCACAATTCTTCACTCTGTACACTAACGACTCACCTATACTTTTACACCACCCGGCACCCTGTAAGCTCCACGCTCCTTCTGCCTTTACGGGAGAAAGACATCCACACTTAAAAAAAAAAAAAAAAAAAAAGCTTAAAGCTACAGGTTGAAAAGTATGTGATGATCACAATTGTGGTGAATCAGGCACCCCAACATGGAGACCAGCATGGACCCCAACATGGACTGCCAGAAGGGGGATTAGCTCAAATGGTAGAGCGCTCGCTTAGCATGCGAGAGGTAACGGGATCAACGCCCGTATTCTCCAAAGTTTTGGTTTGCCGAGTTTTTCAAAGAGCGGGACAATTCTCCTCTGTTTCCCTACTCATGTAACTCATTTGCAAGCTTAGGAAGCACCCGACAACCAGCTCGGCAAGCCTTCGATAGCTCAGCTGGTAGAGCGGAGGACTGTAGTAGAAAATCAGCAATCCTTAGGTCGCTGGTTCAATTCCGGCTCGAAGGAACTTTTGTTAGTCTCATAGATGATGTTTCAACCTGTCGACAAATGCTCTCCCGGTGCCCTCGTCTTCTATCTATTTTCAGAGGGGTCTCTTGTTTGTGTTGGGTATTTGAAATGGGCATCCGACCGAAACTCTCAGTTGAGAGCCACAGTAGGACTTTCTGTAACTCTGACATGCAACTGAAACAAAAAGAGGGTACAATCATCCCTGGGTGGGCTTGAACCACCAACCTTTTGGTTATCAGACAAAAAAAAGTTTTCACAACCTTCAAGCTTTGATTGAACCTCCCAGTTTCTCATGTCATGTGTCATCTTCTTTGAAACAGAGTGGCGCATGGAAAGACATTTAGGCCCACAACCAAAGAGGGCCAAAGGCTCTGGACCATTCTTTCTACATTGCAACTATGTCATCCAAATCACTGGGAATTTTTTCTCTTCTCAAAATTTTTCACACTGTACATGTTGAAATGGTCTTACAACCGGTGCCCTCCTCTTCTGGCCGAAACTTTAAGTTGAGAGGCACCAGAGGATTTTCTGTAACATGCAACTGAAACAAAAAGAGGACACTGCCGTCCCTGGGTGGGCTTGAACCACCAACCTTCCAGTTAACAGCTGAACGCGCTAACCAATTGCGCCACAGAGTCAACCACGCTCCCCCACTTTGATTAAAGTCGTAAAAAAGCCACAACATGGTAAATGGAGTATGTTTCTTAGAGGACCTTCTGATCAACACAATAAAAAGAAGAGAATGATAAAACATAACAACTGCGTGGAACTACAGCCGCCAACAAATGGACAATTGCAACACAGAGATGGCCTCCACATTAGCGTCTTAACAACAGTCAGCGGGTAATAGGCTACCCCTCTCTTTTGGAGGTATGGCAGCAGAGTGGCGCAGCGGAAGCGTGCTGGGCCCATAACCCAGAGGTCGATGGATCGAAACCATCCTCTGCTAAGTGCTCTCTTTTACTCACGCCCCCTGTTACAATTTGGCCATTATCCCCGGTCGGAATCACATGTTTTTCTCGTAAAAATAGAATAGAGACCCCCGATCCCTGACCATCTCATTTTCACGACCTTCAGACTATGCTTTTTATACACGCAACCTCCCAGTTTCTCATGACACATGTTTTCGCCTTTGCAACAAAGTGGCACAGGCAAAGGCTTTTGGGCCCACAACCAAATGGGCCATTGGATCTAGACCATCTTTTCTACGTTGCGACTTTCTTATTTAAATCATTCTGATTTGTTTTCTCTTCCCACAATTCTTCACTCTGTACACTAACGACTCACCTATACTTTTACACCACCCGGCACCCTGTAAGCTCCACGCTCCTTCTGCCTTTACGGGAGAAAGACATCCACACTTAAAAAAAAAAAAAAAAAAAAAGCTTAAAGCTACAGGTTGAAAAGTATGTGATGATCACAATTGTGGTGAATCAGGCACCCCAACATGGAGACCAGCATGGACCCCAACATGGACTGCCAGAAGGGGGATTAGCTCAAATGGTAGAGCGCTCGCTTAGCATGCGAGAGGTAATGGGATCGACGCCCGTATTCTCCAAAGTTTTGGTTTGCCGAGTTTTTCAAAGAGCGGGACAATTCTCCTCTGTTTCCCTACTCATGTAACTCATTTGCAAGCTTAGGAAGCACCCGACAACCATCTCGGCAAGCCTTCGATAGCTCAGCTGGTAGAGCGGAGGACTGTAGTAGAAAATCAGCAATCCTTAGGTCGCTGGTTCAATTCCGGCTCGAAGGAACTTTTGTTAGTCTCATAGATGATGTTTCAACCTGTCGACAAATGCTCTCCCGGTGCCCTCGTCTTCTATCTATTTTCAGAGGGGTCTCTTGTTTGTGTTGGGTATTTGAAATGGGCATCCGACCGAAACTCTCAGTTGAGAGCCACAGTAGGACTTTCTGTAACTCTGACATGCAACTGAAACAAAAAGAGGGTACAATCATCCCTGGGTGGGCTTGAACCACCAACCTTTTGGTTATCAGACAAAAAAAAGTTTTCACAACCTTCAAGCTTTGATTGAACCTCCCAGTTTCTCATGTCATGTGTCATCTTCTTTGAAACAGAGTGGCGCATGGAAAGACATTTAGGCCCACAACCAAAGAGGGCCAAAGGCTCTGGACCATTCTTTCTACATTGCAACTATGTCATCCAAATCACTGGGATTTTTTTCTCTTCTCAAAATTTTTCACACTGTACATGTTGAAATGGTCTTACAACCGGTGCCCTCCTCTTCTGGCCGAAACTTTAAGTTGAGAGGCACCAGAGGATTTTCTGTAACATGCAACTGAAACAAAAAGAGGACACTGCCGTCCCTGGGTGGGCTTGAACCACCAACCTTCCGGTTTACAGCTGAACGCGCTAACCAATTGCGCCACAGAGACAACCATGCTCGCCCACTTTGATTAAAGTCGTAAAAAAGCCACAACATGGTAAATGGAGTATGTTTCTTAGAGGACCTTCTGATCAACACAATAAAAAGAAGAGAATGATAAAACATAACAACTGCGTGGAACTACAGCCGCCAACAAATGGACAATTGCAACACAGAGATGGCCTCCACATTAGCGTCTTAACAACAGTCAGCGGGTAATAGGCTACCCCTCTCTTTTGGAGGTATGGCAGCAGAGTGGCGCAGCGGAAGCGTGCTGGGCCCATAACCCAGAGGTCGATGGATCGAAACCATCCTCTGCTAAGTGCTCTCTTTTACTCACGCCCCCTGTTACAATTTGGCCATTATCCCCGGTCGGAATCACATGTTTTTCTCGTAAAAATAGAATAGAGACCCCCGATCCCTGACCATCTCATTTTCACGACCTTCAGACTATGCTTTTTATACACGCAACCTCCCAGTTTCTCATGCCACATGTTTTCGCCTTTGCAACTCAGTGGCACAGGCAAAGGCTTTTGGGCCCACAACCAAATGGGCCATTGGATCTAGACCATCTTTTCTACGTTGCGACTTTCTTATTTAAATCATTCTGATTTCTTTTCTCTTCCCACAATTCTTCACTCTGTACACTAACGACTCACCTATACTTTTACACCACCCGGCACCCTGTAAGCTCCACGCTCCTTCTGCTTTTACGGGAGAAAGACATCCACACTTAAAAAAAAAAAAAAAAAAAAAAGCTTAAAGCTACAGGTTGAAAAGTATGTGATGATCACAATTGTGGTGAATCAGGCACCCCAACATGGAGACCAGCATGGACCCCAACATGGACTGCCAGAAGGGGGATTAGCTCAAACGGTAGAGAGCTCGCTTAGCATGCGAGAGGTAACGGGATCGACACCCGTATTCTCCAAAGTTTTGGTTTGCCGAGTTTTTCAAAGAGCGGGACAATTCTCCTCTGTTTCCCTACTCATGTAACTCATTTGCAAGCTTAGGAAGCACCCGACAACCAGCTCGGCAAGCCTTCGATAGCTCAGCTGGTAGAGCGGAGGACTGTAGTAGAAAATCAGCAATCCTTAGGTCGCTGGTTCAATTCCGGCTCGAAGGAACTTTTGTTAGTCTCATAGATGATGTTTCAACCTGTCGACAAATGCTCTCCCGGTGCCCTCGTCTTCTATCTATTTTCAGAGGGGTCTCTTGTTTGTGTTGGGTATTTGAAATGGGCATCCGACCGAAACTCTCAGTTGAGAGCCACAGTAGGACTTTCTGTAACTCTGACATGCAACTGAAACAAAAAGAGGGTACAATCATCCCTGGGTGGGCTTGAACCACCAACCTTTTGGTTATCAGACAAAAAAAAGTTTTCACAACCTTCAAGCTTTGCTTGAACCTCCCAGTTTCTCATGTCATGTGTCATCTTCTTTGAAACAGAGTGGCGCATGGAAAGACATTTAGGCCCACAACCAAAGAGGGCCAAAGGCTCTGGACCATTCTTTCTACATTGCAACTATGTCATCCAAATCACTGGGATTTTTTTCTCTTCTCAAAATTTTTCACACTGTACATGTTGAAATGGTCTTACAACCGGTGCCCTCCTCTTCTGGCCGAAACTTTAAGTTGAGAGGCACCATAGGATTTTCTGTAACATGCAACTGAAACAAAAAGAGGACACTGTTGTCCCTGGGTGGGCTTGAACCACCAACCTTCCGGTTAACAGCCGAACGCGCTAACCAATTGCGCCACAGAGACAACCACGCTCCCCCACTTTGATTAAAGTCGTAAAAAAGCCACAACATGGTAAATGGAGTATGTTTCTTAGAGGACCTTCTGATCAACACAATAAAAAGAAGAGAATGATAAAACATAACAACTGCGTGGAACTACAGCCGCCAACAAATGGACAATTGCAACACAGAGATGGCCTCCACATTAGCGTCTTAACAACAGTCAGCGGGTAATAGGCTACCCCTCTCTTTTGGAGGTATGGCAGCAGAGTGGCGCAGCGGAAGCGTGCTGGGCCCATAACCCAGAGGTCGATGGATCGAAACCATCCTCTGCTAAGTGCTCTCTTTTACTCACGCCCCCTGTTACAATTTGGCCATTATCCCCGGTCGGAATCACATGTTTTTCTCGTAAAAATAGAATAGAGACCCCCGATCCCTGACCATCTCATTTTCACGACCTTCAGACTATGCTTTTTATACACGCAACCTCCCAGTTTCTCATGCCACATGTTTTCGCCTTTGCAACTCAGTGGCACAGGCAAAGGCTTTTGGGCCCACAACCAAATGGGCCATTGGATCTAGACCATCTTTTCTACGTTGCGACTTTCTTATTTAAATCATTCTGATTTCTTTTCTCTTCCCACAATTCTTCACTCTGTACACTAACGACTCACCTATACTTTTACACCACCCGGCACCCTGTAAGCTCCACGCTCCTTCTGCTTTTACGGGAGAAAGACATCCACACTTAAAAAAAAAAAAAAAAAAGCTTAAAGCTACAGGTTGAAAAGTATGTGATGATCACAATTGTGGTGAATCAGGCACCCCAACATGGAAACCAGCATGGACCCCAACATGGACTGCCAGAAGGGGGATTAGCTCAAACGGTAGAGAGCTCGCTTAGCATGCGAGAGGTAACGGGATCGACACCCGTATTCTCCAAAGTTTTGGTTTGCCGAGTTTTTCAAAGAGCGGGACAATTCTCCTCTGTTTCCCTACTCATGTAACTCATTTGCAAGCTTAGGAAGCACCCGACAACCAGCTCGGCAAGCCTTCGATAGCTCAGCTGGTAGAGCGGAGGACTGTAGTAGAAAATCAGCAATCCTTAGGTCGCTGGTTCAATTCCGGCTCGAAGGAACTTTTGTTAGTCTCATAGATGATGTTTCAACCTGTCGACAAATGCTCTCCCGGTGCCCTCGTCTTCTATCTATTTTCAGAGGGGTCTCTTGTTTGTGTTGGGTATTTGAAATGGGCATCCGACCGAAACTCTCAGTTGAGAGCCACAGTAGGACTTTCTGTAACTCTGACATGCAACTGAAACAAAAAGAGGGTACAATCATCCCTGGGTGGGCTTGAACCGCCAACCTTTTGGTTATCAGACAAAAAAAAGTTTTCACAACCTTCAAGCTTTGCTTGAACCTCCCAGTTTCTCATGTCATGTGTCATCTTCTTTGAAACAGAGTGGCGCATGGAAAGACATTTAGGCCCACAACCAAAGAGGGCCAAAGGCTCTGGACCATTCTTTCTACATTGCAACTATGTCATCCAAATCACTGGGATTTTTTTCTCTTCTCAAAATTTTTCACACTGTACATGTTGAAATGGTCTTACAACCGGTGCCCTCCTCTTCTGGCCGAAACTTTAAGTTGAGAGGCACCATAGGATTTTCTGTAACATGCAACTGAAACAAAAAGAGGGCACTGCCGTCCCTGGGTGGGCTTGAACCACCAACCTTCCGGTTAACAACCGAACGCGCTAACCAATTGCGCCACAGAGACAACCACGCTCCCCCACTTTGATTAAAGTCGTAAAAAAGCCACAACATGGTAAATGGAGTATGTTTCTTAGAGGACCTTCTGATCAACACAATAAAAAGAAGAGAATGATAAAACATAACAACTGCGTGGAACTACAGCCGCCAACAAATGGACAATTGCATCACAGAGATGGCCTCCACATTAGCGTCTTAACAACAGTCAGCGGGTAATAGGCTACCCCTCTCTTTTGGAGGTATGGCAGCAGAGTGGCGCAGCGGAAGCGTGCTGGGCCCATAACCCAGAGGTCGATGGATCGAAACCATCCTCTGCTAAGTGCTCTCTTTTACTCACGCCCCCTGTTACAATTTGGCCATTATCCCCGGTCGGAATCACATGTTTTTCTCGTAAAAATAGAATAGAGACCCCCGATCCCTGACCATCTCATTTTCACGACCTTCAGACTATGCTTTTTATACACGCAACCTCCCAGTTTCTCATGCCACATGTTTTCGCCTTTGCAACAAAGTGGCACAGGCAAAGGCTTTTGGGCCCACAACCAAATGGGCCATTGGATCTAGACCATCTTTTCTACGTTGCGACTTTCTTATTTAAATCATTCTGATTTCTTTTCTCTTCCCACAATTCTTCACTCTGTACACTAACGACTCACCTATACTTTTACACCACCCGGCACCCTGTAAGCTCCACGCTCCTTCTGCTTTTACGGGAGAAAGACATCCACACTTAAAAAAAAAAAAAAAAGCTTAAAGCTACAGGTTGAAAAGTATGTGATGATCACAATTGTGGTGAATCAGGCACCCCAACATGGAGACCAGCATGGACCCCAACATGGACTGCCAGAAGGGGGATTAGCTCAAATGGTAGAGCGCTCGCTTAGCATGCGAGAGGTAACGGGATCGACGCCCGTATTCTCCAAAGTTTTGGTTTGCCGAGTTTTTCAAAGAGCGGGACAATTCTCCTCTGTTTCCCTACTCATGTAACTCATTTGCAAGCTTAGGAAGCACCCGACAACCAGCTCGGCAAGCCTTCGATAGCTCAGCTGGTAGAGCGGAGGACTGTAATAGAAAATCAGCAATCCTTAGGTCGCTGGTTCAATTCCGGCTCGAAGGAACTTTTGTTAGTCTCATAGATGATGTTTCAACCTGTCGACAAATGCTCTCCCGGTGCCCTCGTCTTCTATCTATTTTCAGAGGGGTCTCTTGTTTGTGTTGGGTATTTGAAATGGGCATCCGACCGAAACTCTCAGTTGAGAGCCACAGTAGGACTTTCTGTAACTCTGACATGCAACTGAAACAAAAAGAGGGTACAATCATCCCTGGGTGGGCTTGAACCACCAACCTTTTGGTTATCAGACAAAAAAAAGTTTTCACAACCTTCAAGCTTTGCTTGAACCTCCCAGTTTCTCATGTCATGTGTCATCTTCTTTGAAACAGAGTGGCGCATGGAAAGACATTTAGGCCCACAACCAAAGAGGGCCAAAGGCTCTGGACCATTCTTTCTACATTGCAACTATGTCATCCAAATCACTGGGATTTTTTTCTCTTCTCAAAATTTTTCACACTGTACATGTTGAAATGGTCTTACAACCGGTGCCCTCCTCTTCTGGCCGAAACTTTAAGTTGAGAGGCACCATAGGATTTTCTGTAACATGCAACTGAAACAAAAAGAGGACACTGCCGTCCCTGGGTGGGCTTGAACCACCAACCTTCCGGTTAACAGCCGAACGCGCTAACCAATTGCGCCACAGAGACAACCACGCTCCCCCACTTTGATTAAAGTCGTAAAAAAGCCACAACATGGTAAATGGAGTATGTTTCTTAGAGGACCTTCTGATCAACACAATAAAAAGAAGAGAATGATAAAACATAACAACTGCGTGGAACTACAGCCGCCAACAAATGGACAATTGCAACACAGAGATGGCCTCCACATTAGCGTCTTAACAACAGTCAGCGGGTAATAGGCTACCCCTCTCTTTTGGAGGTATGGCAGCAGAGTGGCGCAGCGGAAGCGTGCTGGGCCCATAACCCAGAGGTCGATGGATCGAAACCATCCTCTGCTAAGTGCTCTCTTTTACTCACGCCCCCTGTTACAATTTGGCCATTTTCCCCGGTCGGAATCACATGTTTTTCTCGTAAAAATAGAATAGAGACCCCCGATCCCTGACCATCTCATTTTCACGACCTTCAGACTATGCTTTTTATACACGCAACCTCCCAGTTTCTCATGCCACATGTTTTCGCCTTTGCAACAAAGTGGCACAGGCAAAGGCTTTTGGGCCCACAACCAAATGGGCCATTGGATCTAGACCATCTTTTCTACGTTGCGACTTTCTTATTTAAATCATTCTGATTTCTTTTCTCTTCCCACAATTCTTCACTCTGTACACTAACGACTCACCTATACTTTTACACCACCCGGCACCCTGTAAGCTCCACGCTCCTTCTGCTTTTACGGGAGAAAGACATCCACACTTAAAAAAAAAAAAAAAAAAAAGCTTAAAGCTACAGGTTGAAAAGTATGTGATGATCACAATTGTGGTGAATCAGGCACCCCAACATGGAGACCAGCATGGACCCCAACATGGACTGCCAGAAGGGGGATTAGCTCAAATGGTAGAGCGCTCGCTTAGCATGCGAGAGGTAACGGGATCGACGCCCGTATTCTCCAAAGTTTTGGTTTGCCGAGTTTTTCAAAGAGCGGGACAATTCTCCTCTGTTTCCCTACTCATGTAACTCATTTGCAAGCTTAGGAAGCACCCGACAACCAGCTCGGCAAGCCTTCGATAGCTCAGCTGGTAGAGCGGAGGACTGTAGTAGAAAATCAGCAATCCTTAGGTCGCTGGTTCAATTCCGGCTCGAAGGAACTTTTGTTAGTCTCATAGATGATGTTTCAACCTGTCGACAAATGCTCTCCCGGTGCCCTCGTCTTCTATCTATTTTCAGAGGGGTCTCTTGTTTGTGTTGGGTATTTGAAATGGGCATCCGACCGAAACTCTCAGTTGAGAGCCACAGTAGGACTTTCTGTAACTCTGACATGCAACTGAAACAAAAAGAGGGTACAATCATCCCTGGGTGGGCTTGAACCACCAACCTTTTGGTTATCAGACAATAAAATAGTTTTCACAACCTTCAAGCTTTGCTTGAACCTCCCAGTTTCTCATGTCATGTGTCATCTTCTTTGAAACAGAGTGGCGCATGGAAAGACATTTAGGCCCACAACCAAAGAGGGCCAAAGGCTCTGGACCATTCTTTCTACATTGCAACTATGTCATCCAAATCACTGGGATTTTTTTCTCTTCTCAAAATTTTTCACACTGTACATGTTGAAATGGTCTTACAACCGGTGCCCTCCTCTTCTGGCCGAAACTTTAAGTTGAGAGGCACCAGAGGATTTTCTGTAACATGCAACTGAAACAAAAAGAGGACACTGCCGTCCCTGGGTGGGCTTGAACCACCAACCTTCCGGTTAACAGCCGAACCAATTGCGCCACAGAGACAACCACGCTCCCCCACTTTGATTAAAGTCGTAAAAAAGCCACAACATGGTAAATGGAGTATCTTTCTTAGAGGACCTTCTGATCAACACAATAAAAAGAAGAGAATGATAAAACATAACAACTGCGTGGAACTACAGCCGCCAACAAATGGACAATTGCAACACAGAGATGGCCTCCACATTAGCGTCTTAACAACAGTCAGCGGGTAATAGGCTACCCCTCTCTTTTGGAGGTATGGCAGCAGAGTGGCGCAGCGGAAGCGTGCTGGGCCCATAACCCAGAGGTCGATGGATCGAAACCATCCTCTGCTAAGTGCTCTCTTTTACTCACGCCCCCTGTTACAATTTGGCCATTATCCCCGGTCGGAATCACATGTTTTTCTCGTAAAAATAGAATAGAGACCCCCGATCCCTGACCATCTCATTTTCACGACCTTCAGACTATGCTTTTTATACACGCAACCTCCCAGTTTCTCATGACACATGTTTTCGCATTTGCAACAAAGTGGCACAGGCAAAGGCTTTTGGGCCCACAACCAAATGGGCCATTGGATCTAGACCATCTTTTCTACGTTGCGACTTTCTTATTTAAATCATTCTGATTTATTTTCTCTTCCCACAATTCTTCACTCTGTACACTAACGACTCACCTATACTTTTACACCACCCGGCACCCTGTAAGCTCCACGCTCCTTCTGCTTTTACGGGAGAAAGACGTCCACACTTAAAAAAAAAAAAAAAAAAGCTTAAAGCTACAGGTTGAAAAGTATGTGATGATCACAATTGTGGTGAATCAGGCACCCCAACATGGAGACCAGCATGGACCCCAACATGGACTGCCAGAAGGGGGATTAGCTCAAATGGTAGAGCGCTCGCTTAGCATGCGAGAGGTAACGGGATCGACGCCCGTATTCTCCAAAGTTTTGGTTTGCCGAGTTTTTCAAAGAGCGGGACAATTCTCCTCTGTTTCCCTACTCATGTAACTCATTTGCAAGCTTAGGAAGCACCCGACAACCAGCTCGGCAAGCCTTCGATAGCTCAGCTGGTAGAGCGGAGGACTGTAGTAGAAAATCAGCAATCCTTAGGTCGCTGGTTCAATTCCGGCTCGAAGGAACTTTTGTTAGTCTCATAGATGATGTTTCAACCTGTCGACAAATGCTCTCCCGGTGCCCTCGTCTTCTATCTATTTTCAGAGGGGTCTCTTGTTTGTGTTGGGTATTTGAAATGGGCATCCGACCGAAACTCTCAGTTGAGAGCCACAGTAGGACTTTCTGTAACTCTGACATGCAACTGAAACAAAAAGAGGGTACAATCATCCCTGGGTGGGCTTGAACCACCAACCTTTTGGTTATCAGACAAAAAAAAGTTTTCACAACCTTCAAGCTTTGCTTGAACCTCCCAGTTTCTCATGTCATGTGTCATCTTCTTTGAAACAGAGTGGCGCATGGAAAGACATTTAGGCCCACAACCAAAGAGGGCCAAAGGCTCTGGACCATTCTTTCTACATTGCAACTATGTCATCCAAATCACTGGGATTTTTTTCTCTTCTCAAAATTTTTCACACTGTACATGTTGAAATGGTCTTACAACCGGTGCCCTCCTCTTCTGGCCGAAACTTTAAGTTGAGAGGCACCAGAGGATTTTCTGTAACATGCAACTGAAACAAAAAGAGGACACTGCCGTCACTGGGTGGGCTTGAACCACCAACCTTCCGGTTAACAGCCGAACGCGCTAACCAATTGCGCCACAGAGACAACCACGCTCCCCCACTTTGATTAAAGTCGTAAAAAAGCCACAACATGGTAAATGGAGTATGTTTCTTAGAGGACCTTCTGATCAACACAATAAAAAGAAGAGAATGATAAAACATAACAACTGCGTGGAACTACAGCCGCCAACAAATGGACAATTGCAACACAGAGATGGCCTCCACATTAGCGTCTTAACAACAGTCAGCGGGTAATAGGCTACCCCTCTCTTTTGGAGGTATGGCAGCAGAGTGGCGCAGCGGAAGCGTGCTGGGCCCATAACCCAGAGGTCGATGGATCGAAACCATCCTCTGCTAAGTGCTCTCTTTTACTCACGCCCCCTGTTACAATTTGGCCATTATCCCCGGTCGGAATCACATGTTTTTCTCGTAAAAATAGAATAGAGACCCCCGATCCCTGACCATCTCATTTTCACGACCTTCAGACTATGCTTTTTATACACGCAACCTCCCAGTTTCTCATGACACATGTTTTCGCCTTTGCAACAAAGTGGCACAGGCAAAGGCTTTTGGGCCCACAACCAAATGGGCCATTGGATCTAGACCATCTATTCTACGTTGCGACTTTCTTATTTAAATCATTCTGATTTCTTTTCTCTTCCCACAATTCTTCACTCTGTACACTAACGACTCACCTATACTTTTACACCACCCGGCACCCTGTAAGCTCCACGCTCCTTCTGCTTTTACGGGAGAAAGACATCCACACTTAAAAAAAAAAAAAAAAAAAAAAGCTTAAAGCTACAGGTTGAAAAGTATGTGATGATCACAATTGTGGTGAATCAGGCACCCCAACATGGAGACCAGCATGGACCCCCAACATGGACTGCCAGAAGGGGGATTAGCTCAAATGGTAGAGCGCTCGCTTAGCATGCGAGAGGTAACGGGATCGACGCCCGTATTCTCCAAAGTTTTGGTTTGCCGAGTTTTTCAAAGAGCGGGACAATTCTCCTCTGTTTCCCTACTCATGTAACTCATTTGCAAGCTTAGGAAGCACCCGACAACCAGCTCGGCAAGCCTTCGATAGCTCAGCTGGTAGAGCGGAGGACTGTAGTAGAAAATCAGCAATCCTTAGGTCGCTGGTTCAATTCCGGCTCGAAGGAACTTTTGTTAGTCTCATAGATGATGTTTCAACCTGTCGACAAATGCTCTCCCGGTGCCCTCGTCTTCTATCTATTTTCAGAGGGGTCTCTTGTTTGTGTTGGGTATTTGAAATGGGCATCCGACCGAAACTCTCAGTTGAGAGCCACAGTAGGACTTTCTGTAACTCTGACATGCAACTGAAACAAAAAGAGGGTACAATCATCCCTGGGTGGGCTTGAACCACCAACCTTTTGGTTATCAGACAATAAAATAGTTTTCACAACCTTCAAGCTTTGCTTGAACCTCCCAGTTTCTCATGTCATGTGTCATCTTCTTTGAAACAGAGTGGCGCATGGAAAGACATTTAGGCCCACAACCAAAGAGGGCCAAAGGCTCTGGACCATTCTTTCTACATTGCAACTATGTCATCCAAATCACTGGGATTTTTTTCTCTTCTCAAAATTTTTCACACTGTACATGTTGAAATGGTCTTACAACCGGTGCCCTCCTCTTCTGGCCGAAACTTTAAGTTGAGAGGCACCAGAGGATTTTCTGTAACATGCAACTGAAACAAAAAGAGGACACTGCCGTCCCTGGGTGGGCTTGAACCACCAACCTTCCGGTTAACAGCCGAACCAATTGCGCCACAGAGACAACCACGCTCCCCCACTTTGATTAAAGTCATAAAAAAGCCACAACATGGTAAATGGAGTATGTTTCTTAGAGGACCTTCTGATCAACACAATAAAAAGAAGAGAATGATAAAACATAACAACTGCGTGGAACTACAGCCGCCAACAAATGGACAATTGCAACACAGAGATGGCCTCCACATTAGCGTCTTAACAACAGTCAGCGGGTAATAGGCTACCCCTCTCTTTTGGAGGTATGGCAGCAGAGTGGCGCAGCGGAAGCGTGCTGGGCCCATAACCCAGAGGTCGATGGATCGAAACCATCCTCTGCTAAGTGCTCTCTTTTACTCACGCCCCCTGTTACAATTTGGCCATTATCCCCGGTCGGAATCACATGTTTTTCTCGTAAAAATAGAATAGAGACCCCCGATCCCTGACCATCTCATTTTCACGACCTTCAGACTATGCTTTTTATACACGCAACCTCCCAGTTTCTCATGACACATGTTTTCGCATTTGCAACAAAGTGGCACAGGCAAAGGCTTTTGGGCCCACAACCAAATGGGCCATTGGATCTAGACCATCTTTTCTACGTTGCGACTTTCTTATTTAAATCATTCTGATTTATTTTCTCTTCCCACAATTCTTCACTCTGTACACTAACGACTCACCTATACTTTTACACCACCCGGCACCCTGTAAGCTCCACGCTCCTTCTGCTTTTACGGGAGAAAGACATCCACACTTAAAAAAAAAAAAAAAAAAGCTTAAAGCTACAGGTTGAAAAGTATGTGATGATCACAATTGTGGTGAATCAGGCACCCCAACATGGAGACCAGCATGGACCCCAACATGGACTGCCAGAAGGGGGATTAGCTTAAATGGTAGAGCGCTCGCTTAGCATGCGAGAGGTAACGGGATCGACGCCCGTATTCTCCAAAGTTTTGGTTTGCCGAGTTTTTCAAAGAGCGGGACAATTCTCCTCTGTTTCCCTACTCATGTAACTCATTTGCAAGCTTAGGAAGCACCCGACAACCAGCTCGGCAAGCCTTCGATAGCTCAGCTGGTAGAGCGGAGGACTGTAGTAGAAAATCAGCAATCCTTAGGTCGCTGGTTCAATTCCGGCTCGAAGGAACTTTTGTTAGTCTCATAGATGATGTTTCAACCTGTCGACAAATGCTCTCCCGGTGCCCTCGTCTTCTATCTATTTTCAGAGGGGTCTCTTGTTTGTGTTGGGTATTTGAAATGGGCATCCGACCGAAACTCTCAGTTGAGAGCCACAGTAGGACTTTCTGTAACTCTGACATGCAACTGAAACAAAAAGAGGGTACAATCATCCCTGGGTGGGCTTGAACCACCAACCTTTTGGTTATCAGACAAAAAAAAGTTTTCACAACCTTCAAGCTTTGCTTGAACCTCCCAGTTTCTCATGTCATGTGTCATCTTTTTTGAAACAGAGTGGCGCATGGAAAGACATTTAGGCCCACAACCAAAGAGGGCCAAAGGCTCTGGACCATTCTTTCTACATTGCAACTATGTCATCCAAATCACTGGGATTTTTTTCTCTTCTCAAAATTTTTCACACTGTACATGTTAAAATGGTCTTACAACCGGTGCCCTCCTCTTCTGGCCGAAACTTTAAGTTGAGAGGCACCAGAGGATTTTCTGTAACATGCAACTGAAACAAAAAGAGGACACTGCCGTCCCTGGGTGGGCTTGAACCACCAACCTTCCGGTTAACAGCCGAACCAATTGCGCCACAGAGACAACCACGCTCCCGCACTTTGATTAAAGTCGTAAAAAAGCCACAACATGGTAAATGGAGTATGTTTCTTAGAGGACCTTCTGATCAACACAATAAAAAGAAGAGAATGATAAAACATAACAACTGCGTGGAACTACAGCCGCCAACAAATGGACAATTGCAACACAGAGATGGCCTCCACATTAGCGTCTTAACAACAGTCAGCGGGTAATAGGCTACCCCTCTCTTTTGGAGGTATGGCAGCAGAGTGGCGCAGCGGAAGCGTGCTGGGCCCATAACCCAGAGGTCGATGGATCGAAACCATCCTCTGCTAAGTGCTCTCTTTTACTCACGCCCCCTGTTACAATTTGGCCATTATCCCCGGTCGGAATCACATGTTTTTCTCGTAAAAATAGAATAGAGACCCCCGATCCCTGACCATCTCATTTTCACGACCTTCAGACTATGCTTTTTATACACGCAACCTCCCAGTTTCTCATGACACATGTTTTCGCATTTGCAACAAAGTGGCACAGGCAAAGGCTTTTGGGCCCACAACCAAATGGGCCATTGGATCTAGACCATCTTTTCTACGTTGCGACTTTCTTATTTAAATCATTCTGATTTATTTTCTCTTCCCACAATTCTTCACTCTGTACACTAACGACTCACCTATACTTTTACACCACCCGGCACCCTGTAAGCTCCACGCTCCTTCTGCTTTTACGGGAGAAAGACATCCACACTTAAAAAAAAAAAAAAAAAAGCTTAAAGCTACAGGTTGAAAAGTATGTGATGATCACAATTGTGGTGAATCAGGCACCCCAACATGGAGACCAGCATGGACCCCAACATGGACTGCCAGAAGGGGGATTAGCTTAAATGGTAGAGCGCTCGCTTAGCATGCGAGAGGTAACGGGATCGACGCCCGTATTCTCCAAAGTTTTGGTTTGCCGAGTTTTTCAAAGAGCGGGACAATTCTCCTCTGTTTCCCTACTCATGTAACTCATTTGCAAGCTTAGGAAGCACCCGACAACCAGCTCGGCAAGCCTTCGATAGCTCAGCTGGTAGAGCGGAGGACTGTAGTAGAAAATCAGCAATCCTTAGGTCGCTGGTTCAATTCCGGCTCGAAGGAACTTTTGTTAGTCTCATAGATGATGTTTCAACCTGTCGACAAATGCTCTCCCGGTGCCCTCGTCTTCTATCTATTTTCAGAGGGGTCTCTTGTTTGTGTTGGGTATTTGAAATGGGCATCCGACCGAAACTCTCAGTTGAGAGCCACAGTAGGACTTTCTGTAACTCTGACATGCAACTGAAACAAAAAGAGGGTACAATCATCCCTGGGTGGGCTTGAACCACCAACCTTTTGGTTATCAGACAAAAAAAAGTTTTCACAACCTTCAAGCTTTGCTTGAACCTCCCAGTTTCTCATGTCATGTGTCATCTTCTTTGAAACAGAGTGGCGCATGGAAAGACATTTAGGCCCACAACCAAAGAGGGCCAAAGGCTCTGGACCATTCTTTCTACATTGCAACTATGTCATCCAAATCACTGGGATTTTTTTCTCTTCTCAAAATTTTTCACACTGTACATGTTGAAATGGTCTTACAACCGGTGCCCTCCTCTTCTGGCCGAAACTTTAAGTTGAGAGGCACCAGAGGATTTTCTGTAACATGCAACTGAAACAAAAAGAGGACACTGCCGTCACTGGGTGGGCTTGAACCACCAACCTTCCGGTTAACAGCCGAACGCGCTAACCAATTGCGCCACAGAGACAACCACGCTCCCCCACTTTGATTAAAGTCGTAAAAAAGCCACAACATGGTAAATGGAGTATGTTTCTTAGAGGACCTTCTGATCAACACAATAAAAAGAAGAGAATGATAAAACATAACAACTGCGTGGAACTACAGCCGCCAACAAATGGACAATTGCAACACAGAGATGGCCTCCACATTAGCGTCTTAACAACAGTCAGCGGGTAATAGGCTACCCCTCTCTTTTGGAGGTATGGCAGCAGAGTGGCGCAGCGGAAGCGTGCTGGGCCCATAACCCAGAGGTCGATGGATCGAAACCATCCTCTGCTAAGTGCTCTCTTTTACTCACGCCCCCTGTTACAATTTGGCCATTATCCCCGGTCGGAATCACATGTTTTTCTCGTAAAAATAGAATAGAGACCCCCGATCCCTGACCATCTCATTTTCACGACCTTCAGACTATGCTTTTTATACACGCAACCTCCCAGTTTCTCATGCCACATGTTTTCGCCTTTGCAACAAAGTGGCACAGGCAAAGGCTTTTGGGCCCACAACCAAATGGGCCATTGGATCTAGACCATCTATTCTACGTTGCGACTTTCTTATTTAAATCATTCTGATTTCTTTTCTCTTCCCACAATTCTTCACTCTGTACACTAACGACTCACCTATACTTTTACACCACCCGGCACCCTGTAAGCTCCACGCTCCTTCTGCTTTTACGGGAGAAAGACATCCACACTTAAAAAAAAAAAAAAAAAAAAAAGCTTAAAGCTACAGGTTGAAAAGTATGTGATGATCACAATTGTGGTGAATCAGGCACCCCAACATGGAGACCAGCATGGACCCCAACATGGACTGCCAGAAGGGGGATTAGCTCAAATGGTAGAGCGCTCGCTTAGCATGCGAGAGGTAACGGGATCGACGCCCGTATTCTCCAAAGTTTTGGTTTGCCGAGTTTTTCAAAGAGCGGGACAATTCTCCTCTGTTTCCCTACTCATGTAACTCATTTGCAAGCTTAGGAAGCACCCGACAACCAGCTCGGCAAGCCTTCGATAGCTCAGCTGGTAGAGCGGAGGACTGTAGTAGAAAATCAGCAATCCTTAGGTCGCTGGTTCAATTCCGGCTCGAAGGAACTTTTGTTAGTCTCATAGATGATGTTTCAACCTGTCGACAAATGCTCTCCCGGTGCCCTCGTCTTCTATCTATTTTCAGAGGGGTCTCTTGTTTGTGTTGGGTATTTGAAATGGGCATCCGACCGAAACTCTCAGTTGAGAGCCACAGTAGGACTTTCTGTAACTCTGACATGCAACTGAAACAAAAAGAGGGTACAATCATCCCTGGGTGGGCTTGAACCACCAACCTTTTGGTTATCAGACAATAAAATAGTTTTCACAACCTTCAAGCTTTGCTTGAACCTCCCAGTTTCTCATGTCATGTGTCATCTTCTTTGAAACAGAGTGGCGCATGGAAAGACATTTAGGCCCACAACCAAAGAGGGCCAAAGGCTCTGGACCATTCTTTCTACATTGCAACTATGTCATCCAAATCACTGGGATTTTTTTCTCTTCTCAAAATTTTTCACACTGTACATGTTGAAATGGTCTTACAACCGGTGCCCTCCTCTTCTGGCCGAAACTTTAAGTTGAGAGGCACCAGAGGATTTTCTGTAACATGCAACTGAAACAAAAAGAGGACACTGCCGTCCCTGGGTGGGCTTGAACCACCAACCTTCCGGTTAACAGCCGAACCAATTGCGCCACAGAGACAACCACGCTCCCCCACTTTGATTAAAGTCGTAAAAAAGCCACAACATGGTAAATGGAGTATGTTTCTTAGAGGACCTTCTGATCAACACAATAAAAAGAAGAGAATGATAAAACATAACAACTGCGTGGAACTACAGCCGCCAACAAATGGACAATTGCAACACAGAGATGGCCTCCACATTAGCGTCTTAACAACAGTCAGCGGGTAATAGGCTACCCCTCTCTTTTGGAGGTATGGCAGCAGAGTGGCGCAGCGGAAGCGTGCTGGGCCCATAACCCAGAGGTCGATGGATCGAAACCATCCTCTGCTAAGTGCTCTCTTTTACTCACGCCCCCTGTTACAATTTGGCCATTATCCCCGGTCGGAATCACATGTTTTTCTCGTAAAAATAGAATAGAGACCCCCGATCCCTGACCATCTCATTTTCACGACCTTCAGACTATGCTTTTTATACACGCAACCTCCCAGTTTCTCATGACACATGTTTTCGCATTTGCAACAAAGTGGCACAGGCAAAGGCTTTTGGGCCCACAACCAAATGGGCCATTGGATCTAGACCATCTTTTCTACGTTGCGACTTTCTTATTTAAATCATTCTGATTTATTTTCTCTTCCCACAATTCTTCACTCTGTACACTAACGACTCACCTATACTTTTACACCACCCGGCACCCTGTAAGCTCCACGCTCCTTCTGCTTTTACGGGAGAAAGACATCCACACTTAAAAAAAAAAAAAAAAAAGCTTAAAGCTACAGGTTGAAAAGTATGTGATGATCACAATTGTGGTGAATCAGGCACCCCAACATGGAGACCAGCATGGACCCCAACATGGACTGCCAGAAGGGGGATTAGCTTAAATGGTAGAGCGCTCGCTTAGCATGCGAGAGGTAACGGGATCGACGCCCGTATTCTCCAAAGTTTTGGTTTGCCGAGTTTTTCAAAGAGCGGGACAATTCTCCTCTGTTTCCCTACTCATGTAACTCATTTGCAAGCTTAGGAAGCACCCGACAACCAGCTCGGCAAGCCTTCGATAGCTCAGCTGGTAGAGCGGAGGACTGTAGTAGAAAATCAGCAATCCTTAGGTCGCTGGTTCAATTCCGGCTCGAAGGAACTTTTGTTAGTCTCATAGATGATGTTTCAACCTGTCGACAAATGCTCTCCCGGTGCCCTCGTCTTCTATCTATTTTCAGAGGGGTCTCTTGTTTGTGTTGGGTATTTGAAATGGGCATCCGACCGAAACTCTCAGTTGAGAGCCACAGTAGGACTTTCTGTAACTCTGACATGCAACTGAAACAAAAAGAGGGTACAATCATCCCTGGGTGGGCTTGAACCACCAACCTTTTGGTTATCAGACAAAAAAAAGTTTTCACAACCTTCAAGCTTTGCTTGAACCTCCCAGTTTCTCATGTCATGTGTCATCTTCTTTGAAACAGAGTGGCGCATGGAAAGACATTTAGGCCCACAACCAAAGAGGGCCAAAGGCTCTGGACCATTCTTTCTACATTGCAACTATGTCATCCAAATCACTGGGATTTTTTTCTCTTCTCAAAATTTTTCACACTGTACATGTTGAAATGGTCTTACAACCGGTGCCCTCCTCTTCTGGCCGAAACTTTAAGTTGAGAGGCACCAGAGGATTTTCTGTAACATGCAACTGAAACAAAAAGAGGACACTGCCGTCACTGGGTGGGCTTGAACCACCAACCTTCCGGTTAACAGCCGAACGCGCTAACCAATTGCGCCACAGAGACAACCACGCTCCCCCACTTTGATTAAAGTCGTAAAAAAGCCACAACATGGTAAATGGAGTATGTTTCTTAGAGGACCTTCTGATCAACACAATAAAAAGAAGAGAATGATAAAACATAACAACTGCGTGGAACTACAGCCGCCAACAAATGGACAATTGCAACACAGAGATGGCCTCCACATTAGCGTCTTAACAACAGTCAGCGGGTAATAGGCTACCCCTCTCTTTTGGAGGTATGGCAGCAGAGTGGCGCAGCGGAAGCGTGCTGGGCCCATAACCCAGAGGTCGATGGATCGAAACCATCCTCTGCTAAGTGCTCTCTTTTACTCACGCCCCCTGTTACAATTTGGCCATTATCCCCGGTCGGAATCACATGTTTTTCTCGTAAAAATAGAATAGAGACCCCCGATCCCTGACCATCTCATTTTCACGACCTTCAGACTATGCTTTTTATACACGCAACCTCCCAGTTTCTCATGCCACATGTTTTCGCCTTTGCAACAAAGTGGCACAGGCAAAGGCTTTTGGGCCCACAACCAAATGGGCCATTGGATCTAGACCATCTTTTCTACGTTGCGACTTTCTTATTTAAATCATTCTGATTTCTTTTCTCTTCCCACAATTCTTCACTCTGTACACTAACGACTCACCTATACTTTTACACCACCCGGCACCCTGTAAGCTCCACGCTCCTTCTGCTTTTACGGGAGAAAGACATCCACACTTAAAAAAAAAAAAAAAAAAAAAGCTTAAAGCTACAGGTTGAAAAGTATGTGATGATCACAATTGTGGTGAATCAGGCACCCCAACATGGAGACCAGCATGGACCCCAACATGGACTGCCAGAAGGGGGATTAGCTCAAATGGTAGAGCGCTCGCTTAGCATGCGAGAGGTAACGGGATCGACGCCCGTATTCTCCAAAGTTTTGGTTTGCCGAGTTTTTCAAAGAGCGGGACAATTCTCCTCTGTTTCCCTACTCATGTAACTCATTTGCAAGCTTAGGAAGCACCCGACAACCAGCTCGGCAAGCCTTCGATAGCTCAGCTGGTAGAGCGGAGGACTGTAGTAGAAAATCAGCAATCCTTAGGTCGCTGGTTCAATTCCGGCTCGAAGGAACTTTTGTTAGTCTCATAGATGATGTTTCAACCTGTCGACAAATGCTCTCCCGGTGCCCTCGTCTTCTATCTATTTTCAGAGGGGTCTCTTGTTTGTGTTGGGTATTTGAAATGGGCATCCGACCGAAACTCTCAGTTGAGAGCCACAGTAGGACTTTCTGTAACTCTGACATGCAACTGAAACAAAAAGAGGGTACAATCATCCCTGGGTGGGCTTGAACCACCAACCTTTTGGTTATCAGACAATAAAATAGTTTTCACAACCTTCAAGCTTTGCTTGAACCTCCCAGTTTCTCATGTCATGTGTCATCTTCTTTGAAACAGAGTGGCGCATGGAAAGACATTTAGGCCCACAACCAAAGAGGGCCAAAGGCTCTGGACCATTCTTTCTACATTGCAACTATGTCATCCAAATCACTGGGATTTTTTTCTCTTCTCAAAATTTTTCACACTGTACATGTTGAAATGGTCTTACAACCGGTGCCCTCCTCTTCTGGCCGAAACTTTAAGTTGAGAGGCACCAGAGGATTTTCTGTAACATGCAACTGAAACAAAAAGAGGACACTGCCGTCCCTGGGTGGGCTTGAACCACCAACCTTCCGGTTAACAGCCGAACCAATTGCGCCACAGAGACAACCACGCTCCCCCACTTTGATTAAAGTCGTAAAAAAGCCACAACATGGTAAATGGAGTATGTTTCTTAGAGGACCTTCTGATCAACACAATAAAAAGAAGAGAATGATAAAACATAACAACTGCGTGGAACTACAGCCGCCAACAAATGGACAATTGCAACACAGAGATGGCCTCCACATTAGCGTCTTAACAACAGTCAGCGGGTAATAGGCTACCCCTCTTTTTTGGAGGTATGGCAGCAGAGTGGCGCAGCGGAAGCGTGCTGGGCCCATAACCCAGAGGTCGATGGATCGAAACCATCCTCTGCTAAGTGCTCTCTTTTACTCACGCCCCCTGTTACAATTTGGCCATTATCCCCGGTCGGAATCACATGTTTTTCTCGTAAAAATAGAATAGAGACCCCCGATCCCTGACCATCTCATTTTCACGACCTTCAGACTATGCTTTTTATACACGCAACCTCCCAGTTTCTCATGACACATGTTTTCGCATTTGCAACAAAGTGGCACAGGCAAAGGCTTTTGGGCCCACAACCAAATGGGCCATTGGATCTAGACCATCTTTTCTACGTTGCGACTTTCTTATTTAAATCATTCTGATTTATTTTCTCTTCCCACAATTCTTCACTCTGTACACTAACGACTCACCTATACTTTTACACCACCCGGCACCCTGTAAGCTCCACGCTCCTTCTGCTTTTACGGGAGAAAGACATCCACACTTAAAAAAAAAAAAAAAAAAGCTTAAAGCTACAGGTTGAAAAGTATGTGATGATCACAATTGTGGTGAATCAGGCACCCCAACATGGAGACCAGCATGGACCCCAACATGGACTGCCAGAAGGGGGATTAGCTTAAATGGTAGAGCGCTCGCTTAGCATGCGAGAGGTAACGGGATCGACGCCCGTATTCTCCAAAGTTTTGGTTTGCCGAGTTTTTCAAAGAGCGGGACAATTCTCCTCTGTTTCCCTACTCATGTAACTCATTTGCAAGCTTAGGAAGCACCCGACAACCAGCTCGGCAAGCCTTCGATAGCTCAGCTGGTAGAGCGGAGGACTGTAGTAGAAAATCAGCAATCCTTAGGTCGCTGGTTCAATTCCGGCTCGAAGGAACTTTTGTTAGTCTCATAGATGATGTTTCAACCTGTCGACAAATGCTCTCCCGGTGCCCTCGTCTTCTATCTATTTTCAGAGGGGTCTCTTGTTTGTGTTGGGTATTTGAAATGGGCATCCGACCGAAACTCTCAGTTGAGAGCCACAGTAGGACTTTCTGTAACTCTGACATGCAACTGAAACAAAAAGAGGGTACAATCATCCCTGGGTGGGCTTGAACCACCAACCTTTTGGTTATCAGACAAAAAAAAGTTTTCACAACCTTCAAGCTTTGCTTGAACCTCCCAGTTTCTCATGTCATGTGTCATCTTCTTTGAAACAGAGTGGCGCATGGAAAGACATTTAGGCCCACAACCAAAGAGGGCCAAAGGCTCTGGACCATTCTTTCTACATTGCAACTATGTCATCCAAATCACTGGGATTTTTTTCTCTTCTCAAAATTTTTCACACTGTACATGTTGAAATGGTCTTACAACCGGTGCCCTCCTCTTCTGGCCGAAACTTTAAGTTGAGAGGCACCAGAGGATTTTCTGTAACATGCAACTGAAACAAAAAGAGGACACTGCCGTCCCTGGGTGGGCTTGAACCACCAACCTTCCGGTTAACAGCCGAACCAATTGCGCCACAGAGACAACCACGCTCCCCCACTTTGATTAAAGTCGTAAAAAAGCCACAACATGGTAAATGGAGTATGTTTCTTAGAGGACCTTCTGATCAACACAATAAAAAGAAGAGAATGATAAAACATAACAACTGCGTGGAACTACAGCCGCCAACAAATGGACAATTGCAACACAGAGATGGCCTCCACATTAGCGTCTTAACAACAGTCAGCGGGTAATAGGCTACCCCTCTCTTTTGGAGGTATGGCAGCAGAGTGGCGCAGCGGAAGCGTGCTGGGCCCATAACCCAGAGGTCGATGGATCGAAACCATCCTCTGCTAAGTGCTCTCTTTTACTCACGCCCCCTGTTACAATTTGGCCATTATCCCCGGTCGGAATCACATGTTTTTCTCGTAAAAATAGAATAGAGACCCCCGATCCCTGACCATCTCATTTTCACGACCTTCAGACTATGCTTTTTATACACGCAACCTCCCAGTTTCTCATGACACATGTTTTCGCATTTGCAACAAAGTGGCACAGGCAAAGGCTTTTGGGCCCACAACCAAATGGGCCATTGGATCTAGACCATCTTTTCTACGTTGCGACTTTCTTATTTAAATCATTCTGATTTATTTTCTCTTCCCACAATTCTTCACTCTGTACACTAACGACTCACCTATACTTTTACACCACCCGGCACCCTGTAAGCTCCACGCTCCTTCTGCTTTTACGGGAGAAAGACATCCACACTTAAAAAAAAAAAAAAAAAAAGCTTAAAGCTACAGGTTGAAAAGTATGTGATGATCACAATTGTGGTGAATCAGGCACCCCAACATGAAGACCAGCATGGACCCCAACATGGACTGCCAGAAGGGGGATTAGCTTAAATGGTAGAGCGCTCGCTTAGCATGCGAGAGGTAACGGGATCGACGCCCGTATTCTCCAAAGTTTTGGTTTGCCGAGTTTTTCAAAGAGCGGGACAATTCTCCTCTGTTTCCCTACTCATGTAACTCATTTGCAAGCTTAGGAAGCACCCGACAACCAGCTCGGCAAGCCTTCGATAGCTCAGCTGGTAGAGCGGAGGACTGTAGTAGAAAATCAGCAATCCTTAGGTCGCTGGTTCAATTCCGGCTCGAAGGAACTTTTGTTAGTCTCATAGATGATGTTTCAACCTGTCGACAAATGCTCTCCCGGTGCCCTCGTCTTCTATCTATTTTCAGAGGGGTCTCTTGTTTGTGTTGGGTATTTGAAATGGGCATCCGACCGAAACTCTCAGTTGAGAGCCACAGTAGGACTTTCTGTAACTCTGACATGCAACTGAAACAAAAAGAGGGTACAATCATCCCTGGGTGGGCTTGAACCACCAACCTTTTGGTTATCAGACAAAAAAAAGTTTTCACAACCTTCAAGCTTTGCTTGAACCTCCCAGTTTCTCATGTCATGTGTCATCTTCTTTGAAACAGAGTGGCGCATGGAAAGACATTTAGGCCCACAACCAAAGAGGGCCAAAGGCTCTGGACCATTCTTTCTACATTGCAACTATGTCATCCAAATCACTGGGATTTTTTTCTCTTCTCAAAATTTTTCACACTGTACATGTTGAAATGGTCTTACAACCGGTGCCCTCCTCTTCTGGCCGAAACTTTAAGTTGAGAGGCACCAGAGGATTTTCTGTAACATGCAACTGAAACAAAAAGAGGACACTGCCGTCACTGGGTGGGCTTGAACCACCAACCTTCCGGTTAACAGCCGAACGCGCTAACCAATTGCGCCACAGAGACAACCACGCTCCCCCACTTTGATTAAAGTCGTAAAAAAGCCACAACATGGTAAATGGAGTATGTTTCTTAGAGGACCTTCTGATCAACACAATAAAAAGAAGAGAATGATAAAACATAACAACTGCGTGGAACTACAGCCGCCAACAAATGGACAATTGCAACACAGAGATGGCCTCCACATTAGCGTCTTAACAACAGTCAGCGGGTAATAGGCTACCCCTCTCTTTTGGAGGTATGGCAGCAGAGTGGCGCAGCGGAAGCGTGCTGGGCCCATAACCCAGAGGTCGATGGATCGAAACCATCCTCTGCTAAGTGCTCTCTTTTACTCACGCCCCCTGTTACAATTTGGCCATTATCCCCGGTCGGAATCACATGTTTTTCTCGTAAAAATAGAATAGAGACCCCCGATCCCTGACCATCTCATTTTCACGACCTTCAGACTATGCTTTTTATACACGCAACCTCCCAGTTTCTCATGACACATGTTTTCGCATTTGCAACAAAGTGGCACAGGCAAAGGCTTTTGGGCCCACAACCAAATGGGCCATTGGATCTAGACCATCTTTTCTACGTTGCGACTTTCTTATTTAAATCATTCTGATTTATTTTCTCTTCCCACAATTCTTCACTCTGTACACTAACGACTCACCTATACTTTTACACCACCCGGCACCCTGTAAGCTCCACGCTCCTTCTGCTTTTACGGGAGAAAGACATCCACACTTAAAAAAAAAAAAAAAAAAGCTTAAAGCTACAGGTTGAAAAGTATGTGATGATCACAATTGTGGTGAATCAGGCACCCCAACATGGAGACCAGCATGGACCCCAACATGGACTGCCAGAAGGGGGATTAGCTTAAATGGTAGAGCGCTCGCTTAGCATGCGAGAGGTAACGGGATCGACGCCCGTATTCTCCAAAGTTTTGGTTTGCCGAGTTTTTCAAAGAGCGGGACAATTCTCCTCTGTTTCCCTACTCATGTAACTCATTTGCAAGCTTAGGAAGCACCCGACAACCAGCTCGGCAAGCCTTCGATAGCTCAGCTGGTAGAGCGGAGGACTGTAGTAGAAAATCAGCAATCCTTAGGTCGCTGGTTCAATTCCGGCTCGAAGGAACTTTTGTTAGTCTCATAGATGATGTTTCAACCTGTCGACAAATGCTCTCCCGGTGCCCTCGTCTTCTATCTATTTTCAGAGGGGTCTCTTGTTTGTGTTGGGTATTTGAAATGGGCATCCGACCGAAACTCTCAGTTGAGAGCCACAGTAGGACTTTCTGTAACTCTGACATGCAACTGAAACAAAAAGAGGGTACAATCATCCCTGGGTGGGCTTGAACCACCAACCTTTTGGTTATCAGACAAAAAAAAGTTTTCACAACCTTCAAGCTTTGCTTGAACCTCCCAGTTTCTCATGTCATGTGTCATCTTCTTTGAAACAGAGTGGCGCATGGAAAGACATTTAGGCCCACAACCAAAGAGGGCCAAAGGCTCTGGACCATTCTTTCTACATTGCAACTATGTCATCCAAATCACTGGGATTTTTTTCTCTTCTCAAAATTTTTCACACTGTACATGTTGAAATGGTCTTACAACCGGTGCCCTCCTCTTCTGGCCGAAACTTTAAGTTGAGAGGCACCAGAGGATTTTCTGTAACATGCAACTGAAACAAAAAGAGGACACTGCCGTCCCTGGGTGGGCTTGAACCACCAACCTTCCGGTTAACAGCCGAACGCGCTAACCAATTGCGCCACAGAGACAACCACGCTCCCCCACTTTGATTAAAGTCGTAAAAAAGCCACAACATGGTAAATGGAGTATGTTTCTTAGAGGACCTTCTGATCAACACAATAAAAAGAAGAGAATGATAAAACATAACAACTGCGTGGAACTACAGCCGCCAACAAATGGACAATTGCAACACAGAGATGGCCTCCACATTAGCGTCTTAACAACAGTCAGCGGGTAATAGGCTACCCCTCTCTTGTGGAGGTATGGCAGCAGAGTGGCGCAGCGGAAGCGTGCTGGGCCCATAACCCAGAGGTCGATGGATCGAAACCATCCTCTGCTAAGTGCTCTCTTTTACTCACGCCCCCTGTTACAATTTGGCCATTATCCCCGGTCGGAATCACATGTTTTTCTCGTAAAAATAGAATAGAGACCCCCGATCCCTGACCATCTCATTTTCACGACCTTCAGACTATGCTTTTTATACACGCAACCTCCCAGTTTCTCATGACACATGTTTTCGCCTTTGCAACAAAGTGGCACAGGCAAAGGCTTTTGGGCCCACAACCAAATGGGCCATTGGATCTAGACCATCTTTTCTACGTTGCGACTTTCTTATTTAAATCATTCTGATTTCTTTTCTCTTCCCACAATTCTTCACTCTGTACACTAACGACTCACCTATACTTTTACACCACCCGGCACCCTGTAAGCTCCACGCTCCTTCTGCTTTTACGGGAGAAAGACATCCACACTTAAAAAAAAAAAAAAAAAAAAAAGCTTAAAGCTACAGGTTGAAAAGTATGTGATGATCACAATTGTGGTGAATCAGGCACCCCAACATGGAGACCAGCATGGACCCCAACATGGACTGCCAGAAGGGGGATTAGCTCAAATGGTAGAGCGCTCGCTTAGCATGCGAGAGGTAACGGGATCGACGCCCGTATTCTCCAAAGTTTTGGTTTGCCGAGTTTTTCAAAGAGCGGGACAATTCTCCTCTGTTTCCCTACTCATGTAACTCATTTGCAAGCTTAGGAAGCACCCGACAACCAGCTCGGCAAGCCTTCGATAGCTCAGCTGGTAGAGCGGAGGACTGTAGTAGAAAATCAGCAATCCTTAGGTCGCTGGTTCAATTCCGGCTCGAAGGAACTTTTGTTAGTCTCATAGATGATGTTTCAACCTGTCGACAAATGCTCTCCCGGTGCCCTCGTCTTCTATCTATTTTCAGAGGGGTCTCTTGTTTGTGTTGGGTATTTGAAATGGGCATCCGACCGAAACTCTCAGTTGAGAGCCACAGTAGGACTTTCTGTAACTCTGACATGCAACTGAAACAAAAAGAGGGTACAATCATCCCTGGGTGGGCTTGAACCACCAACCTTTTGGTTATCAGACAAAAAAAAGTTTTCACAACCTTCAAGCTTTGCTTGAACCTCCCAGTTTCTCATGTCATGTGTCATCTTCTTTGAAACAGAGTGGCGCATGGAAAGACATTTAGGCCCACAACCAAAGAGGGCCAAAGGCTCTGGACCATTCTTTCTACATTGCAACTATGTCATCCAAATCACTGGGATTTTTTTCTCTTCTCCAAATTTTTCACACTGTACATGTTGAAATGGTCTTACAACCTGTGCCCTCCTCTTCTGGCCGAAACTTTAAGTTGAGAGGCACCAGAGGATTTTCTGTAACATGCAACTGAAACAAAAAGAGGACACTGCCGTCCCTGGGTGGGCTTGAACCACCAACCTTCCGGTTAACAGCCGAACGCGCTAACCAATTGCGCCACAGAGACAACCACGCTCCCCCACTTTGATTAAAGTCGTAAAAAAGCCACAACATGGTAAATGGAGTATGTTTCTTAGAGGACCTTCTGATCAACACAATAAAAAGAAGAGAATGATAAAACATAACAACTGCGTGGAACTACAGCCGCCAACAAATGGACAATTGCAACACAGAGATGGCCTCCACATTAGCGTCTTAACAACAGTCAGCGGGTAATAGGCTACCCCTCTCTTTTGGAGGTATGGCAGCAGAGTGGCGCAGCGGAAGCGTGCTGGGCCCATAACCCAGAGGTCGATGGATCGAAACCATCCTCTGCTAAGTGCTCTCTTTTACTCACGCCCCCTGTTACAATTTGGCCATTATCCCCGGTCGGAATCACATGTTTTTCTCGTAAAAATAGAATAGAGACCCCCGATCCCTGACCATCTCATTTTCACGACCTTCAGACTATGCTTTTTATACACGCAACCTCCCAGTTTCTCATGACACATGTTTTCGCCTTTGCAACAAAGTGGCACAGGCAAAGGCTTTTGGGCCCACAACCAAATGGGCCATTGGATCTAGACCATCTTTTCTACGTTGCGACTTTCTTATTTAAATCATTCTGATTTCTTTTCTCTTCCCACAATTCTTCACTCTGTACACTAACGACTCACCTATACTTTTACACCACCCGGCACCCTGTAAGCTCCACGCTCCTTCTGCTTTTACGGGAGAAAGACATCCACACTTAAAAAAAAAAAAAAAAAAAAAAGCTTAAAGCTACAGGTTGAAAAGTATGTGATGATCACAATTGTGGTGAATCAGGCACCCCAACATGGAGACCAGCATGGACCCCAACATGGACTGCCAGAAGGGGGATTAGCTCAAATGGTAGAGCGCTCGCTTAGCATGCGAGAGGTAACGGGATCGACGCCCGTATTCTCCAAAGTTTTGGTTTGCCGAGTTTTTCAAAGAGCGGGACAATTCTCCTCTGTTTCCCTACTCATGTAACTCATTTGCAAGCTTAGGAAGCACCCGACAACCAGCTCGGCAAGCCTTCGATAGCTCAGCTGGTAGAGCGGAGGACTGTAGTAGAAAATCAGCAATCCTTAGGTCGCTGGTTCAATTCCGGCTCGAAGGAACTTTTGTTAGTCTCATAGATGATGTTTCAACCTGTCGACAAATGCTCTCCCGGTGCCCTCGTCTTCTATCTATTTTCAGAGGGGTCTCTTGTTTGTGTTGGGTATTTGAAATGGGCATCCGACCGAAACTCTCAGTTGAGAGCCACAGTAGGACTTTCTGTAACTCTGACATGCAACTGAAACAAAAAGAGGGTACAATCATCCCTGGGTGGGCTTGAACCACCAACCTTTTGGTTATCAGACAAAAAAAAGTTTTCACAACCTTTAAGCTTTGATTGAACCTCCCAGTTTCTCATGTCATGTGTCATCTTCTTTGAAACAGAGTGGCGCATGGAAAGACATTTAGGCCCACAACCAAAGAGGGCCAAAGGCTCTGGACCATTCTTTCTACATTGCAACTATGTCATCCAAATCACTGGGATTTTTTTCTCTTCTCAAAATTTTTCACACTGTACATGTTGAAATGGTCTTACAACCGGTGCCCTCCTCTTCTGGCCGAAACTTTAAGTTGAGAGGCACCAGAGGATTTTCTGTAACATGCAACTGAAACAAAAAGAGGACACTGCCGTCCCTGGGTGGGCTTGAACCACCAACCTTCCGGTTAACAGCTGAACGCGCTAACCAATTGCGCCACAGAGACAACCACGCTCCCCCACTTTGATTAAAGTCGTAAAAAAGCCACAACATGGTAAATGGAGTATGTTTCTTAGAGGACCTTCTGATCAACACAATAAAAAGAAGAGAATGATAAAACATAACAACTGCGTGGAACTACAGCCGCCAACAAATGGACAATTGCAACACAGAGATGGCCTCCACATTAGCGTCTTAACAACAGTCAGCGGGTAATAGGCTACCCCTCTCTTTTGGAGGTATGGCAGCAGAGTGGCGCAGCGGAAGCGTGCTGGGCCCATAACCCAGAGGTCGATGGATCGAAACCATCCTCTGCTAAGTGCTCTCTTTTACTCACGCCCCCTGTTACAATTTGGCCATTATCCCCGGTCGGAATCACATGTTTTTCTCGTAAAAATAGAATAGAGACCCCGATCCCTGACCATCTCATTTTCACGACCTTCAGACTATGCTTTTTATACACGCAACCTCCCAGTTTCTCATGACACATGTTTTCGCCTTTGCAACAAAGTGGCACAGGCAAAGGCTTTTGGGCCCACAACCAAATGGGCCATTGGATCTAGACCATCTTTTCTACGTTGCGACTTTCTTATTTAAATCATTCTGATTTGTTTTCTCTTCCCACAATTCTTCACTCTGTACACTAACGACTCACCTATACTTTTACACCACCCGGCACCCTGTAAGCTCCACGCTCCTTCTGCCTTTACGGGAGAAAGACATCCACACTTAAAAAAAAAAAAAAAAAAAAGCTTAAAGCTACAGGTTGAAAAGTATGTGATGATCACAATTGTGGTGAATCAGGCACCCCAACATGGAGACCAGCATGGACCCCAACATGGACTGCCAGAAGGGGGATTAGCTCAAATGGTAGAGCGCTCGCTTAGCATGCGAGAGGTAACGGGATCGACGCCCGTATTCTCCAAAGTTTTGGTTTGCCGAGTTTTTCAAAGAGCGGGACAATTCTCCTCTGTTTCCCTACTCATGTAACTCATTTGCAAGCTTAGGAAGCACCCGACAACCAGCTCGGCAAGCCTTCGATAGCTCAGCTGGTAGAGCGGAGGACTGTAGTAGAAAATCAGCAATCCTTAGGTCGCTGGTTCAATTCCGGCTCGAAGGAACTTTTGTTAGTCTCATAGATGATGTTTCAACCTGTCGACAAATGCTCTCCTGGTGCCCTCGTCTTCTATCTATTTTCAGAGGGGTCTCTTGTTTGTGTTGGGTATTTGAAATGGGCATCCGACCGAAACTCTCAGTTGAGAGCCACAGTAGGACTTTCTGTAACTCTGACATGCAACTGAAACAAAAAGAGGGTACAATCATCCCTGGGTGGGCTTGAACCACCAACCTTTTGGTTATCAGACAAAAAAAAGTTTTCACAACCTTCAAGCTTTGATTGAACCTCCCAGTTTCTCATGTCATGTGTCATCTTCTTTGAAACAGAGTGGCGCATGGAAAGACATTTAGGCCCACAACCAAAGAGGGCCAAAGGCTCTGGACCATTCTTTCTACATTGCAACTATGTCATCCAAATCACTGGGATTTTTTTCTCTTCTCAAAATTTTTCACACTGTACATGTTGAAATGGTCTTACAACCGGTGCCCTCCTCTTCTGGCCGAAACTTTAAGTTGAGAGGCACCAGAGGATTTTCTGTAACATGCAACTGAAACAAAAAGAGGACACTGCCGTCCCTGGGTGGGCTTGAACCACCAACCTTCCGGTTAACAGCTGAACGCGCTAACCAATTGCGCCACAGAGACAACCACGCTCCCCCACTTTGATTAAAGTCGTAAAAAAGCCACAACATGGTAAATGGAGTATGTTTCTTAGAGGACCTTCTGATCAACACAATAAAAAGAAGAGAATGATAAAACATAACAACTGCGTGGAACTACAGCCGCCAACAAATGGACAATTGCAACACAGAGATGGCCTCCACATTAGCGTCTTAACAACAGTCAGCGGGTAATAGGCTACCCCTCTCTTTTGGAGGTATGGCAGCAGAGTGGCGCAGCGTAAGCGTGCTGGGCCCATAACCCAGAGGTCGATGGATCGAAACCATCCTCTGCTAAGTGCTCTCTTTTACTCACGCCCCCTGTTACAATTTGGCCATTATCCCCGGTCGGAATCACATGTTTTTCTCGTAAAAATAGAATAGAGACCCCCGATCCCTGACCATCTCATTTTCACGACCTTCAGACTATGCTTTTTATACACGCAACCTCCCAGTTTCTCATGACACATGTTTTCGCCTTTGCAACAAAGTGGCACAGGCAAAGGCTTTTGGGCCCACAACCAAATGGGCCATTGGATCTAGACCATCTTTTCTACGTTGCGACTTTCTTATTTAAATCATTCTGATTTGTTTTCTCTTCCCACAATTCTTCACTCTGTACACTAACGACTCACCTATACTTTTACACCACCCGGCACCCTGTAAGCTCCACGCTCCTTCTGCCTTTACGGGAGAAAGACATCCACACTTAAAAAAAAAAAAAAAAAAAAAAAGCTTAAAGCTACAGGTTGAAAAGTATGTGATGATCACAATTGTGGTGAATCAGGCACCCCAACATGGAGACCAGCATGGACCCCAACATGGACTGCCAGAAGGGGGATTAGCTCAAATGGTAGAGCGCTCGCTTAGCATGCGAGAGGTAACGGGATCGACGCCCGTATTCTCCAAAGTTTTGGTTTGCCGAGTTTTTCAAAGAGCGGGACTATTCTCCTCTGTTTCCCTACTCATGTAACTCATTTGCAAGCTTAGGAAGCACCCGACAACCAGCTCAGCAAGCCTTCGATAGCTCAGCTGGTAGAGCGGAGGACTGTAGTAGAAAATCAGCAATCCTTAGGTCGCTGGTTCAATTCCGGCTCGAAGGAACTTTTGTTAGTCTCATAGATGATGTTTCAACCTGTCGACAAATGCTCTCCCGGTGCCCTCATCTTCTATCTATTTTCAGAGGGGTCTCTTGTTTGTGTTGGGTATTTGAAATGGGCATCCGACCGAAACTCTCAGTTGAGAGCCACAGTAGGACTTTCTGTAACTCTGACATGCAACTGAAACAAAAAGAGGGTACAATAATCCCTGGGTGGGCTTGAACCACCAACCTTTTGGTTATCAGACAAAAAAAAGTTTTCACAACCTTCAAGCTTTGCTTGAACCTCCCAGTTTCTCATGTCATGTGTCATCTTCTTTGAAACAGAGTGGCGCATGGAAAGACATTTAGGCCCACAACCAAAGAGGGCCAAAGGCTCTGGACCATTCTTTCTACATTGCAACTATGTCATCCAAATCACTGGGATTTTTTTCTCTTCTCAAAATTTTTCACACTGTACATGTTGAAATGGTCTTACAACCGGTGCCCTCCTCTTCTGGCCGAAACTTTAAGTTGAGAGGCACCAGAGGATTTTCTGTAACATGCAACTGAAACAAAAAGAGGACACTGCCGTCCCTGGGTGGGCTTGGACCACCAACCTTCCGGTTAACAGCTGAACGCGCTAACCAATTGCGCCACAGAGACAACCACGCTCCCCCACTTTGATTAAAGTCATAAAAAAGCCACAACATGGTAAATGGAGTATGTTTCTTAGAGGACCTTCTGATCAACACAATAAAAAGAAGAGAATGATAAAACATAACAACTGCGTGGAACTACAGCCGCCAACAAATGGACAATTGCAACACAGAGATGGCCTCCACATTAGCGTCTTAACAACAGTCAGCGGGTAATAGGCTACCCCTCTCTTTTGGAGGTATCGCAGCAGAGTGGTGCAGCGGAAGCGTGCTGGGCCCATAACCCAGAGGTCGATGGATCGAAACCATCCTCTGCTAAGTGCTCTCTTTTACTCACGCCCCCTGTTACAATTTGCCCATTATCCCCGGTCGGAATCACATGTTTTTCTCGTAAAAATAGAATAGAGACCCCCGATCCCTGACCATCTCATTTTCACGACCTTCAGACTATGCTTTTTATACACGCAACCTCCCAGTTTCTCATGCCACATGTTTTCGCCTTTGCAACAAAGTGGCACAGGCAAAGGCTTTTGGGCCCACAACCAAATGGGCCATTGGATCTAGACCATCTTTTCTACGTTGCGACTTTCTTATTTAAATCATTCTGATTTCTTTTCTCTTCCCACAATTCTTCACTCTGTACACTAACGACTCACCTATACTTTTACACCACCCGGCACCCTGTAAGCTCCACGCTCCTTCTGCTTTTACGGGAGAAAGACATACACTTAAAAAAAAAAAGCAAAAAAAAAAAGCTTAAAGCTACAGGTTGAAAAGTATGTGATGATCACAATTGTGGTGAATCAGGCACCCCAACATGGAGACCAGCATGGACCCCAACATGGACTGCCAGAAGGGGGATTAGCTCAAATGGTAGAGCGCTCGCTTAGCATGCGAGAGGTAACGGGATCGACGCCCGTATTCTCCAAAGTTTTGGTTTGCCGAGTTTTTCAAAGAGCGGGACAATTCTCCTCTGTTTCCCTACTCATGTAACTCATTTGCAAGCTTAGGAAGCACCCAACAACCAGCTCGGCAAGCCTTAGATAGCTCAGCTGGTAGAGCGGAGGACTGTAGTAAAAAATCAGCAATCCTTAGGTCGCTGGTTCAATTCCGGCTCGAAGGAACTTTTGTTAGTCTCATAGATGATGTTTCAACCTGTCGACAAATGCTCTCCCGGTGCCCTCGTCCTCTATCTATTTTCAGAGGGGTCTCTTGTTTGTGTTGGGTATTTGAAATGGGCATCCGACCGAAACTCTCAGTTGAGAGCCACAGTAGGACTTTCTGTAACTCTGACATGCAACTGAAACAAAAAGAGGGTACAATCATCCCTGGGTGGACTTGAACCACCAACCTTTTGGTTATCAGACAAAAAAAAGTTTTCCCAACCTTCAAGCTTTGCTTGAACCTCCCAGTTTCTCATGTCATGTGTCATCTTCTTTGAAACAGAGTGGCGCATGGAAAGACATTTAGGCCCACAACCAAAGAGGGCCAAAGGCTCTGGACCATTCTTTCTACATTGCAACTATGTCATCCAAATCACTGGGATTTTTTTGTCTTCTCAAAATTTTTCACACTGTTCATGTTGAAATGGTCTTACAACCGGTGCCCTCCTCTTCTGGCCGAAACTTTAAGTTGAGAGGCACCAGAGGATTTTCTGTAACATGCAACTGAAACAAAAAGAGGACACTGCCGTCCCTGGGTGGGCTTGAACCACCAACCTTCCGGTTAACAGCCGAACGCGCTAACCAATTGCGCCACAGAGACAACCACGCTCCCCCACTTTGATTAAAGTCGTAAAAAAGCCACAACATGGTAAATGGAGTATGTTTCTTAGAGGACCTTCTGATCAACACAATAAAAAGAAGAGAATGATAAAACATAACAACTGCGTGGAACTACAGCCGCCAACAAATGGACAATTGCAACACAGAGATGGCCTCCACATTAGCGTCTTAACAACAGTCAGCGGGTAATAGGCTACCCCTCTCTTTTGGAGGTATGGCAGCAGAGTGGCGCAGCGGAAGCGTGCTGGGCCCATAACCCAGAGGTCGATGGATCGAAACCATCCTCTGCTAAGTGCTCTCTTTTACTCACGCCCCCTGTTACAATTTGGCCATTATCCCCGGTCGGAATCACATGTTTTTCTCGTAAAAATAGAATAGAGACCCCCGATCCCTGACCATCTCATTTTCACGACCTTCAGACTATGCTTTTTATACACGCAACCTCCCAGTTTCTCATGCCACATGTTTTCGCCTTTGCAACAAAGTGGCACAGGCAAAGGCTTTTGGGCCCACAACCAAATGGGCCATTGGATCTAGACCATCTTTTCTACGTTGCGACTTTCTTATTTAAATCATTCTGATTTCTTTTCTCTTCCCACAATTCTTCACTCTGTACACTAACGACTCACCTATACTTTTACACCACCCGGCACCCTGTAAGCTCCACGCTCCTTCTGATTTTACGGGAGAAAGACACCCACACTTAAAAAAAAAAAAAAAAATACTTAAATCTACAGGTTGAAAAGTATGTGATGATCACAATTGTGGTGAATCAGGCACCCCAACATGGAGACCAGCATGGACCCCAACATGGACTGCCAGAAGGGGGATTAGCTCAAATGGTAGAGCGCTCGCTTAGCATGCGAGAGGTAACGGGATCGACGCCCGTATTCTCCAAAGTTTTGGTTTGCCGAGTTTTTCAAAGAGCGGGACAATTCTCCTCTGTTTCCCTACTCATGTAACTCATTTGCAAGCTTAGGAAGCACCCGACAACCAGCTCGGCAAGCCTTCGATAGCTCAGCTGGTAGAGCGGAGGACTGTAGTAGAAAATCAGCAATCCTTAGGTCGCTGGTGCAATTCCGGCTCGAAGGAACTTTTGTTAGTCTCATAGATGATGTTTCAACCTGTCGACAAATGCTCTCCCGGTGCCCTCGTCTTCTATCTATTTTCAGAGGGGTCTCTTGTTTGTGTTGGGTATTTGAAATGGGCATCCGACCGAAACTCTCAGTTGAGAGCCACAGTAGGACTTTCTGTAACTCTGACATGCAACTGAAACAAAAAGAGGGTACAATCATCCCTGGGTGGGCTTGAACCACCAACCTTTTGGTTATCAGACAAAAAAAAGTTTTCACAACCTTCAAGCTTTGCTTGAACCTCCCAGTTTCTCATGTCATGTGTCATCTTCTTTGAAACAGAGTGGCGCATGGAAAGACATTTAGGCCCACAACCAAAGAGGGCCAAAGGCTCTGGACCATTCTTTCTACATTGCAACTATGTCATCCAAATCACTGGGATTTTTTTCTCTTCTCAAAATTTTTCACACTGTACATGTTGAAATGGTCTTACAACCGGTGCCCTCCTCTTCTGGCCGAAACTTTAAGTTGAGAGGCACCAGAGGATTTTCTGTAACATGCAACTGAAACAAAAAGAGGACACTGCCGTCCCTGGGTGGGCTTGAACCACCAACCTTCCGGTTAACAGCCGAACGCGCTAACCAATTGCGCCACAGAGACAACCACGCTCCCCCACTTTGATTAAAGTCGTAAAAAAGCCACAACATGGTAAATGGAGTATGTTTCTTAGAGGACCTTCTGATCAACACAATAAAAAGAAGAGAATGATAAAACATAACAACTGCGTGGAACTACAGCCGCCAACAAATGGACAATTGCAACACAGAGATGGCCTCCACATTAGCGTCTTAACAACAGTCAGCGGGTAATAGGCTACCCCTCTCTTTTGGAGGTATGGCAGCAGAGTGGCGCAGCGGAAGCGTGCTGGGCCCATAACCCAGAGGTCGATGGATCGAAACCATCCTCTGCTAAGTGCTCTCTTTTACTCACGCCCCCTGTTACAATTTGGCCATTATCCCCGGTCGGAATCACATGTTTTTCTCGTAAAAATAGAATAGAGACCCCCGATCCCTGACCATCTCATTTTCACGACCTTCAGACTATGCTTTTTATACACGCAACCTCCCAGTTTCTCATGCCACATGTTTTCGCCTTTGCAACAAAGTGGCACAGGCAAAGGCTTTTGGGCCCACAACCAAATGGGCCATTGGATCTAGACCATCTTTTCTACGTTGCGACTTTCTTATTTAAATCATTCTGATTTCTTTTCTCTTCCCACAATTCTTCACTCTGTACACTAACGACTCACCTATACTTTTACACCACCCGGCACCCTGTAAGCTCCACGCTCCTTCTGATTTTACGGGAGAAAGACACCCACACTTAAAAAAAAAAAAAAAAATACTTAAATCTACAGGTTGAAAAGTATGTGATGATCACAATTGTGGTGAATCAGGCACCCCAACATGGAGACCAGCATGGACCCCAACATGGACTGCCAGAAGGGGGATTAGCTCAAATGGTAGAGCGCTCGCTTAGCATGCGAGAGGTAACGGGATCGACGCCCGTATTCTCCAAAGTTTTGGTTTGCCGAGTTTTTCAAAGAGCGGGACAATTCTCCTCTGTTTCCCTACTCATGTAACTCATTTGCAAGCTTAGGAAGCACCCGACAACCAGCTCGGCAAGCCTTCGATAGCTCAGCTGGTAGAGCGGAGGACTGTAGTAGAAAATCAGCAATCCTTAGGTCGCTGGTGCAATTCCGGCTCGAAGGAACTTTTGTTAGTCTCATAGATGATGTTTCAACCTGTCGACAAATGCTCTCCCGGTGCCCTCGTCTTCTATCTATTTTCAGAGGGGTCTCTTGTTTGTGTTGGGTATTTGAAATGGGCATCCGACCGAAACTCTCAGTTGAGAGCCACAGTAGGACTTTCTGTAACTCTGACATGCAACTGAAACAAAAAGAGGGTACAATCATCCCTGGGTGGGCTTGAACCACCAACCTTTTGGTTATCAGACAAAAAAAAGTTTTCACAACCTTCAAGCTTTGCTTGAACCTCCCAGTTTCTCATGTCATGTGTCATCTTCTTTGAAACAGAGTGGCGCATGGAAAGACATTTAGGCCCACAACCAAAGAGGGCCAAAGGCTCTGGACCATTCTTTCTACATTGCAACTATGTCATCCAAATCACTGGGATTTTTTTCTCTTCTCAAAATTTTTCACACTGTACATGTTGAAATGGTCTTACAACCGGTGCCCTCCTCTTCTGGCCGAAACTTTAAGTTGAGAGGCACCAGAGGATTTTCTGTAACATGCAACTGAAACAAAAAGAGGACACTGCCGTCCCTGGGTGGGCTTGAACCACCAACCTTCCGGTTAACAGCCGAACGCGCTAACCAATTGCGCCACAGAGACAACCACGCTCCCCCACTTTGATTAAAGTCGTAAAAAAGCCACAACATGGTAAATGGAGTATGTTTCTTAGAGGACCTTCTGATCAACACAATAAAAAGAAGAGAATGATAAAACATAACAACTGCGTGGAACTACAGCCGCCAACAAATGGACAATTGCAACACAGAGATGGCCTCCACATTAGCGTCTTAACAACAGTCAGCGGGTAATAGGCTACCCCTCTCTTTTGGAGGTATGGCAGCAGAGTGGCGCAGCGGAAGCGTGCTGGGCCCATAACCCAGAGGTCGATGGATCGAAACCATCCTCTGCTAAGTGCTCTCTTTTACTCACGCCCCCTGTTACAATTTGGCCATTATCCCCGGTCGGAATCACATGTTTTTCTCGTAAAAATAGAATAGAGACCCCCGATCCCTGACCATCTCATTTTCACGACCTTCAGACTATGCTTTTTATACACGCAACCTCCCAGTTTCTCATGCCACATGTTTTCGCCTTTGCAACAAAGTGGCACAGGCAAAGGCTTTTGGGCCCACAACCAAATGGGCCATTGGATCTAGACCATCTTTTCTACGTTGCGACTTTCTTATTTAAATCATTCTGATTTCTTTTCTCTTCCCACAATTCTTCACTCTGTACACTAACGACTCACCTATACTTTTACACCACCCGGCACCCTGTAAGCTCCACGCTCCTTCTGATTTTACGGGAGAAAGACACCCACACTTAAAAAAAAAAAAAAAAATACTTAAATCTACAGGTTGAAAAGTATGTGATGATCACAATTGTGGTGAATCAGGCACCCCAACATGGAGACCAGCATGGACCCCAACATGGACTGCCAGAAGGGGGATTAGCTCAAATGGTAGAGCGCTCGCTTAGCATGCGAGAGGTAACGGGATCGACGCCCGTATTCTCCAAAGTTTTGGTTTGCCGAGTTTTTCAAAGAGCGGGACAATTCTCCTCTGTTTCCCTACTCATGTAACTCATTTGCAAGCTTAGGAAGCACCCGACAACCAGCTTGGCAAGCCTTCGATAGCTCAGCTGGTAGAGCGGAGGACTGTAGTAGAAAATCAGCAATCCTTAGGTCGCTGGTTCAATTCCGGCTCGAAGGAACTTTTGTTAGTCTCATAGATGATGTTTCAACCTGTCGACAAATGCTCTCCTGGTGCCCTCGTCTTCTATCTATTTTCAGAGGGGTCTCTTGTTTGTGTTGGGTATTTGAAATGGGCATCCGACCGAAACTCTCAGTTGAGAGCCACAGTAGGACTTTCTGTAACTCTGACATGCAACTGAAACAAAAAGAGGGTACAATCATCCCTGGGTGGGCTTGAACCACCAACCTTTTGGTTATCAGACAAAAAAAAGTTTTCACAACCTTCAAGCTTTGCTTGAACCTCCCAGTTTCTCATGTCATGTGTCATCTTCTTTGAAACAGAGTGGCGCATGGAAAGACATTTAGGCCCACAACCAAAGAGGGCCAAAGGCTCTGGACCATTCTTTCTACATTGCAACTATGTCATCCAAATCACTGGGATTTTTTTCTCTTCTCAAAATTTTTCACACTGTACATGTTGAAATGGTCTTACAACCGGTGCCCTCCTCTTCTGGCCGAAACTTTAAGTTGAGAGGCACCAGAGGATTTTCTGTAACATGCAACTGAAACAAAAAGAGGACACTGCCGTCCCTGGTTGGGCTTGAATCACCAACCTTCCGGTTAACAGCCGAACGCGCTAACCAATTGCGCCACAGAGACAACCACGCTCCCCCACTTTGATTAAAGTCGTAAAAAAGCCACAACATGGTAAATGGAGTATGTTTCTTAGAGGACCTTCTGATCAACACAATAAAAAGAAGAGAATGATAAAACATAACAACTGCGTGGAACTACAGCCGCCAACAAATGGACAATTGCAACACAGAGATGGCCTCCACATTAGCGTCTTAACAACAGTCAGCGGGTAATAGGCTACCCCTCTCTTTTGGAGGTATGGCAGCAGAGTGGCGCAGCGGAAGCGTGCTGGGCCCATAACCCAGAGGTCGATGGATCGAAACCATCCTCTGCTAAGTGCTCTCTTTTACTCACGCCCCCTGTTACAATTTGGCCATTATCCCCGGTCGGAATCACATGTTTTTCTCGTAAAAATAGAATAGAGACCCCCGATCCCTGACCATCTCATTTTCACGACCTTCAGACTATGCTTTTTATACACGCAACCTCCCAGTTTCTCATGCCACATGTTTTCGCCTTTGCAACAAAGTGGCACAGGCAAAGGCTTTTGGGCCCACAACCAAATGGGCCATTGGATCTAGACCATCTTTTCTACGTTGCGACTTTCTTATTTAAATCATTCTGATTTCTTTTCTCTTCCCACAATTCTTCACTCTGTACACTAACGACTCACCTATACTTTTACACCACCCGGCACCCTGTAAGCTCCACGCTCCTTCTGCTTTTACGGGAGAAAGACATCCACACTTAAAAAAAAAAAAATAAAAAAAAAAAAAAAAGCTTAAAGCTACAGGTTGAAAAGTATGTGATGATCACAATTGTGGTGAATCAGGCACCCCAACATGGAGACCAGCATGGACCCCAACATGGACTGCCAGAAGGGGGATTAGCTCAAATGGTAGAGCGCTCGCTTAGCATGCGAGGGGTAACGGGATTGACGCCCGTATTCTCCAAAGTTTTGGTTTGCCGAGTTTTTCAAAGAGCGGGACAATTCTCCTCTGTTTCCCTACTCATGTAACTCATTTGCAAGCTTAGGAAGCACCCGACAAGCAGCTCGGCAAGCCTTCGATAGCTCAGCTGGTAGAGCGGAGGACTGTAGTAGAAAATCAGCAATCCTTAGGTCGCTGGTTCAATTCCGGCTCGAAGGAACTTTTGTTAGTCTCATAGATGATGTTTCAACCTGTCGACAAATGCTCTCCCGGTGCCCTCGTCTTCTATCTATATTCAGAGGGGTCTCTTGTTTGTGTTGGGTATTTGAAATGGGCATCCGACCGAAACTCTCAGTTGAGAGCCACAGTAGGACTTTCTGTAACTCTGACATGCAACTGAAACAAAAAGAGGGTACAATCATCCCTGGGTGGGCTTGAACCACCAACCTTTTGGTTATCAGACAAAAAAAAGTTTTCACAACCTTCAAGCTTTGCTTGAACCTCCCAGTTTCTCATGTCATGTGTCATCTTCTTTGAAACAGAGTGGCGCATGGAAAGACATTTAGGCCCACAACCAAAGAGGGCCAAAGGCTCTGGACCATTCTTTCTACATTGCAACTATGTCATCCAAATCACTGGGATTTTTTTCTCTTCTCAAAATTTTTCACACTGTACATGTTGAAATGGTCTTACAACCGGTGCCCTCCTCTTCTGGCCGAAACTTTAAGTTGAGAGGCACCAGAGGATTTTCTGTAACATGCAACTGAAACAAAAAGAGGACACTGCCGTCCCTGGGTGGGCTTGAACCACCAACCTTCCGGTTAACAGCCGAACGCGCTAACCAATTGCGCCACAGAGACAACCACGCTCCCCCACTTTGATTAAAGTCGTAAAAAAGCCACAACATGGTAAATGGAGTATGTTTCTTAGAGGACCTTCTGATCAACACAATAAAAAGAAGAGGATGATAAAACATAACAACTGCGTGGAACTACAGCCGCCAACAAATGGACAATTGCAACACAGAGATGGCCTCCACATTAGCGTCTTAACAACAGTCAGCGGGTAATAGGCTACCCCTCTCTTTTGGAGGTATGGCAGCAGAGTGGCGCAGCGGAAGCGTGCTGGGCCCATAACCCAGAGGTCGATGGATCGAAACCATCCTCTGCTAAGTGCTCTCCTTTACTCACGCCCCCTGTTACAATTTGGCCATTATCCCCGGTCGGAATCACATGTTTTTCTCGTAAAAATAGAATAGAGACCCCCGATCCCTGACCATCTCATTTTCACGACCTTCAGACTATGCTTTTTATACACGCAACCTCCCAGTTTCTCATGCCACATGTTTTCGCCTTTGCAACAAAGTGGCACAGGCAAAGGCTTTTGGGCCCACAACCAAATGGGCCATTGGATCTAGACCATCTTTTCTACGTTGCGACTTTCTTATTTAAATCATTCTGATTTCTTTTCTCTTCCCACAATTCTTCACTCTGTACACTAACGACTCACCTATACTTTTACACCACCCGGCACCCTGTAAGCTCCACGCTCCTTCTGCTTTTACGGGAGAAAGACATCCACACTTAAAAAAAAAAAAAAAAAAAAAAGCTTAAAGCTACAGGTTGAAAAGTATGTGATGATCACAATTGTGGTGAATCAGGCACCCCAACATGGAGACCAGCATGGACCCCAACATGGACTGCCAGAAGGGGGATTAGCTCAAATGGTAGAGCGCTCGCTTAGCATGCGAGAGGTAACGGGATTGACGCCCGTATTCTCCAAAGTTTTGGTTTGCCGAGTTTTTCAAAGAGCGGGACAATTCTCCTCTGTTTCCCTACTCATGTAACTCATTTGCAAGCTTAGGAAGCACCCGACAAGCAGCTCGGCAAGCCTTCGATAGCTCAGCTGGTAGAGCGGAGGACTGTAGTAGAAAATCAGCAATCCTTAGGTCGCTGGTTCAATTCCGGCTCGAAGGAACTTTTGTTAGTCTCATAGATGATGTTTCAACCTGTCGACAAATGCTCTCCCGGTGCCCTCGTCTTCTATCTATATTCAGAGGGGTCTCTTGTTTGTGTTGGGTATTTGAAATGGGCATCCGACCGAAACTCTCAGTTGAGAGCCACAGTAGGACTTTCTGTAACTCTGACATGCAACTGAAACAAAAAGAGGGTACAATCATCCCTGGGTGGGCTTGAACCACCAACCTTTTGGTTATCAGACAAAAAAAAGTTTTCACAACCTTCAAGCTTTGCTTGAACCTCCCAGTTTCTCATGTCATGTGTCATCTTCTTTGAAACAGAGTGGCGCATGGAAAGACATTTAGGCCCACAACCAAAGAGGGCCAAAGGCTCTGGACCATTCTTTCTACATTGCAACTATGTCATCCAAATCACTGGGATTTTTTTCTCTTCTCAAAATTTTTCACACTGTACATGTTGAAATGGTCTTACAACCGGTGCCCTCCTCTTCTGGCCGAAACTTTAAGTTGAGAGGCACCAGAGGATTTTCTGTAACATGCAACTGAAACAAAAAGAGGACACTGCCGTCCCTGGGTGGGCTTGAACCACCAACCTTCCGGTTAACAGCCGAACGCGCTAACCAATTGCGCCACAGAGACAACCACGCTCCCCCACTTTGATTAAAGTCGTAAAAAAGCCACAACATGGTAAATGGAGTATGTTTCTTAGAGGACCTTCTGATCAACACAATAAAAAGAAGAGGATGATAAAACATAACAACTGCGTGGAACTACAGCCGCCAACAAATGGACAATTGCAACACAGAGATGGCCTCCACATTAGCGTCTTAACAACAGTCAGCGGGTAATAGGCTACCCCTCTCTTTTGGAGGTATGGCAGCAGAGTGGCGCAGCGGAAGCGTGCTGGGCCCATAACCCAGAGGACGATGGATCGAAACCATCCTCTGCTAAGTGCTCTCCTTTACTCACGCCCCCTGTTACAATTTGGCCATTATCCCCGGTCGGAATCACATGTTTTTCTCGTAAAAATAGAATAGAGACCCCGGATCCCTGACCATCTCATTTTCACGACCTTCAGACTATGCTTTTTATACACGCAACCTCCCAGTTTCTCATGCCACATGTTTTCGCCTTTGCAACAAAGTGGCACAGGCAAAGGCTTTTGGGCCCACAACCAAATGGGCCATTGGATCTAGACCATCTTTTCTACGTTGCGACTTTCTTATTTAAATCATTCTGATTTCTTTTCTCTTCCCACAATTCTTCACTCTGTACACTAACGACTCACCTATACTTTTACACCACCCGGCACCCTGTAAGCTCCACGCTCCTTCTGCTTTTACGGGAGAAAGACATCCACACTTAAAAAAAAAAAAAAAAAAAAAAGCTTAAAGCTACAGGTTGAAAAGTATGTGATGATCACAATTGTGGTGAATCAGGCACCCCAACATGGAGACCAGCATGGACCCCAACATGGACTGCCAGAAGGGGGATTAGCTCAAATGGTAGAGCGCTCGCTTAGCATGCGAGAGGTAACGGGATCGACGCCCGTATTCTCCAAAGTTTTGGTTTGCCGAGTTTTTCAAAGAGCGGGACAATTCTCCCCTGTTTCCCTACTCATGTAACTCATTTGCAAGCTTAGGAAGCACCCGACAACCAGCTCGGCAAGCCTTCGATAGCTCAGCTGGTAGAGCGGAGGACTGTAGTAGAAAATCAGCAATCCTTAGGTCGCTGGTTCAATTCTGGCTCGAAGGAACTTTTGTTAGTCTCATAGATGATGTTTCAACCTGTCGACAAATGCTCTCCCGGTGCCCTCGTCTTCTATCTATTTTCAGAGGGGTCTCTTGTTTGTGTTGGGTATTTGAAATGGGCATCCGACCGAAACTCTCAGTTGAGAGCCACAGTAGGACTTTCTGTAACTCTGACATGCAACTGAAACAAAAAGAGGGTACAATCATCCCTGGGTGGGCTTGAACCACCAACCTTTTGGTTATCAGACAAAAAAAAGTTTTCACAACCTTCAAGCTTTGCTTGAACCTCCCAGTTTCTCATGTCATGTGTCATCTTCTTTGAAACAGAGTGGCGCATGGAAAGACATTTAGGCCCACAACCAAAGAGGGCCAAAGGCTCTGGACCATTCTTTCTACATTGCAACTATGTCATCCAAATCACTGGGATTTTTTTCTCTTCTCAAAATTTTTCACACTGTACATGTTGAAATGGTCTTACAACCGGTGCCCTCCTCTTCTGGCCGAAACTTTAAGTTGAGAGGCACCAGAGGATTTTCTGTAACATGCAACTGAAACAAAAAGAGGACACTGCCGTCCCTGGGTGGGCTTGAACCACCAACCTTCCGGTTAACAGCCGAACGCGCGAACCAATTGCGCCACAGAGACAACCACGCTCCCCCACTTTGATTAAAGTCGTAAAAAAGCCACAACATGGTAAATGGAGTATGTTTCTTAGAGGACCTTCTGATCAACACAATAAAAAGAAGAGGATGATAAAACATAACAACTGCGTGGAACTACAGCCGCCAACAAATGGACAATTGCAACACAGAGATGGCCTCCACATTAGCGTCTTAACAACAGTCAGCGGGTAATAGGCTACCCCTCTCTTTTGGAGGTATGGCAGCAGAGTGGCGCAGCGGAAGCGTGCTGGGCCCATAACCCAGAGGTCGATGGATCGAAAGCATCCTCTGCTAAGTGCTCTCCTTTACTCACGCCCCCTGTTACAATTTGGCCATTATCCCCGGTCGGAATCACATGTTTTTCTCGTAAAAATAGAATAGAGACCCCCGATCCCTGACCATCTCATTTTCACGACCTTCAGACTATGCTTTTTATACACGCAACCTCCCAGTTTCTCATGCCACATGTTTTCGCCTTTGCAACAAAGTGGCACAGGCAAAGGCTTTTGGGCCCACAACCAAATGGGCCATTGGATCTAGACCATCTTTTCTACGTTGCGACTTTCTTATTTAAATCATTCTGATTTCTTTTCTCTTCCCACAATTCTTCACTCTGTACACTAACGACTCACCTATACTTTTACACCACCCGGCACCCTGTAAGCTCCACGCTCCTTCTGCTTTTACGGGAGAAAGACATCCACACTTAAAAAAAAAAAAAAAAAAAAAAAAAAAAGCTTAAAGCTACAGGTTGAAAAGTATGTGATGATCACAATTGTGGTGAATCAGGCACCCCAACATGGAGACCAGCATGGACCCCAACATGGACTGCCAGAAGGGGGATCAGCTCAAATGGTAGAGCGCTCGCTTAGCATGCGAGAGGTAACGGGATCGACGCCCGTATTCTCCAAAGTTTTGGTTTGCCGAGTTTTTCAAAGAGCGGGACAATTCTCCTCTGTTTCCCTACTCATGTAACTCATTTGCAAGCTTAGGAAGCACCCGACAACCAGCTCAGCAAGCCTTCGATAGCTCAGCTGGTAGAGCGGAGGACTGTAGTAGAAAATCAGCAATCCTTAGGTCGCTGGTTCAATTCCGGCTCGAAGGAACTTTTGTTAGTCTCATAGATGATGTTTCAACCTGTCGACAAATGCTCTCCCGGTGCCCTCGTCTTCTATCTATTTTCAGAGGGGTCTCTTGTTTGTGTTGGGTATTTGAAATGGGCATCCGACCGAAACTCTCAGTTGAGAGCCACAGTAGGACTTTCTGTAACTCTGACATGCAACTGAAACAAAAAGAGGGTACAATCATCCCTGGGTGGGCTTGAACCACCAACCTTTTGGTTATCAGACAAAAAAAAGTTTTCACAACCTTCAAGCTTTGCTTGAACCTCCCAGTTTCTCATGTCATGTGTCATCTTCTTTGAAACAGAGTGGCGCATGGAAAGACATTTAGGCCCACAACCAAAGAGGGCCAAAGGCTCTGGACCATTCTTTCTACATTGCAACTATGTCATCCAAATCACTGGGATTTTTTTGTCTTCTCAAAATTTTTCACACTGTACATGTTGAAATGGTCTTACAACCGGTGCCCTCCTCTTCTGGCCGAAACTTTAAGTTGAGAGGCACCAGAGGATTTTCTGTAACATGCAACTGAAACAAAAAGAGGACACTGCCGTCCCTGGGTGGGCTTGAACCACCAACCTTCCGGTTAACAGCCGAACGCGCTAACCAATTGCGCCACAGAGACAACCACGCTCCCCCACTTTGATTAAAGTCGTAAAAAAGCCACAACATGGTAAATGGAGTATGTTTCTTAGAGGACCTTCTGATCAACACAATAAAAAGAAGAGAATGATAAAACATAACAACTGCGTGGAACTACAGCCGCCAACAAATGGAAAATTGCAACACAGAGATGGCCTCCACATTAGCGTCTTAACAACAGTCAGCGGGTAATAGGCTACCCCTCTCTTTTGGAGGTATGGCAGCAGAGTGGCGCAGCGGAAGCGTGCTGGGCCCATAACCCAGAGGACGATGGATCGAAACCATCCTCTGCTAAGTGCTCTCTTTTACTCACGCCCCCTGTTACAATTTGGCCATTATCCCCGGTCGGAATCACATGTTTTTCTCGTAAAAATAGAATAGAGACCCCCGATCCCTGACCATCTCATTTTCACGACCTTCAGACTATGCTTTTTATACACGCAACCTCCCAGTTTCTCATGCCACATGTTTTCGCCTTTGCAACAAAGTGGCACAGGCAAAGGCTTTTGGGCCCACAACCAAATGGGCCATTGGATCTAGACCATCTTTTCTACGTTGCGACTTTCTTATTTAAATCATTCTGATTTCTTTTCTCTTCCCACAATTCTTCACTCTGTACACTAACGACTCACCTATACTTTTACACCACCCGGCACCCTGTAAGCTCCACGCTCCTTCTGCTTTTACGGGAGAAAGACATCCACACTTAAAAAAAAAAAAAAAAAAAAGCTTAAAGCTACAGGTTGAAAAGTATGTGATGATCACAATTGTGGTGAATCAGGCACCCCAACATGGAGACCAGCATGGACCCCAACATGAACTGCCAGAAGGGGGATTAGCTCAAATGGTAGAGCGCTCGCTTAGCATGCGAGAGGTAACGGGATCGACGCCCGTATTCTCCAAAGTTTTGGTTTGCCGAGTTTTTCAAAGAGCGGGACAATTCTCCTCTGTTTCCCTACTCATGTAATTCATTTGCAAGCTTAGGAAGCACCCGACAACCAGCTCGGCAAGCCTTCGATAGCTCAGCTGGTAGAGCGGAGGACTGTAGTAGAAAATCAGCAATCCTTAGGTCGCTGGTTCAATTCCGGCTCGAAGGAACTTTTGTTAGTCTCATAGATGATGTTTCAACCTGTCGACAAATGCTCTCCCGGTGCCCTCGTCTTCTATCTATTTTCAGAGGGGTCTCTTGTTTGTGTTGGGTATTTGAAATGGGCATCCGACCGAAACTCTCAGTTGAGAGCCACAGTAGGACTTTCTGTAACTCTGACATGCAACTGAAACAAAAAGAGGGTACAATCATCCCTGGGTGGACTTGAACCACCAACCTTTTGGTTATCAGACAAAAAAAAGTTTTCCCAACCTTCAAGCTTTGCTTGAACCTCCCAGTTTCTCATGTCATGTGTCATCTTCTTTGAAACAGAGTGGCGCATGGAAAGACATTTAGGCCCACAACCAAAGAGGGCCAAAGGCTCTGGACCATTCTTTCTACATTGCAACTATGTCATCCAAATCACTGGGATTTTTTTGTCTTCTCAAAATTTTTCACACTGTACATGTTGAAATGGTCTTACAACCGGTGCCCTCCTCTTCTGGCCGAAACTTTAAGTTGAGAGGCACCAGAGGATTTTCTGTAACATGCAACTGAAACAAAAAGAGGACACTGCCGTCCCTGGGTGGGCTTGAACCACCAACCTTCCGGTTAACAGCCGAACGCGCTAACCAATTGCGCCACAGAGACAACCACGCTCCCCCACTTTGATTAAAGTCGTAAAAAAGCCACAACATGGTAAATGGAGTATGTTTCTTAGAGGACCTTCTGATCAACACAATAAAAAGAAGAGAATGATAAAACATAACAACTGCGTGGAACTACAGCCGCCAACAAATGGAAAATTGCAACACAGAGATGGCCTCCACATTAGCGTCTTAACAACAGTCAGCGGGTAATAGGCTACCCCTCTCTTTTGGAGGTATGGCAGCAGAGTGGCGCAGCGGAAGCGTGCTGGGCCCATAACCCAGAGGACGATGGATCGAAACCATCCTCTGCTAAGTGCTCTCTTTTACTCACGCCCCCTGTTACAATTTGGCCATTATCCCCGGTCGGAATCACATGTTTTTCTCGTAAAAATAGAATAGAGACCCCCGATCCCTGACCATCTCATTTTCACGACCTTCAGACTATGCTTTTTATACACGCAACCTCCCAGTTTCTCATGCCACATGTTTTCGCCTTTGCAACAAAGTGGCACAGGCAAAGGCTTTTGGGCCCACAACCAAATGGGCCATTGGATCTAGACCATCTTTTCTACGTTGCGACTTTCTTATTTAAATCATTCTGATTTCTTTTCTCTTCCCACAATTCTTCACTCTGTACACTAACGACTCACCTATACTTTTACACCACCCGGCACCCTGTAAGCTCCACGCTCCTTCTGCTTTTACGGGAGAAAGACATCCACACTTAAAAAAAAAAAAAAAAAAAAGCTTAAAGCTACAGGTTGAAAAGTATGTGATGATCACAATTGTGGTGAATCAGGCACCCCAACATGGAGACCAGCATGGACCCCAACATGAACTGCCAGAAGGGGGATTAGCTCAAATGGTAGAGCGCTCGCTTAGCATGCGAGAGGTAACGGGATCGACGCCCGTATTCTCCAAAGTTTTGGTTTGCCGAGTTTTTCAAAGAGCGGGACAATTCTCCTCTGTTTCCCTACTCATGTAACTCATTTGCAAGCTTAGGAAGCACCCGACAACCAGCTCGGCAAGCCTTCGATAGCTCAGCTGGTAGAGCGGAGGACTGTAGTAGAAAATCAGCAATCCTTAGGTCGCTGGTTCAATTCCGGCTCGAAGGAACTTTTGTTAGTCTCATAGATGATGTTTCAACCTGTCGACAAATGCTCTCCCGGTGCCCTCGTCTTCTATCTATTTTCAGAGGGGTCTCTTGTTTGTGTTGGGTATTTGAAATGGGCATCCGACCGAAACTCTCAGTTGAGAGCCACAGTAGGACTTTCTGTAACTCTGACATGCAACTGAAACAAAAAGAGGGTACAATCATCCCTGGGTGGACTTGAACCACCAACCTTTTGGTTATCAGACAAAAAAAAGTTTTCCCAACCTTCAAGCTTTGCTTGAACCTCCCAGTTTCTCATGTCATGTGTCATCTTCTTTGAAACAGAGTGGCGCATGGAAAGACATTTAGGCCCACAACCAAAGAGGGCCAAAGGCTCTGGACCATTCTTTCTACATTGCAACTATGTCATCCAAATCACTGGGATTTTTTTGTCTTCTCAAAATTTTTCACACTGTACATGTTGAAATGGTCTTACAACCGGTGCCCTCCTCTTCTGGCCGAAACTTTAAGTTGAGAGGCACCAGAGGATTTTCTGTAACATGCAACTGAAACAAAAAGAGGACACTGCCGTCCCTGGGTGGGCTTGAACCACCAACCTTCCGGTTAACAGCCGAACGCGCTAACCAATTGCGCCACAGAGACAACCACGCTCCCCCACTTTGATTAAAGTCGTAAAAAAGCCACAACATGGTAAATGGAGTATGTTTCTTAGAGGACCTTCTGATCAACACAATAAAAAGAAGAGAATGATAAAACATAACAACTGCGTGGAACTACAGCCGCCAACAAATGGAAAATTGCAACACAGAGATGGCCTCCACATTAGCGTCTTAACAACAGTCAGCGGGTAATAGGCTACCCCTCTCTTTTGGAGGTATGGCAGCAGAGTGGCGCAGCGGAAGCGTGCTGGGCCCATAACCCAGAGGTCGATGGATCGAAACCATCCTCTGCTAAGTGCTCTCTTTTACTCACGCCCCCTGTTACAATTTGGCCATTATCCCCGGTCGGAATCACATGTTTTTCTCGTAAAAATAGAATAGAGACCCCCGATCCCTGACCATCTCATTTTCACGACCTTCAGACTATGCTTTTTATACACGCAACCTCCCAGTTTCTCATGCCACATGTTTTCGCCTTTGCAACATAGTGGCACAGGCAAAGGCTTTTGGGCCCACAACCAAATGGGCCATTGGATCTAGACCATCTTTTCTACGTTGCGACTTTCTTATTTAAATCATTCTGATTTCTTTTCTCTTCCCACAATTCTTCACTCTGTACACTAACGACTCACCTATACTTTTACACCACCCGGCACCCTGTAAGCTCCACGCTCCTTCTGCTTTTACGGGAGAAAGACATCCACACTTAAAAAAAAAAAAAAAAAAAAAAAAAAGCTTAAAGCTACAGGTTGAAAAGTATGTGATGATCACAATTGTGGTGAATCAGGCACCCCAACATGGAGACCAGCATGGACCCCAACATGGACTGCCAGAAGGGGGATTAGCTCAAATGGTAGAGCGCTCGCTTAGCATGCGAGAGGTAACGGGATCGACGCCCGTATTCTCCAAAGTTTTGGTTTGCCGAGTTTTTCAAAGAGCGGGACAATTCTCCTCTGTTTCCCTACTCATGTAACTCATTTGCAAGCTTAGGAAGCACCCGACAACCAGCTCGGCAAGCCTTCGATAGCTCAGCTGGTAGAGCGGAGGACTGTAGTAGAAAATCAGCAATCCTTAGGTCGCTGGTTCAATTCCGGCTCGAAGGAACTTTTGTTAGTCTCATAGATGATGTTTCAACCTGTCGACAAATGCTCTCCCGGTGCCCTCGTCTTCTATCTATTTTCAGAGGGGTCTCTTGTTTGTGTTGGGTATTTGAAATGGGCATCCGACCGAAACTCTCAGTTGAGAGCCACAGTAGGACTTTCTGTAACTCTGACATGCAACTGAAACAAAAAGAGGGTACAATCATCCCTGGGTGGACTTGAACCACCAACCTTTTGGTTATCAGACAAAAAAAAGTTTTCCCAACCTTCAAGCTTTGCTTGAACCTCCCAGTTTCTCATGTCATGTGTCATCTTCTTTGAAACAGAGTGGCGCATGGAAAGACATTTAGGCCCACAACCAAAGAGGGCCAAAGGCTCTGGACCATTCTTTCTACATTGCAACTATGTCATCCAAATCACTGGGATTTTTTTGTCTTCTCAAAATTTTTCACACTGTACATGTTGAAATGGTCTTACAACCGGTGCCCTCCTCTTCTGGCCGAAACTTTAAGTTGAGAGGCACCAGAGGATTTTCTGTAACATGCAACTGAAACAAAAAGAGGACACTGCCGTCCCTGGGTGGGCTTGAACCACCAACCTTCCGGTTAACAGCCGAACGCGCTAACCAATTGCGCCACAGAGACAACCACGCTCCCCCACTTTGATTAAAGTCGTAAAAAAGCCACAACATGGTAAATGGAGTATGTTTCTTAGAGGACCTTCTGATCAACACAATAAAAAGAAGAGAATGATAAAACATAACAACTGCGTGGAACTACAGCCGCCAACAAATAGAAAATTGCAACACAGAGATGGCCTCCACATTAGCGTCTTAACAACAGTCAGCGGGTAATAGGCTACCCCTCTCTTTTGGAGGTATGGCAGCAGAGTGGCGCAGCGGAAGCGTGCTGGGCCCATAACCCAGAGGACGATGGATCGAAACCATCCTCTGCTAAGTGCTCTCTTTTACTCACGCCCCCTGTTACAATTTGGCCATTATCCCCGGTCGGAATCACATGTTTTTCTCGTAAAAATAGAATAGAGACCCCCGATCCCTGACCATCTCATTTTCACGACCTTCAGACTATGCTTTTTATACACGCAACCTCCCAGTTTCTCATGCCACATGTTTTCGCCTTTGCAACAAAGTGGCACAGGCAAAGGCTTTTGGGCCCACAACCAAATGGGCCATTGGATCTAGACCATCTTTTCTACGTTGCGACTTTCTTATTTAAATCATTCTGATTTCTTTTCTCTTCCCACAATTCTTCACTCTGTACACTAACGACTCACCTATACTTTTACACCACCCGGCACCCTGTAAGCTCCACGCTCCTTCTGCTTTTACGGGAGAAAGACATCCACACTTAAAAAAAAAAAAAAAAAAAAGCTTAAAGCTACAGGTTGAAAAGTATGTGATGATCACAATTGTGGTGAATCAGGCACCCCAACATGGAGACCAGCATGGACCCCAACATGAACTGCCAGAAGGGGGATTAGCTCAAATGGTAGAGCGCTCGCTTAGCATGCGAGAGGTAACGGGATCGACGCCCGTATTCTCCAAAGTTTTGGTTTGCCGAGTTTTTCAAAGAGCGGGACAATTCTCCTCTGTTTCCCTACTCATGTAATTCATTTGCAAGCTTAGGAAGCACCCGACAACCGGCTCGGCAAGCCTTCGATAGCTCAGCTGGTAGAGCGGAGGACTGTAGTAGAAAATCAGCAATCCTTAGGTCGCTGGTTCAATTCCGGCTCGAAGGAACTTTTGTTAGTCTCATAGATGATGTTTCAACCTGTCGACAAATGCTCTCCCGGTGCCCTCGTCTTCTATCTATTTTCAGAGGGGTCTCTTGTTTGTGTTGGGTATTTGAAATGGGCATCCGACCGAAACTCTCAGTTGAGAGCCACAGTAGGACTTTCTGTAACTCTGACATGCAACTGAAACAAAAAGAGGGTACAATCATCCCTGGGTGGACTTGAACCACCAACCTTTTGGTTATCAGACAAAAAAAAGTTTTCCCAACCTTCAAGCTTTGCTTGAACCTCCCAGTTTCTCATGTCATGTGTCATCTTCTTTGAAACAGAGTGGCGCATGGAAAGACATTTAGGCCCACAACCAAAGAGGGCCAAAGGCTCTGGACCATTCTTTCTACATTGCAACTATGTCATCCAAATCACTGGGATTTTTTTGTCTTCTCAAAATTTTTCACACTGTACATGTTGAAATGGTCTTACAACCGGTGCCCTCCTCTTCTGGCCGAAACTTTAAGTTGAGAGGCACCAGAGGATTTTCTGTAACATGCAACTGAAACAAAAAGAGGACACTGCCGTCCCTGGGTGGGCTTGAACCACCAACCTTCCGGTTAACAGCCGAACGCGCTAACCAATTGCGCCACAGAGACAACCACGCTCCCCCACTTTGATTAAAGTCGTAAAAAAGCCACAACATGGTAAATGGAGTATGTTTCTTAGAGGACCTTCTGATCAACACAATAAAAAGAAGAGAATGATAAAACATAACAACTGCGTGGAACTACAGCCGCCAACAAATAGAAAATTGCAACACAGAGATGGCCTCCACATTAGCGTCTTAACAACAGTCAGCGGGTAATAGGCTACCCCTCTCTTTTGGAGGTATGGCAGCAGAGTGGCGCAGCGGAAGCGTGCTGGGCCCATAACCCAGAGGACGATGGATCGAAACCATCCTCTGCTAAGTGCTCTCTTTTACTCACGCCCCCTGTTACAATTTGGCCATTATCCCCGGTCGGAATCACATGTTTTTCTCGTAAAAATAGAATAGAGACCCCCGATCCCTGACCATCTCATTTTCACGACCTTCAGACTATGCTTTTTATACACGCAACCTCCCAGTTTCTCATGCCACATGTTTTCGCCTTTGCAACAAAGTGGCACAGGCAAAGGCTTTTGGGCCCACAACCAAATGGGCCATTGGATCTAGACCATCTTTTCTACGTTGCGACTTTCTTATTTAAATCATTCTGATTTCTTTTCTCTTCCCACAATTCTTCACTCTGTACACTAACGACTCACCTATACTTTTACACCACCCGGCACCCTGTAAGCTCCACGCTCCTTCTGCTTTTACGGGAGAAAGACATCCACACTTAAAAAAAAAAAAAAAAAAAAGCTTAAAGCTACAGGTTGAAAAGTATGTGATGATCACAATTGTGGTGAATCAGGCACCCCAACATGGAGACCAGCATGGACCCCAACATGAACTGCCAGAAGGGGGATTAGCTCAAATGGTAGAGCGCTCGCTTAGCATGCGAGAGGTAACGGGATCGACGCCCGTATTCTCCAAAGTTTTGGTTTGCCGAGTTTTTCAAAGAGCGGGACAATTCTCCTCTGTTTCCCTACTCATGTAATTCATTTGCAAGCTTAGGAAGCACCCGACAACCGGCTCGGCAAGCCTTCGATAGCTCAGCTGGTAGAGCGGAGGACTGTAGTAGAAAATCAGCAATCCTTAGGTCGCTGGTTCAATTCCGGCTCGAAGGAACTTTTGTTAGTCTCATAGATGATGTTTCAACCTGTCGACAAATGCTCTCCCGGTGCCCTCGTCTTCTATCTATTTTCAGAGGGGTCTCTTGTTTGTGTTGGGTATTTGAAATGGGCATCCGACCGAAACTCTCAGTTGAGAGCCACAGTAGGACTTTCTGTAACTCTGACATGCAACTGAAACAAAAAGAGGGTACAATCATCCCTGGGTGGACTTGAACCACCAACCTTTTGGTTATCAGACAAAAAAAAGTTTTCCCAACCTTCAAGCTTTGCTTGAACCTCCCAGTTTCTCATGTCATGTGTCATCTTCTTTGAAACAGAGTGGCGCATGGAAAGACATTTAGGCCCACAACCAAAGAGGGCCAAAGGCTCTGGACCATTCTTTCTACATTGCAACTATGTCATCCAAATCACTGGGATTTTTTTGTCTTCTCAAAATTTTTCACACTGTACATGTTGAAATGGTCTTACAACCGGTGCCCTCCTCTTCTGGCCGAAACTTTAAGTTGAGAGGCACCAGAGGATTTTCTGTAACATGCAACTGAAACAAAAAGAGGACACTGCCGTCCCTGGGTGGGCTTGAACCACCAACCTTCCGGTTAACAGCCGAACGCGCTAACCAATTGCGCCACAGAGACAACCACGCTCCCCCACTTTGATTAAAGTCGTAAAAAAGCCACAACATGGTAAATGGAGTATGTTTCTTAGAGGACCTTCTGATCAACACAATAAAAAGAAGAGAATGATAAAACATAACAACTGCGTGGAACTACAGCCGCCAACAAATGGAAAATTGCAACACAGAGATGGCCTCCACATTAGCGTCTTAACAACAGTCAGCGGGTAATAGGCTACCCCTCTCTTTTGGAGGTATGGCAGCAGAGTGGCGCAGCGGAAGCGTGCTGGGCCCATAACCCAGAGGACGATGGATCGAAACCATCCTCTGCTAAGTGCTCTCTTTTACTCACGCCCCCTGTTACAATTTGGCCATTATCCCCGGTCGGAATCACATGTTTTTCTCGTAAAAATAGAATAGAGACCCCCGATCCCTGACCATCTCATTTTCACGACCTTCAGACTATGCTTTTTATACACGCAACCTCCCAGTTTCTCATGCCACATGTTTTCGCCTTTGCAACAAAGTGGCACAGGCAAAGGCTTTTGGGCCCACAACCAAATGGGCCATTGGATCTAGACCATCTTTTCTACGTTGCGACTTTCTTATTTAAATCATTCTGATTTCTTTTCTCTTCCCACAATTCTTCACTCTGTACACTAACGACTCACCTATACTTTTACACCACCCGGCACCCTGTAAGCTCCACGCTCCTTCTGCTTTTACGGGAGAAAGACATCCACACTTAAAAAAAAAAAAAAAAAAAAGCTTAAAGCTACAGGTTGAAAAGTATGTGATGATCACAATTGTGGTGAATCAGGCACCCCAACATGGAGACCAGCATGGACCCCAACATGAACTGCCAGAAGGGGGATTAGCTCAAATGGTAGAGCGCTCGCTTAGCATGCGAGAGGTAACGGGATCGACGCCCGTATTCTCCAAAGTTTTGGTTTGCCGAGTTTTTCAAAGAGCGGGACAATTCTCCTCTGTTTCCCTACTCATGTAACTCATTTGCAAGCTTAGGAAGCACCCGACAACCAGCTCGGCAAGCCTTCGATAGCTCAGCTGGTAGAGCGGAGGACTGTAGTAGAAAATCAGCAATCCTTAGGTCGCTGGTTCAATTCCGGCTCGAAGGAACTTTTGTTAGTCTCATAGATGATGTTTCAACCTGTCGACAAATGCTCTCCCGGTGCCCTCGTCTTCTATCTATTTTCAGAGGGGTCTCTTGTTTGTGTTGGGTATTTGAAATGGGCATCCGACCGAAACTCTCAGTTGAGAGCCACAGTAGGACTTTCTGTAACTCTGACATGCAACTGAAACAAAAAGAGGGTACAATCATCCCTGGGTGGACTTGAACCACCAACCTTTTGGTTATCAGACAAAAAAAAGTTTTCCCAACCTTCAAGCTTTGCTTGAACCTCCCAGTTTCTCATGTCATGTGTCATCTTCTTTGAAACAGAGTGGCGCATGGAAAGACATTTAGGCCCACAACCAAAGAGGGCCAAAGGCTCTGGACCATTCTTTCTACATTGCAACTATGTCATCCAAATCACTGGGATTTTTTTGTCTTCTCAAAATTTTTCACACTGTACATGTTGAAATGGTCTTACAACCGGTGCCCTCCTCTTCTGGCCGAAACTTTAAGTTGAGAGGCACCAGAGGATTTTCTGTAACATGCAACTGAAACAAAAAGAGGACACCAACCTTCCGGTTGAACCACCAACCTTCCGGTTAACAGCCGAACGCGCTAACCAATTGCGCCACAGAGACAACCACGCTCCCCCACTTTGATTAAAGTCGTAAAAAAGCCACAACATGGTAAATGGAGTATGTTTCTTAGAGGACCTTCTGATCAACACAATAAAAAGAAGAGAATGATAAAACATAACAACTGCGTGGAACTACAGCCGCCAACAAATGGAAAATTGCAACACAGAGATGGCCTCCACATTAGCGTCTTAACAACAGTCAGCGGGTAATAGGCTACCCCTCTCTTTTGGAGGTATGGCAGCAGAGTGGCGCAGCGGAAGCGTGCTGGGCCCATAACCCAGAGGTCGATGGATCGAAACCATCCTCTGCTAAGTGCTCTCTTTTACTCACGCCCCCTGTTACAATTTGGCCATTATCCCCGGTCGGAATCACATGTTTTTCTCGTAAAAATAGAATAGAGACCCCCGATCCCTGACCATCTCATTTTCACGACCTTCAGACTATGCTTTTTATACACGCAACCTCCCAGTTTCTCATGCCACATGTTTTCGCCTTTGCAACATAGTGGCACAGGCAAAGGCTTTTGGGCCCACAACCAAATGGGCCATTGGATCTAGACCATCTTTTCTACGTTGCGACTTTCTTATTTAAATCATTCTGATTTCTTTTCTCTTCCCACAATTCTTCACTCTGTACACTAACGACTCACCTATACTTTTACACCACCCGGCACCCTGTAAGCTCCACGCTCCTTCTGCTTTTACGGGAGAAAGACATCCACACTTAAAAAAAAAAAAAAAAAAAAAAAAAAGCTTAAAGCTACAGGTTGAAAAGTATGTGATGATCACAATTGTGGTGAATCAGGCACCCCAACATGGAGACCAGCATGGACCCCAACATGGACTGCCAGAAGGGGGATTAGCTCAAATGGTAGAGCGCTCGCTTAGCATGCGAGAGGTAACGGGATCGACGCCCGTATTCTCCAAAGTTTTGGTTTGCCGAGTTTTTCAAAGAGCGGGACAATTCTCCTCTGTTTCCCTACTCATGTAACTCATTTGCAAGCTTAGGAAGCACCCGACAACCAGCTCGGCAAGCCTTCGATAGCTCAGCTGGTAGAGCGGAGGACTGTAGTAGAAAATCAGCAATCCTTAGGTCGCTGGTTCAATTCCGGCTCGAAGGAACTTTTGTTAGTCTCATAGATGATGTTTCAACCTGTCGACAAATGCTCTCCCGGTGCCCTCGTCTTCTATCTATTTTCAGAGGGGTCTCTTGTTTGTGTTGGGTATTTGAAATGGGCATCCGACCGAAACTCTCAGTTGAGAGCCACAGTAGGACTTTCTGTAACTCTGACATGCAACTGAAACAAAAAGAGGGTACAATCATCCCTGGGTGGACTTGAACCACCAACCTTTTGGTTATCAGACAAAAAAAAGTTTTCCCAACCTTCAAGCTTTGCTTGAACCTCCCAGTTTCTCATGTCATGTGTCATCTTCTTTGAAACAGAGTGGCGCATGGAAAGACATTTAGGCCCACAACCAAAGAGGGCCAAAGGCTCTGGACCATTCTTTCTACATTGCAACTATGTCATCCAAATCACTGGGATTTTTTTGTCTTCTCAAAATTTTTCACACTGTACATGTTGAAATGGTCTTACAACCGGTGCCCTCCTCTTCTGGCCGAAACTTTAAGTTGAGAGGCACCAGAGGATTTTCTGTAACATGCAACTGAAACAAAAAGAGGACACTGCCGTCCCTGGGTGGGCTTGAACCACCAACCTTCCGGTTAACAGCCGAACGCGCTAACCAATTGCGCCACAGAGACAACCACGCTCCCCCACTTTGATTAAAGTCGTAAAAAAGCCACAACATGGTAAATGGAGTATGTTTCTTAGAGGACCTTCTGATCAACACAATAAAAAGAAGAGAATGATAAAACATAACAACTGCGTGGAACTACAGCCGCCAACAAATAGAAAATTGCAACACAGAGATGGCCTCCACATTAGCGTCTTAACAACAGTCAGCGGGTAATAGGCTACCCCTCTCTTTTGGAGGTATGGCAGCAGAGTGGCGCAGCGGAAGCGTGCTGGGCCCATAACCCAGAGGTCGATGGATCGAAACCATCCTCTGCTAAGTGCTCTCTTTTACTCACGCCCCCTGTTACAATTTGGCCATTATCCCCGGTCGGAATCACATGTTTTTCTCGTAAAAATAGAATAGAGACCCCCGATCCCTGACCATCTCATTTTCACGACCTTCAGACTATGCTTTTTATACACGCAACCTCCCAGTTTCTCATGCCACATGTTTTCGCCTTTGCAACAAAGTGGCACAGGCAAAGGCTTTTGGGCCCACAACCAAATGGGCCATTGGATCTAGACCATCTTTTCTACGTTGCGACTTTCTTATTTAAATCATTCTGATTTCTTTTCTCTTCCCACAATTCTTCACTCTGTACACTAACGACTCACCTATACTTTTACACCACCCGGCACCCTGTAAGCTCCACGCTCCTTCTGCTTTTACGGGAGAAAGACATCCACACTTAAAAAAAAAAAAAAAAAAAAAAAGCTTAAAGCTACAGGTTGAAAAGTATGTGATGATCACAATTGTGGTGAATCAGGCACCCCAACATGGAGACCAGCATGGACCCCAACATGGACTGCCAGAAGGGGGATTAGCTCAAATGGTAGAGCGCTCGCTTAGCATGCGAGAGGTAACGGGATCGACGCCCGTATTCTCCAAAGTTTTGGTTTGCCGAGTTTTTCAAAGAGCGGGACAATTCTCCTCTGTTTCCCTACTCATGTAACTCATTTGCAAGCTTAGGAAGCACCCGACAACCGGCTCGGCAAGCCTTCGATAGCTCAGCTGGTAGAGCGGAGGACTGTAGTAGAAAATCAGCAATCCTTAGGTCGCTGGTTCAATTCCGGCTCGAAGGAACTTTTGTTAGTCTCATAGATGATGTTTCAACCTGTCGACAAATGCTCTCCCGGTGCCCTCGTCTTCTATCTATTTTCAGAGGGGTCTCTTGTTTGTGTTGGGTATTTGAAATGGGCATCCGACCGAAACTCTCAGTTGAGAGCCACAGTAGGACTTTCTGTAACTCTGACATGCAACTGAAACAAAAAGAGGGTACAATCATCCCTGGGTGGGCTTGAACCACCAACCTTTTGGTTATCAGACAAAAAAAAGTTTTCACAACCTTCAAGCTTTGCTTGAACCTCCCAGTTTCTCATGTCATGTGTCATCTTCTTTGAAACAGAGTGGCGCATGGAAAGACATTTAGGCCCACAACCAAAGAGGGCCAAAGGCTCTGGACCATTCTTTCTACATTGCAACTATGTCATCCAAATCACTGGGATTTTTTTCTCTTCTCAAAATTTTTCACACTGTACATGTTGAAATGGTCTTACAACCGGTGCCCTCCTCTTCTGGCCGAAACTTTAAGTTGAGAGGCACCAGAGGATTTTCTGTAACATGCAACTGAAACAAAAAGAGGACACTGCCGTCCCTGGGTGGGCTTGAACCACCAACCTTCCGGTTAACAGCCGAACGCGCTAACCAATTGCGCCACAGAGACAACCACGCTCCCCCACTTTGATTAAAGTCGTAAAAAAGCCACAACATGGTAAATGGAGTATGTTTCTTAGAGGACCTTCTGATCAACACAATAAAAAGAAGAGAATGATAAAACATAACAACTGCGTGGAACTACAGCCGCCAACAAATGGACAATTGCAACACAGAGATGGCCTCCACATTAGCGTCTTAACAACAGTCAGCGGGTAATAGGCTACCCCTCTCTTTTGGAGGTATGGCAGCAGAGTGGCGCAGCGGAAGCGTGCTGGGCCCATAACCCAGAGGTCGATGGATCGAAACCATCCTCTGCTAAGTGCTCTCTTTTACTCACGCCCCCTGTTACAATTTGGCCATTATCCCCGGTCGGAATCACATGTTTTTCTCGTAAAAATAGAATAGAGACCCCCGATCCCTGACCATCTCATTTTCACGACCTTCAGACTATGCTTTTTATACACGCAACCTCCCAGTTTCTCATGCCACATGTTTTCGCCTTTGCAACAAAGTGGCACAGGCAAAGGCTTTTGGGCCCACAACCAAATGGGCCATTGGATCTAGACCATCTTTTCTACGTTGCGACTTTCTTATTTAAATCATTCTGATTTCTTTTCTCTTCCCACAATTCTTCACTCTGTACACTAACGACTCACCTATACTTTTACACCACCCGGCACCCTGTAAGCTCCACGCTCCTTCTGCTTTTACGGGAGAAAGACATCCACACTTAAAAAAAAAAGCTTAAAGCTACAGGTTGAAAAGTATGTGATGATCACAATTGTGGTGAATCAGGCACCCCAACATGGAGACCAGCATGGACCCCAAATGGACTGCCAGCAGGGGGATTAGCTCAAATGGTAGAGCGCTCGCTTAGCATGCGAGAGGTAACGGGATCGACGCCCGTATTCTCCAAAGTTTTGGTTTGCCGAGTTTTTCAAAGAGCGGGACAATTCTCCTCTGTTTCCCTACTCATGTAACTCATTTGCAAGCTTAGGAAGCACCCGACAACCAGCTCGGCAAGCCTTCGATAGCTCAGCTGGTAGAGCGGAGGACTGTAGTAGAAAATCAGCAATCCTTAGGTCGCTGGTTCAATTCCGGCTCGAAGGAACTTTTGTTAGTCTCATAGATGATGTTTCAACCTGTCGACAAATGCTCTCCCGGTGCCCTCGTCTTCTATCTATTTTCAGAGGGGTCTCTTGTTTGTGTTGGGTATTTGAAATGGGCATCCGACCGAAACTCTCAGTTGAGAGCCACAGTAGGACTTTCTGTAACTCTGACATGCAACTGAAACAAAAAGAGGGTACAATCATCCCTGGGTGGACTTGAACCACCAACCTTTTGGTTATCAGACAAAAAAAAGTTTTCCCAACCTTCAAGCTTTGCTTGAACCTCCCAGTTTCTCATGTCATGTGTCATCTTCTTTGAAACAGAGTGGCGCATGGAAAGACATTTAGGCCCACAACCAAAGAGGGCCAAAGGCTCTGGACCATTCTTTCTACATTGCAACTATGTCATCCAAATCACTGGGATTTTTTTGTCTTCTCAAAATTTTTCACACTGTACATGTTGAAATGGTCTTACAACCGGTGCCCTCCTCTTCTGGCCGAAACTTTAAGTTGAGAGGCACCAGAGGATTTTCTGTAACATGCAACTGAAACAAAAAGAGGACACTGCCGTCCCTGGGTGGGCTTGAACCACCAACCTTCCGGTTAACAGCCGAACGCGCTAACCAATTGCGCCACAGAGACAACCACGCTCCCCCACTTTGATTAAAGTCGTAAAAAAGCCACAACATGGTAAATGGAGTATGTTTCTTAGAGGACCTTCTGATCAACACAATAAAAAGAAGAGAATGATAAAACATAACAACTGCGTGGAACTACAGCCGCCAACAAATGGAAAATTGCAACACAGAGATGGCCTCCACATTAGCGTCTTAACAACAGTCAGCGGGTAATAGGCTACCCCTCTCTTTTGGAGGTATGGCAGCAGAGTGGCGCAGCGGAAGCGTGCTGGGCCCATAACCCAGAGGTCGATGGATCGAAACCATCCTCTGCTAAGTGCTCTCTTTTACTCACGCCCCCTGTTACAATTTGGCCATTATCCCCGGTCGGAATCACATGTTTTTCTCGTAAAAATAGAATAGAGACCCCCGATCCCTGACCATCTCATTTTCACGACCTTCAGACTATGCTTTTTATACACGCAACCTCCCAGTTTCTCATGCCACATGTTTTCGCCTTTGCAACAAAGTGGCACAGGCAAAGGCTTTTGGGCCCACAACCAAATGGGCCATTGGATCTAGACCATCTTTTCTACGTTGCGACTTTCTTATTTAAATCATTCTGATTTCTTTTCTCTTCCCACAATTCTTCACTCTGTACACTAACGACTCACCTATACTTTTACACCACCCGGCACCCTGTAAGCTCCACGCTCCTGCTTTTACGGGAGAAAGACATCCACACTTAAAAAAAAAAAAAAAAAAAAAAAGCTTAAAGCTACAGGTTGAAAAGTATGTGATGATCACAATTGTGGTGAATCAGGCACCCCAACATGGAGACCAGCATGGACCCCAACATGGACTGCCAGAAGGGGGATTAGCTCAAATGGTAGAGTGCTCGCTTAGCATGCGAGAGGTAACGGGATCGACGCCCGTATTCTCCAAAGTTTTGGTTTGCCGAGTTTTTCAAAGAGCGGGACAATTCTCCTCTGTTTCCCTACTCATGTAACTCATTTGCAAGCTTAGGAAGCACCCGACAACCGGCTCGGCAAGCCTTCGATAGCTCAGCTGGTAGAGCGGAGGACTGTAGTAGAAAATCAGCAATCCTTAGGTCGCTGGTTCAATTCCGGCTCGAAGGAACTTTTGTTAGTCTCATAGATGATGTTTCAACCTGTCGACAAATGCTCTCCCGGTGCCCTCGTCTTCTATCTATTTTCAGAGGGGTCTCTTGTTTGTGTTGGGTATTTGAAATGGGCATCCGACCGAAACTCTCAGTTGAGAGCCACAGTAGGACTTTCTGTAACTCTGACATGCAACTGAAACAAAAAGAGGGTACAATCATCCCTGGGTGGGCTTGAACCACCAACCTTTTGGTTATCAGACAAAAAAAAGTTTTCACAACCTTCAAGCTTTGCTTGAACCTCCCAGTTTCTCATGTCATGTGTCATCTTCTTTGAAACAGAGTGGCGCATGGAAAGACATTTAGGCCCACAACCAAAGAGGGCCAAAGGCTCTGGACCATTCTTTCTACATTGCAACTATGTCATCCAAATCACTGGGATTTTTTTCTCTTCTCAAAATTTTTCACACTGTACATGTTGAAATGGTCTTACAACCGGTGCCCTCCTCTTCTGGCCGAAACTTTAAGTTGAGAGGCACCAGAGGATTTTCTGTAACATGCAACTGAAACAAAAAGAGGACACTGCCGTCCCTGGGTGGGCTTGAACCACCAACCTTCCGGTTAACAGCCGAACGCGCTAACCAATTGCGCCACAGAGACAACCACGCTCCCCCACTTTGATTAAAGTCGTAAAAAAGCCACAACATGGTAAATGGAGTATGTTTCTTAGAGGACCTTCTGATCAACACAATAAAAAGAAGAGAATGATAAAACATAACAACTGCGTGGAACTACAGCCGCCAACAAATGGACAATTGCAACACAGAGATGGCCTCCACATTAGCGTCTTAACAACAGTCAGCGGGTAATAGGCTACCCCTCTCTTTTGGAGGTATGGCAGCAGAGTGGCGCAGCGGAAGCGTGCTGGGCCCATAACCCAGAGGTCGATGGATCGAAACCATCCTCTGCTAAGTGCTCTCTTTTACTCACGCCCCCTGTTACAATTTGGCCATTATCCCCGGTCGGAATCACATGTTTTTCTCGTAAAAATAGAATAGAGACCCCCGATCCCTGACCATCTCATTTTCACGACCTTCAGACTATGCTTTTTATACACGCAACCTCCCAGTTTCTCATGCCACATGTTTTCGCCTTTGCAACAAAGTGGCACAGGCAAAGGCTTTTGGGCCCACAACCAAATGGGCCATTGGATCTAGACCATCTTTTCTACGTTGCGACTTTCTTATTTAAATCATTCTGATTTATTTTCTCTTCCCACAATTCTTCACTCTGTACACTAACGACTCACCTATACTTTTACACCACCCGGCACCCTGTAAGCTCCACGCTCCTTCTGCTTTTACGGGAGAAAGACATCCACACTTAAATAAAAAAATAAAAAAAAAAAAAAAAAAAGCTTAAAGCTACAGGTTGAAAAGTATGTGATGATCACAATTGTGGTGAATCAGGCACCCCAACATGGAGACCAGCATGGACCCCAACATGGACTGCCAGAAGGGGGATTAGCTCAAATGGTAGAGCGCTCGCTTAGCATGCGAGAGGTAACGGGATCGACGCCCGTATTCTCCAAAGTTTTGGTTTGCCGAGTTTTTCAAAGAGCGGGACAATTCTCCTCTGTTTCCCTACTCATGTAACTCATTTGCAAGCTTAGGAAGCACCCGACAACCAGCTCGGCAAGCCTTCGATAGCTCAGCTGGTAGAGCGGAGGACTGTAGTAGAAAATCAGCAATCCTTAGGTCGCTGGTTCAATTCCGGCTCGAAGGAACTTTTGTTAGTCTCATAGATGATGTTTCAACCTGTCGACAAATGCTCTCCCGGTGCCCTCGTCTTCTATCTATTTTCAGAGGGGTCTCTTGTTTGTGTTGGGTATTTGAAATGGGCATCCGACCGAAACTCTCAGTTGAGAGCCACAGTAGGACTTTCTGTAACTCTGACATGCAACTGAAACAAAAAGAGGGTACAATCATCCCTGGGTGGACTTGAACCACCAACCTTTTGGTTATCAGACAAAAAAAAGTTTTCCCAACCTTCAAGCTTTGCTTGAACCTCCCAGTTTCTCATGTCATGTGTCATCTTCTTTGAAACAGAGTGGCGCATGGAAAGACATTTAGGCCCACAACCAAAGAGGGCCAAAGGCTCTGGACCATTCTTTCTACATTGCAACTATGTCATCCAAATCACTGGGATTTTTTTGTCTTCTCAAAATTTTTCACACTGTACATGTTGAAATGGTCTTACAACCGGTGCCCTCCTCTTCTGGCCGAAACTTTAAGTTGAGAGGCACCAGAGGATTTTCTGTAACATGCAACTGAAACAAAAAGAGGACACTGCCGTCCCTGGGTGGGCTTGAACCACCAACCTTCCGGTTAACAGCCGAACGCGCTAACCAATTGCGCCACAGAGACAACCACGCTCCCCCACTTTGATTAAAGTCGTAAAAAAGCCACAACATGGTAAATGGAGTATGTTTCTTAGAGGACCTTCTGATCAACACAATAAAAAGAAGAGAATGATAAAACATAACAACTGCGTGGAACTACAGCCGCCAACAAATAGAAAATTGCAACACAGAGATGGCCTCCACATTAGCGTCTTAACAACAGTCAGCGGGTAATAGGCTACCCCTCTCTTTTGGAGGTATGGCAGCAGAGTGGCGCAGCGGAAGCGTGCTGGGCCCATAACCCAGAGGTCGATGGATCGAAACCATCCTCTGCTAAGTGCTCTCTTTTACTCACGCCCCCTGTTACAATTTGGCCATTATCCCCGGTCGGAATCACATGTTTTTCTCGTAAAAATAGAATAGAGACCCCCGATCCCTGACCATCTCATTTTCACGACCTTCAGACTATGCTTTTTATACACGCAACCTCCCAGTTTCTCATGCCACATGTTTTCGCCTTTGCAACAAAGTGGCACAGGCAAAGGCTTTTGGGCCCACAACCAAATGGGCCATTGGATCTAGACCATCTTTTCTACGTTGCGACTTTCTTATTTAAATCATTCTGATTTCTTTTCTCTTCCCACAATTCTTCACTCTGTACACTAACGACTCACCTATACTTTTACACCACCCGGCACCCTGTAAGCTCCACGCTCCTTCTGCTTTTACGGGAGAAAGACATCCACACTTGAAAAAAAAAAAAAAGCTTAAAGCTACAGGTTGAAAAGTATGTGATGATCACAATTGTGGTGAATCAGGCACCCCAACATGGAGACCAGCATGGACCCTAACATGGACTGCCAGAAGGGGGATTAGCTCAAATGGTAGAGCGCTCGCTTAGCATGCGAGAGGTAACGGGATCGACGCCCGTATTCTCCAAAGTTTTGGTTTGCCGAGTTTTTCAAAGAGCGGGACAATTATCCTCTGTTTCCCTACTCATGTAACTCATTTGCAAGCTTAGGAAGCACCCGACAACCGGCTCGGCAAGCCTTCGATAGCTCAGCTGGTAGAGCGGAGGACTGTAGTAGAAAATCAGCAATCCTTAGGTCGCTGGTTCAATTCCGGCTCGAAGGAACTTTTGTTAGTCTCATAGATGATGTTTCAACCTGTCGACAAATGCTCTCCCGGTGCCCTCGTCTTCTATCTATTTTCAGAGGGGTCTCTTGTTTGTGTTGGGTATTTGAAATGGGCATCCGACCGAAACTCTCAGTTGAGAGCCACAGTAGGACTTTCTGTAACTCTGACATGCAACTGAAACAAAAAGAGGGTACAATCATCCCTGGGTGGGCTTGAACCACCAACCTTTTGGTTATCAGACAAAAAAAAGTTTTCACAACCTTCAAGCTTTGCTTGAACCTCCCAGTTTCTCATGTCATGTGTCATCTTCTTTGAAACAGAGTGGCGCATGGAAAGACATTTAGGCCCACAACCAAAGAGGGCCAAAGGCTCTGGACCATTCTTTCTACATTGCAACTATGTCATCCAAATCACTGGGATTTTTTTCTCTTCTCAAAATTTTTCACACTGTACATGTTGAAATGGTCTTACAACCGGTGCCCTCCTCTTCTGGCCGAAACTTTAAGTTGAGAGGCACCAGAGGATTTTCTGTAACATGCAACTGAGACAAAAAGAGGACACTGCCGTCCCTGGGTGGGCTTGAACCACCAACCTTCCGGTTAACAGCCGAACGCGCTAACCAATTGCGCCACAGAGACAACCACGCTCCCCCACTTTGATTAAAGTCGTAAAAAAGCCACAACATGGTAAATGGAGTATGTTTCTTAGAGGACCTTCTGATCAACACAATAAAAAGAAGAGAATGATAAAACATAACAACTGCGTGGAACTACAGCCGCCAACAAATGGACAATTGCAACACAGAGATGGCCTCCACATTAGCGTCTTAACAACAGTCAGCGGGTAATAGGCTACCCCTCTCTTTTGGAGGTATGGCAGCAGAGTGGCGCAGCGGAAGCGTGCTGGGCCCATAACCCAGAGGTCGATGGATCGAAACCATCCTCTGCTAAGTGCTCTCTTTTACTCACGCCCCCTGTTACAATTTGGCCATTATCCCCGGTCGGAATCACATGTTTTTCTCGTAAAAATAGAATAGAGACCCCCGATCCCTGACCATCTCATTTTCACGACCTTCAGACTATGCTTTTTATACACGCAACCTCCCAGTTTCTCATGCCACATGTTTTCGCCTTTGCAACATAGTGGCACAGGCAAAGGCTTTTGGGCCCACAACCAAATGGGCCATTGGATCTAGACCATCTTTTCTACGTTGCGACTTTCTTATTTAAATCATTCTGATTTCTTTTCTCTTCCCACAATTCTTCACTCTGTACACTAACGACTCACCTATACTTTTACACCACCCGGCACCCTGTAAGCTCCACGCTCCTTCTGCTTTTACGGGAGAAAGACATCCACACTTAAAAAAAAAAAAAAAAAAAAAAGCTTAAAGCTACAGGTTGAAAAGTATGTGATGATCACAATTGTGGTGAATCAGGCACCCCAACATGGAGACCAGCATGGACCCCAACATGAACTGCCAGAAGGGGGATTAGCTCAAATGGTAGAGCGCTCGCTTAGCATGCGAGAGGTAACGGGATCGACGCCCGTATTCTCCAAAGTTTTGGTTTGCCGAGTTTTTCAAAGAGCGGGACAATTCTCCTCTGTTTCCCTACTCATGTAACTCATTTGCAAGCTTAGGAAGCACCCGACAACCAGCTCGGCAAGCCTTCGATAGCTCAGCTGGTAGAGCGGAGGACTGTAGTAGAAAATCAGCAATCCTTAGGTCGCTGGTTCAATTCCGGCTCGAAGGAACTTTTGTTAGTCTCATAGATGATGTTTCAACCTGTCGACAAATGCTCTCCCGGTGCCCTCGTCTTCTATCTATTTTCAGAGGGGTCTCTTGTTTGTGTTGGGTATTTGAAATGGGCATCCGACCGAAACTCTCAGTTGAGAGCCACAGTAGGACTTTCTGTAACTCTGACCTGCAACTGAAACAAAAAGAGGGTACAATCATCCCTGGGTGGACTTGAACCACCAACCTTTTGGTTATCAGACAAAAAAAAGTTTTCCCAACCTTCAAGCTTTGCTTGAACCTCCCAGTTTCTCATGTCATGTGTCATCTTCTTTGAAACAGAGTGGCGCATGGAAAGACATTTAGGCCCACAACCAAAGAGGGCCAAAGGCTCTGGACCATTCTTTCTACATTGCAACTATGTCATCCAAATCACTGGGATTTTTTTGTCTTCTCAAAATTTTTCACACTGTACATGTTGAAATGGTCTTACAACCGGTGCCCTCCTCTTCTGGCCGAAACTTTAAGTTGAGAGGCACCAGAGGATTTTCTGTAACATGCAACTGAAACAAAAAGAGGACACTGCCGTCCCTGGGTGGGCTTGAACCACCAACCTTCCGGTTAACAGCCGAACGCGCTAACCAATTGCGCCACAGAGACAACCACGCTCCCCCACTTTGATTAAAGTCGTAAAAAAGCCACAACATGGTAAATGGAGTATGTTTCTTAGAGGACCTTCTGATCAACACAATAAAAAGAAGAGAATGATAAAACATAACAACTGCGTGGAACTACAGCCGCCAACAAATGGAAAATTGCAACACAGAGATGGCCTCCACATTAGCGTCTTAACAACAGTCAGCGGGTAATAGGCTACCCCTCTCTTTTGGAGGTATGGCAGCAGAGTGGCGCAGCGGAAGCGTGCTGGGCCCATAACCCAGAGGTCGATGGATCGAAACCATCCTCTGCTAAGTGCTCTCTTTTACTCACGCCCCCTGTTACAATTTGGCCATTATCCCCGGTCGGAATCACATGTTTTTCTCGTAAAAATAGAATAGAGACCCCCGATCCCTGACCATCTCATTTTCACGACCTTCAGACTATGCTTTTTATACACGCAACCTCCCAGTTTCTCATGCCACATGTTTTCGCCTTTGCAACAAAGTGGCACAGGCAAAGGCTTTTGGGCCCACAACCAAATGGGCCATTGGATCTAGACCATCTTTTCTACGTTGCGACTTTCTTATTTAAATCATTCTGATTTCTTTTCTCTTCCCACAATTCTTCACTCTGTACACTAACGACTCACCTATACTTTTACACCACCCGGCACCCTGTAAGCTCCACGCTCCTTCTGCTTTTACGGGAGAAAGACATCCACACTTAAAAAAAAAAAAAAAAAAAAAAGCTTAAAGCTACAGGTTGAAAAGTATGTGATGATCACAATTGTGGTGAATCAGGCACCCCAACATGGAGACCAGCATGGACCCCAACATGGACTGCCAGAAGGGGGATTAGCTCAAATGGTAGAGTGCTCGCTTAGCATGCGAGAGGTAACGGGATCGACGCCCGTATTCTCCAAAGTTTTGGTTTGCCGAGTTTTTCAAAGAGCGGGACAATTCTCCTCTGTTTCCCTACTCATGTAACTCATTTGCAAGCTTAGGAAGCACCCGACAACCGGCTCGGCAAGCCTTCGATAGCTCAGCTGGTAGAGCGGAGGACTGTAGTAGAAAATCAGCAATCCTTAGGTCGCTGGTTCAATTCCGGCTCGAAGGAACTTTTGTTAGTCTCATAGATGATGTTTCAACCTGTCGACAAATGCTCTCCCGGTGCCCTCGTCTTCTATCTATTTTCAGAGGGGTCTCTTGTTTGTGTTGGGTATTTGAAATGGGCATCCGACCGAAACTCTCAGTTGAGAGCCACAGTAGGACTTTCTGTAACTCTGACATGCAACTGAAACAAAAAGAGGGTACAATCATCCCTGGGTGGGCTTGAACCACCAACCTTTTGGTTATCAGACAAAAAAAAGTTTTCACAACCTTCAAGCTTTGCTTGAACCTCCCAGTTTCTCATGTCATGTGTCATCTTCTTTGAAACAGAGTGGCGCATGGAAAGACATTTAGGCCCACAACCAAAGAGGGCCAAAGGCTCTGGACCATTCTTTCTACATTGCAACTATGTCATCCAAATCACTGGGATTTTTTTCTCTTCTCAAAATTTTTCACACTGTACATGTTGAAATGGTCTTACAACCGGTGCCCTCCTCTTCTGGCCGAAACTTTAAGTTGAGAGGCACCAGAGGATTTTCTGTAACATGCAACTGAAACAAAAAGAGGACACTGCCGTCCCTGGGTGGGCTTGAACCACCATCCTTCCGGTTAACAGGCGAACGCGCTAACCAATTGCGCCACAGAGACAACCACGCTCCCCCACTTTGATTAAAGTCGTAAAAAAGCCACAACATGGTAAATGGAGTATGTTTCTTAGAGGACCTTCTGATCAACACAATAAAAAGAAGAGAATGATAAAACATAACAACTGCGTGGAACTACAGCCGCCAACAAATGGACAATTGCAACACAGAGATGGCCTCCACATTAGCGTCTTAACAACAGTCAGCGGGTAATAGGCTACCCCTCTCGTTTGGAGGTATGGCAGCAGAGTGGCGCAGCGGAAGCGTGCTGGGCCCATAACCCAGAGGTCGATGGATCGAAACCATCCTCTGCTAAGTGCTCTCTTTTACTCACGCCCCCTGTTACAATTTGGCCATTATCCCCGGTCGGAATCACATGTTTTTCTCGTAAAAATAGAATAGAGACCCCCGATCCCTGACCATCTCATTTTCACGACCTTCAGACTATGCTTTTTATACACGCAACCTCCCAGTTTCTCATGCCACATGTTTTCGCCTTTGCAACAAAGTGGCACAGGCAAAGGCTTTTGGGCCCACAACCAAATGGGCCATTGGATCTAGACCATCTTTTCTACGTTGCGACTTTCTTATTTAAATCATTCTGATTTCTTTTCTCTTCCCACAATTCTTCACTCTGTACACTAACGACTCACCTATACTTTTACACCACCCGGCACCCTGTAAGCTCCACGCTCCTTCTGCTTTTACGGGAGAAAGACATCCACACTTAAAAAAAAAAAAAAAAAAAAAAGCTTAAAGCTACAGGTTGAAAAGTATGTGATGATCACAATTGTGGTGAATCAGGCACCCCAACATGGAGACCAGCATGGACCCCAACATGGACTGCCAGAAGGGGGATTAGCTCAAATGGTAGAGTGCTCGCTTAGCATGCGAGAGGTAACGGGATCGACGCCCGTATTCTCCAAAGTTTTGGTTTGCCGAGTTTTTCAAAGAGCGGGACAATTCTCCTCTGTTTCCCTACTCATGTAACTCATTTGCAAGCTTAGGAAGCACCCGACAACCGGCTCGGCAAGCCTTCGATAGCTCAGCTGGTAGAGCGGAGGACTGTAGTAGAAAATCAGCAATCCTTAGGTCGCTGGTTCAATTCCGGCTCGAAGGAACTTTTGTTAGTCTCATAGATGATGTTTCAACCTGTCGACAAATGCTCTCCCGGTGCCCTCGTCTTCTATCTATTTTCAGAGGGGTCTCTTGTTTGTGTTGGGTATTTGAAATGGGCATCCGACCGAAACTCTCAGTTGAGAGCCACAGTAGGACTTTCTGTAACTCTGACATGCAACTGAAACAAAAAGAGGGTACAATCATCCCTGGGTGGGCTTGAACCACCAACCTTTTGGTTATCAGACAAAAAAAAGTTTTCACAACCTTCAAGCTTTGCTTGAACCTCCCAGTTTCTCATGTCATGTGTCATCTTCTTTGAAACAGAGTGGCGCATGGAAAGACATTTAGGCCCACAACCAAAGAGGGCCAAAGGCTCTGGACCATTCTTTCTACATTGCAACTATGTCATCCAAATCACTGGGATTTTTTTCTCTTCTCAAAATTTTTCACACTGTACATGTTGAAATGGTCTTACAACCGGTGCCCTCCTCTTCTGGCCGAAACTTTAAGTTGAGAGGCACCAGAGGATTTTCTGTAACATGCAACTGAAACAAAAAGAGGACACTGCCGTCCCTGGGTGGGCTTGAACCACCAACCTTCCGGTTAACAGCCGAACGCGCTAACCAATTGCGCCACAGAGACAACCACGCTCCCCCACTTTGATTAAAGTCGTAAAAAAGCCACAACATGGTAAATGGAGTATGTTTCTTAGAGGACCTTCTGATCAACACAATAAAAAGAAGAGAATGATAAAACATAACAACTGCGTGGAACTACAGCCGCCAACAAATGGACAATTGCAACACAGAGATGGCCTCCACATTAGCGTCTTAACAACAGTCAGCGGGTAATAGGCTACCCCTCTCTTTTGGAGGTATGGCAGCAGAGTGGCGCAGCGGAAGCGTGCTGGGCCCATAACCCAGAGGTCGATGGATCGAAACCATCCTCTGCTAAGTGCTCTCTTTTACTCACGCCCCCTGTTACAATTTGGCCATTATCCCCGGTCGGAATCACATGTTTTTCTCGTAAAAATAGAATAGAGACCCCCGATCCCTGACCATCTCATTTTCACGACCTTCAGACTATGCTTTTTATACACGCAACCTCCCAGTTTCTCATGCCACATGTTTTCGCCTTTGCAACAAAGTGGCACAGGCAAAGGCTTTTGGGCCCACAACCAAATGGGCCATTGGATCTAGACCATCTTTTCTACGTTGCGACTTTCTTATTTAAATCATTCTGATTTCTTTTCTCTTCCCACAATTCTTCACTCTGTACACTAACGACTCACCTATACTTTTACACCACCCGGCACCCTGTAAGCTCCACGCTCCTTCTGCTTTTACGGGAGAAAGACATCCACACTTAAAAAAAAAAAAAAAAAAAAAAAAAAAGCTTAAAGCTACAGGTTGAAAAGTATGTGATGATCACAATTGTGGTGAATCAGGCACCCCAACATGGAGACCAGCATGGACCCCAACATGGACTGCCAGAAGGGGGATTAGCTCAAATGGTAGAGCGCTCGCTTAGCATGCGAGAGGTAACGGGATCGACGCCCGTATTCTCCAAAGTTTTGGTTTGCCGAGTTTTTCAAAGAGCGGGACAATTCTCCTCTGTTTCCCTACTCATGTAACTCATTTGCAAGCTTAGGAAGCACCCGACAACCAGCTCGGCAAGCCTTCGATAGCTCAGCTGGTAGAGCGGAGGACTGTAGTAGAAAATCAGCAATCCTTAGGTCGCTGGTTCAATTCCGGCTCGAAGGAACTTTTGTTAGTCTCATAGATGATGTTTCAACCTGTCGACAAATGCTCTCCCGGTGCCCTCGTCTTCTATCTATTTTCAGAGGGGTCTCTTGTTTGTGTTGGGTATTTGAAATGGGCATCCGACCGAAACTCTCAGTTGAGAGCCACAGTAGGACTTTCTGTAACTCTGACATGCAACTGAAACAAAAAGAGGGTACAATCATCCCTGGGTGGACTTGAACCACCAACCTTTTGGTTATCAGACAAAAAAAAGTTTTCCCAACCTTCAAGCTTTGCTTGAACCTCCCAGTTTCTCATGTCATGTGTCATCTTCTTTGAAACAGAGTGGCGCATGGAAAGACATTTAGGCCCACAACCAAAGAGGGCCAAAGGCTCTGGACCATTCTTTCTACATTGCAACTATGTCATCCAAATCACTGGGATTTTTTTGTCTTCTCAAAATTTTTCACACTGTACATGTTGAAATGGTCTTACAACCGGTGCCCTCCTCTTCTGGCCGAAACTTTAAGTTGAGAGGCACCAGAGGATTTTCTGTAACATGCAACTGAAACAAAAAGAGGACACTGCCGTCCCTGGGTGGGCTTGAACCACCAACCTTCCGGTTAACAGCCGAACGCGCTAACCAATTGCGCCACAGAGACAACCACGCTCCCCCACTTTGATTAAAGTCGTAAAAAAGCCACAACATGGTAAATGGAGTATGTTTCTTAGAGGACCTTCTGATCAACACAATAAAAAGAAGAGAATGATAAAACATAACAACTGCGTGGAACTACAGCCGCCAACAAATAGAAAATTGCAACACAGAGATGGCCTCCACATTAGCGTCTTAACAACAGTCAGCGGGTAATAGGCTACCCCTCTCTTTTGGAGGTATGGCAGCAGAGTGGCGCAGCGGAAGCGTGCTGGGCCCATAACCCAGAGGTCGATGGATCGAAACCATCCTCTGCTAAGTGCTCTCTTTTACTCACGCCCCCTGTTACAATTTGGCCATTATCCCCGGTCGGAATCACATGTTTTTCTCGTAAAAATAGAATAGAGACCCCCGATCCCTGACCATCTCATTTTCACGACCTTCAGACTATGCTTTTTATACACGCAACCTCCCAGTTTCTCATGCCACATGTTTTCGCCTTTGCAACAAAGTGGCACAGGCAAAGGCTTTTGGGCCCACAACCAAATGGGCCATTGGATCTAGACCATCTTTTCTACGTTGCGACTTTCTTATTTAAATCATTCTGATTTCTTTTCTCTTCCCACAATTCTTCACTCTGTACACTAACGACTCACCTATACTTTTACACCACCCGGCACCCTGTAAGCTCCACGCTCCTTCTGCTTTTACGGGAGAAAGACATCCACACTTGAAAAAAAAAAAAAAGCTTAAAGCTACAGGTTGAAAAGTATGTGATGATCACAATTGTGGTGAATCAGGCACCCCAACATGGAGACCAGCATGGACCCTAACATGGACTGCCAGAAGGGGGATTAGCTCAAATGGTAGAGCGCTCGCTTAGCATGCGAGAGGTAACGGGATCGACGCCCGTATTCTCCAAAGTTTTGGTTTGCCGAGTTTTTCAAAGAGCGGGACAATTATCCTCTGTTTCCCTACTCATGTAACTCATTTGCAAGCTTAGGAAGCACCCGACAACCGGCTCGGCAAGCCTTCGATAGCTCAGCTGGTAGAGCGGAGGACTGTAGTAGAAAATCAGCAATCCTTAGGTCGCTGGTTCAATTCCGGCTCGAAGGAACTTTTGTTAGTCTCATAGATGATGTTTCAACCTGTCGACAAATGCTCTCCCGGTGCCCTCGTCTTCTATCTATTTTCAGAGGGGTCTCTTGTTTGTGTTGGGTATTTGAAATGGGCATCCGACCGAAACTCTCAGTTGAGAGCCACAGTAGGACTTTCTGTAACTCTGACATGCAACTGAAACAAAAAGAGGGTACAATCATCCCTGGGTGGGCTTGAACCACCAACCTTTTGGTTATCAGACAAAAAAAAGTTTTCACAACCTTCAAGCTTTGCTTGAACCTCCCAGTTTCTCATGTCATGTGTCATCTTCTTTGAAACAGAGTGGCGCATGGAAAGACATTTAGGCCCACAACCAAAGAGGGCCAAAGGCTCTGGACCATTCTTTCTACATTGCAACTATGTCATCCAAATCACTGGGATTTTTTTCTCTTCTCAAAATTTTTCACACTGTACATGTTGAAATGGTCTTACAACCGGTGCCCTCCTCTTCTGGCCGAAACTTTAAGTTGAGAGGCACCAGAGGATTTTCTGTAACATGCAACTGAGACAAAAAGAGGACACTGCCGTCCCTGGGTGGGCTTGAACCACCAACCTTCCGGTTAACAGCCGAACGCGCTAACCAATTGCGCCACAGAGACAACCACGCTCCCCCACTTTGATTAAAGTCGTAAAAAAGCCACAACATGGTAAATGGAGTATGTTTCTTAGAGGACCTTCTGATCAACACAATAAAAAGAAGAGAATGATAAAACATAACAACTGCGTGGAACTACAGCCGCCAACAAATGGACAATTGCAACACAGAGATGGCCTCCACATTAGCGTCTTAACAACAGTCAGCGGGTAATAGGCTACCCCTCTCTTTTGGAGGTATGGCAGCAGAGTGGCGCAGCGGAAGCGTGCTGGGCCCATAACCCAGAGGTCGATGGATCGAAACCATCCTCTGCTAAGTGCTCTCTTTTACTCACGCCCCCTGTTACAATTTGGCCATTATCCCCGGTCGGAATCACATGTTTTTCTCGTAAAAATAGAATAGAGACCCCCGATCCCTGACCATCTCATTTTCACGACCTTCAGACTATGCTTTTTATACACGCAACCTCCCAGTTTCTCATGCCACATGTTTTCGCCTTTGCAACATAGTGGCACAGGCAAAGGCTTTTGGGCCCACAACCAAATGGGCCATTGGATCTAGACCATCTTTTCTACGTTGCGACTTTCTTATTTAAATCATTCTGATTTCTTTTCTCTTCCCACAATTCTTCACTCTGTACACTAACGACTCACCTATACTTTTACACCACCCGGCACCCTGTAAGCTCCACGCTCCTTCTGCTTTTACGGGAGAAAGACATCCACACTTAAAAAAAAAAAAAAAAAAAAAAGCTTAAAGCTACAGGTTGAAAAGTATGTGATGATCACAATTGTGGTGAATCAGGCACCCCAACATGGAGACCAGCATGGACCCCAACATGAACTGCCAGAAGGGGGATTAGCTCAAATGGTAGAGCGCTCGCTTAGCATGCGAGAGGTAACGGGATCGACGCCCGTATTCTCCAAAGTTTTGGTTTGCCGAGTTTTTCAAAGAGCGGGACAATTCTCCTCTGTTTCCCTACTCATGTAACTCATTTGCAAGCTTAGGAAGCACCCGACAACCAGCTCGGCAAGCCTTCGATAGCTCAGCTGGTAGAGCGGAGGACTGTAGTAGAAAATCAGCAATCCTTAGGTCGCTGGTTCAATTCCGGCTCGAAGGAACTTTTGTTAGTCTCATAGATGATGTTTCAACCTGTCGACAAATGCTCTCCCGGTGCCCTCGTCTTCTATCTATTTTCAGAGGGGTCTCTTGTTTGTGTTGGGTATTTGAAATGGGCATCCGACCGAAACTCTCAGTTGAGAGCCACAGTAGGACTTTCTGTAACTCTGACCTGCAACTGAAACAAAAAGAGGGTACAATCATCCCTGGGTGGACTTGAACCACCAACCTTTTGGTTATCAGACAAAAAAAAGTTTTCCCAACCTTCAAGCTTTGCTTGAACCTCCCAGTTTCTCATGTCATGTGTCATCTTCTTTGAAACAGAGTGGCGCATGGAAAGACATTTAGGCCCACAACCAAAGAGGGCCAAAGGCTCTGGACCATTCTTTCTACATTGCAACTATGTCATCCAAATCACTGGGATTTTTTTGTCTTCTCAAAATTTTTCACACTGTACATGTTGAAATGGTCTTACAACCGGTGCCCTCCTCTTCTGGCCGAAACTTTAAGTTGAGAGGCACCAGAGGATTTTCTGTAACATGCAACTGAAACAAAAAGAGGACACTGCCGTCCCTGGGTGGGCTTGAACCACCAACCTTCCGGTTAACAGCCGAACGCGCTAACCAATTGCGCCACAGAGACAACCACGCTCCCCCACTTTGATTAAAGTCGTAAAAAAGCCACAACATGGTAAATGGAGTATGTTTCTTAGAGGACCTTCTGATCAACACAATAAAAAGAAGAGAATGATAAAACATAACAACTGCGTGGAACTACAGCCGCCAACAAATGGAAAATTGCAACACAGAGATGGCCTCCACATTAGCGTCTTAACAACAGTCAGCGGGTAATAGGCTACCCCTCTCTTTTGGAGGTATGGCAGCAGAGTGGCGCAGCGGAAGCGTGCTGGGCCCATAACCCAGAGGTCGATGGATCGAAACCATCCTCTGCTAAGTGCTCTCTTTTACTCACGCCCCCTGTTACAATTTGGCCATTATCCCCGGTCGGAATCACATGTTTTTCTCGTAAAAATAGAATAGAGACCCCCGATCCCTGACCATCTCATTTTCACGACCTTCAGACTATGCTTTTTATACACGCAACCTCCCAGTTTCTCATGCCACATGTTTTCGCCTTTGCAACATAGTGGCACAGGCAAAGGCTTTTGGGCCCACAACCAAATGGGCCATTGGATCTAGACCATCTTTTCTACGTTGCGACTTTCTTATTTAAATCATTCTGATTTCTTTTCTCTTCCCACAATTCTTCACTCTGTACACTAACGACTCACCTATACTTTTACGCCACCCGGCACCCTGTAAGCTCCACGCTCCTTCTGCTTTTACGGGAGAAAGACATCCACACTTAAAAAAAAAAAAAAAAAAAAAAGCTTAAAGCTACAGGTTGAAAAGTATGTGATGATCACAATTGTGGTGAATCAGGCACCCCAACATGGAGACCAGCATGGACCCCAACATGGACTGCCAGAAGGGGGATTAGCTCAAATGGTAGAGCGCTCGCTTAGCATGCGAGAGGTAACGGGATCGACGCCCGTATTCTCCAAAGTTTTGGTTTGCCGAGTTTTTCAAAGAGCGGGACAATTCTCCTCTGTTTCCCTACTCATGTAACTCATTTGCAAGCTTAGGAAGCACCCGACAACCAGCTCGGCAAGCCTTCGATAGCTCAGCTGGTAGAGCGGAGGACTGTAGTAGAAAATCAGCAATCCTTAGGTCGCTGGTTCAATTCCGGCTCGAAGGAACTTTTGTTAGTCTCATAGATGATGTTTCAACCTGTCGACAAATGCTCTCCCGGTGCCCTCGTCTTCTATCTATTTTCAGAGGGGTCTCTTGTTTGTGTTGGGTATTTGAAATGGGCATCCGACCGAAACTCTCAGTTGAGAGCCACAGTAGGACTTTCTGTAACTCTGACATGCAACTGAAACAAAAAGAGGGTACAATCATCCCTGGGTGGACTTGAACCACCAACCTTTTGGTTATCAGACAAAAAAAAGTTTTCCCAACCTTCAAGCTTTGCTTGAACCTCCCAGTTTCTCATGTCATGTGTCATCTTCTTTGAAACAGAGTGGCGCATGGAAAGACATTTAGGCCCACAACCAAAGAGGGCCAAAGGCTCTGGACCATTCTTTCTACATTGCAACTATGTCATCCAAATCACTGGGATTTTTTTGTCTTCTCAAAATTTTTCACACTGTACATGTTGAAATGGTCTTACAACCGGTGCCCTCCTCTTCTGGCCGAAACTTTAAGTTGAGAGGCACCAGAGGATTTTCTGTAACATGCAACTGAAACAAAAAGAGGACACCGCCGTCCCTGGGTGGGCTTGAACCACCAACCTTCCGGTTAACAGCCGAACGCGCTAACCAATTGCGCCACAGAGACAACCACGCTCCCCCACTTTGATTAAAGTCGTAAAAAAGCCACAACATGGTAAATGGAGTATGTTTCTTAGAGGACCTTCTGATCAACACAATAAAAAGAAGAGAATGATAAAACATAACAACTGCGTGGAACTACAGCCGCCAACAAATGGAAAATTGCAACACAGAGATGGCCTCCACATTAGCGTCTTAACAACAGTCAGCGGGTAATAGGCTACCCCTCTCTTTTGGAGGTATGGCAGCAGAGTGGCGCAGCGGAAGCGTGCTGGGCCCATAACCCAGAGGTCGATGGATCGAAACCATCCTCTGCTAAGTGCTCTCTTTTACTCACGCCCCCTGTTACAATTTGGCCATTATCCCCGGTCGGAATCACATGTTTTTCTCGTAAAAATAGAATAGAGACCCCCGATCCCTGACCATCTCATTTTCACGACCTTCAGACTATGCTTTTTATACACGCAACCTCCCAGTTTCTCATGCCACATGTTTTCGCCTTTGCAACAAAGTGGCACAGGCAAAGGCTTTTGGGCCCACAACCAAATGGGCCATTGGATCTAGACCATCTTTTCTACGTTGCGACTTTCTTATTTAAATCATTCTGATTTCTTTTCTCTTCCCACAATTCTTCACTCTGTACACTAACGACTCACCTATACTTTTACACCACCCGGCACCCTGTAAGCTCCACGCTCCTTCTGCTTTTACGGGAGAAAGACATCCACACTTAAAAAAAAAAAAAAAAAAAAAAAGCTTAAAGCTACAGGTTGAAAAGTATGTGATGATCACAATTGTGGTGAATCAGGCACCCCAACATGGAGACCAGCATGGACCCCAACATGGACTGCCAGAAGGGGGATTAGCTCAAATGGTAGAGTGCTCGCTTAGCATGCGAGAGGTAACGGGATCGACGCCCGTATTCTCCAAAGTTTTGGTTTGCCGAGTTTTTCAAAGAGCGGGACAATTCTCCTCTGTTTCCCTACTCATGTAACTCATTTGCAAGCTTAGGAAGCACCCGACAACCGGCTCGGCAAGCCTTCGATAGCTCAGCTGGTAGAGCGGAGGACTGTAGTAGAAAATCAGCAATCCTTAGGTCGCTGGTTCAATTCCGGCTCGAAGGAACTTTTGTTAGTCTCATAGATGATGTTTCAACCTGTCGACAAATGCTCTCCCGGTGCCCTCGTCTTCTATCTATTTTCAGAGGGGTCTCTTGTTTGTGTTGGGTATTTGAAATGGGCATCCGACCGAAACTCTCAGTTGAGAGCCACAGTAGGACTTTCTGTAACTCTGACATGCAACTGAAACAAAAAGAGGGTACAATCATCCCTGGGTGGGCTTGAACCACCAACCTTTTGGTTATCAGACAAAAAAAAGTTTTCACAACCTTCAAGCTTTGCTTGAACCTCCCAGTTTCTCATGTCATGTGTCATCTTCTTTGAAACAGAGTGGCGCATGGAAAGACATTTAGGCCCACAACCAAAGAGGGCCAAAGGCTCTGGACCATTCTTTCTACATTGCAACTATGTCATCCAAATCACTGGGATTTTTTTCTCTTCTCAAAATTTTTCACACTGTACATGTTGAAATGGTCTTACAACCGGTGCCCTCCTCTTCTGGCCGAAACTTTAAGTTGAGAGGCACCAGAGGATTTTCTGTAACATGCAACTGAAACAAAAAGAGGACACTGCCGTCCCTGGGTGGGCTTGAACCACCATCCTTCCGGTTAACAGGCGAACGCGCTAACCAATTGCGCCACAGAGACAACCACGCTCCCCCACTTTGATTAAAGTCGTAAAAAAGCCACAACATGGTAAATGGAGTATGTTTCTTAGAGGACCTTCTGATCAACACAATAAAAAGAAGAGAATGATAAAACATAACAACTGCGTGGAACTACAGCCGCCAACAAATGGACAATTGCAACACAGAGATGGCCTCCACATTAGCGTCTTAACAACAGTCAGCGGGTAATAGGCTACCCCTCTCGTTTGGAGGTATGGCAGCAGAGTGGCGCAGCGGAAGCGTGCTGGGCCCATAACCCAGAGGTCGATGGATCGAAACCATCCTCTGCTAAGTGCTCTCTTTTACTCACGCCCCCTGTTACAATTTGGCCATTATCCCCGGTCGGAATCACATGTTTTTCTCGTAAAAATAGAATAGAGACCCCCGATCCCTGACCATCTCATTTTCACGACCTTCAGACTATGCTTTTTATACACGCAACCTCCCAGTTTCTCATGCCACATGTTTTCGCCTTTGCAACAAAGTGGCACAGGCAAAGGCTTTTGGGCCCACAACCAAATGGGCCATTGGATCTAGACCATCTTTTCTACGTTGCGACTTTCTTATTTAAATCATTCTGATTTCTTTTCTCTTCCCACAATTCTTCACTCTGTACACTAACGACTCACCTATACTTTTACACCACCCGGCACCCTGTAAGCTCCACGCTCCTTCTGCTTTTACGGGAGAAAGACATCCACACTTAAAAAAAAAAAAAAAAAAAAAAGCTTAAAGCTACAGGTTGAAAAGTATGTGATGATCACAATTGTGGTGAATCAGGCACCCCAACATGGAGACCAGCATGGACCCCAACATGGACTGCCAGAAGGGGGATTAGCTCAAATGGTAGAGTGCTCGCTTAGCATGCGAGAGGTAACGGGATCGACGCCCGTATTCTCCAAAGTTTTGGTTTGCCGAGTTTTTCAAAGAGCGGGACAATTCTCCTCTGTTTCCCTACTCATGTAACTCATTTGCAAGCTTAGGAAGCACCCGACAACCGGCTCGGCAAGCCTTCGATAGCTCAGCTGGTAGAGCGGAGGACTGTAGTAGAAAATCAGCAATCCTTAGGTCGCTGGTTCAATTCCGGCTCGAAGGAACTTTTGTTAGTCTCATAGATGATGTTTCAACCTGTCGACAAATGCTCTCCCGGTGCCCTCGTCTTCTATCTATTTTCAGAGGGGTCTCTTGTTTGTGTTGGGTATTTGAAATGGGCATCCGACCGAAACTCTCAGTTGAGAGCCACAGTAGGACTTTCTGTAACTCTGACATGCAACTGAAACAAAAAGAGGGTACAATCATCCCTGGGTGGGCTTGAACCACCAACCTTTTGGTTATCAGACAAAAAAAAGTTTTCACAACCTTCAAGCTTTGCTTGAACCTCCCAGTTTCTCATGTCATGTGTCATCTTCTTTGAAACAGAGTGGCGCATGGAAAGACATTTAGGCCCACAACCAAAGAGGGCCAAAGGCTCTGGACCATTCTTTCTACATTGCAACTATGTCATCCAAATCACTGGGATTTTTTTCTCTTCTCAAAATTTTTCACACTGTACATGTTGAAATGGTCTTACAACCGGTGCCCTCCTCTTCTGGCCGAAACTTTAAGTTGAGAGGCACCAGAGGATTTTCTGTAACATGCAACTGAAACAAAAAGAGGACACTGCCGTCCCTGGGTGGGCTTGAACCACCATCCTTCCGGTTAACAGGCGAACGCGCTAACCAATTGCGCCACAGAGACAACCACGCTCCCCCACTTTGATTAAAGTCGTAAAAAAGCCACAACATGGTAAATGGAGTATGTTTCTTAGAGGACCTTCTGATCAACACAATAAAAAGAAGAGAATGATAAAACATAACAACTGCGTGGAACTACAGCCGCCAACAAATGGACAATTGCAACACAGAGATGGCCTCCACATTAGCGTCTTAACAACAGTCAGCGGGTAATAGGCTACCCCTCTCTTTTGGAGGTATGGCAGCAGAGTGGCGCAGCGGAAGCGTGCTGGGCCCATAACCCAGAGGTCGATGGATCGAAACCATCCTCTGCTAAGTGCTCTCTTTTACTCACGCCCCCTGTTACAATTTGGCCATTATCCCCGGTCGGAATCACATGTTTTTCTCGTAAAAATAGAATAGAGACCCCCGATCCCTGACCATCTCATTTTCACGACCTTCAGACTATGCTTTTTATACACGCAACCTCCCAGTTTCTCATGCCACATGTTTTCGCCTTTGCAACAAAGTGGCACAGGCAAAGGCTTTTGGGCCCACAACCAAATGGGCCATTGGATCTAGACCATCTTTTCTACGTTGCGACTTTCTTATTTAAATCATTCTGATTTCTTTTCTCTTCCCACAATTCTTCACTCTGTACACTAACGACTCACCTATACTTTTACACCACCCGGCACCCTGTAAGCTCCACGCTCCTTCTGCTTTTACGGGAGAAAGACATCCACACTTAAAAAAAAAAAAAAAGCTTAAAGCTACAGGTTGAAAAGTATGTGATGATCACAATTGTGGTGAATCAGGCACCCCAACATGGAGACCAGCATGGACCCCAACATGGACTGCCAGAAGGGGGATTAGCTCAAATGGTAGAGCGCTCGCTTAGCATGCGAGAGGTAACGGGATCGACGCCCGTATTCTCCAAAGTTTTGGTTTGCCGAGTTTTTCAAAGAGCGGGACAATTCTCCTCTGTTTCCCTACTCATGTAACTCATTTGCAAGCTTAGGAAGCACCCGACAACCAGCTCGGCAAGCCTTCGATAGCTCAGCTGGTAGAGCGGAGGACTGTAGTAGAAAATCAGCAATCCTTAGGTCGCTGGTTCAATTCCGGCTCGAAGGAACTTTTGTTAGTCTCATAGATGATGTTTCAACCTGTCGACAAATGCTCTCCCGGTGCCCTCGTCTTCTATCTATTTTCAGAGGGGTCTCTTGTTTGTGTTGGGTATTTGAAATGGGCATCCGACCGAAACTCTCAGTTGAGAGCCACAGTAGGACTTTCTGTAACTCTGACATGCAACTGAAACAAAAAGAGGGTACAATCATCCCTGGGTGGACTTGAACCACCAACCTTTTGGTTATCAGACAAAAAAAAGTTTTCCCAACCTTCAAGCTTTGCTTGAACCTCCCAGTTTCTCATGTCATGTGTCATCTTCTTTGAAACAGAGTGGCGCATGGAAAGACATTTAGGCCCACAACCAAAGAGGGCCAAAGGCTCTGGACCATTCTTTCTACATTGCAACTATGTCATCCAAATCACTGGGATTTTTTTGTCTTCTCAAAATTTTTCACACTGTACATGTTGAAATGGTCTTACAACCGGTGCCCTCCTCTTCTGGCCGAAACTTTAAGTTGAGAGGCACCAGAGGATTTTCTGTAACATGCAACTGAAACAAAAAGAGGACACTGCCGTCCCTGGGTGGGCTTGAACCACCAACCTTCCGGTTAACAGCCGAACGCGCTAACCAATTGCGCCACAGAGACAACCACGCTCCCCCACTTTGATTAAAGTCGTAAAAAAGCCACAACATGGTAAATGGAGTATGTTTCTTAGAGGACCTTCTGATCAACACAATAAAAAGAAGGGAATGATAAAACATAACAACTGCGTGGAACTACAGCCGCCAACAAATGGAAAATTGCAACACAGAGATGGCCTCCACATTAGCGTCTTAACAACAGTCAGCGGGTAATAGGCTACCCCTCTCTTTTGGAGGTATGGCAGCAGAGTGGCGCAGCGGAAGCGTGCTGGGCCCATAACCCAGAGGTCGATGGATCGAAACCATCCTCTGCTAAGTGCTCTCTTTTACTCACGCCCCCTGTTACAATTTGGCCATTATCCCCGGTCGGAATCACATGTTTTTCTCGTAAAAATAGAATAGAGACCCCCGATCCCTGACCATCTCATTTTCACGACCTTCAGACTATGCTTTTTATACACGCAACCTCCCAGTTTCTCATGCCACATGTTTTCGCCTTTGCAACAAAGTGGCACAGGCAAAGGCTTTTGGGCCCACAACCAAATGGGCCATTGGATCTAGACCATCTTTTCTACGTTGCGACTTTCTTATTTAAATCATTCTGATTTCTTTTCTCTTCCCACAATTCTTCACTCTGTACACTAACGACTCACCTATACTTTTACACCACCCGGCACCCTGTAAGCTCCACGCTCCTTCTGCTTTTACGGGAGAAAGACATCCACACTTAAAAAAAAAAAAAAAAAAAAAAGCTTAAAGCTACAGGTTGAAAAGTATGTGATGATCACAATTGTGGTGAATCAGGCACCCCAACATGGAGACCAGCATGGACCCCAACATGGACTGCCAGAAGGGGGATTAGCTCAAATGGTAGAGCGCTCGCTTAGCATGCGAGAGGTAACGGGATCGACGCCCGTATTCTCCAAAGTTTTGGTTTGCCGAGTTTTTCAAAGAGCGGGACAATTCTCCTCTGTTTCCCTACTCATGTAACTCATTTGCAAGCTTAGGAAGCACCCGACAACCAGCTCGGCAAGCCTTCGATAGCTCAGCTGGTAGAGCGGAGGACTGTAGTAGAAAATCAGCAATCCTTAGGTCGCTGGTTCAATTCCGGCTCGAAGGAACTTTTGTTAGTCTCATAGATGATGTTTCAACCTGTCGACAAATGCTCTCCCGGTGCCCTCGTCTTCTATCTATTTTCAGAGGGGTCTCTTGTTTGTGTTGGGTATTTGAAATGGGCATCCGACCGAAACTCTCAGTTGAGAGCCACAGTAGGACTTTCTGTAACTCTGACATGCAACTGAAACAAAAAGAGGGTACAATCATCCCTGGGTGGACTTGAACCACCAACCTTTTGGTTATCAGACAAAAAAAAGTTTTCCCAACCTTCAAGCTTTGCTTGAACCTCCCAGTTTCTCATGTCATGTGTCATCTTCTTTGAAACAGAGTGGCGCATGGAAAGACATTTAGGCCCACAACCAAAGAGGGCCAAAGGCTCTGGACCATTCTTTCTACATTGCAACTATGTCATCCAAATCACTGGGATTTTTTTGTCTTCTCAAAATTTTTCACACTGTACATGTTGAAATGGTCTTACAACCGGTGCCCTCCTCTTCTGGCCGAAACTTTAAGTTGAGAGGCACCAGAGGATTTTCTGTAACATGCAACTGAAACAAAAAGATGACACTGCCGTCCCTGGGTGGGCTTGAACCACCAACCTTCCGGTTAACAGCCGAACGCGCTAACCAATTGCGCCACAGAGACAACCACGCTCCCCCACTTTGATTAAAGTCGTAAAAAAGCCACAACATGGTAAATGGAGTATGTTTCTTAGAGGACCTTCTGATCAACACAATAAAAAGAAGAGAATGATAAAACATAACAACTGCGTGGAACTACAGCCGCCAACAAATGGAAAATTGCAACACAGAGATGGCCTCCACATTAGCGTCTTAACAACAGTCAGCGGGTAATAGGCTACCCCTCTCTTTTGGAGGTATGGCAGCAGAGTGGCGCAGCGGAAGCGTGCTGGGCCCATAACCCAGAGGTCGATGGATCGAAACCATCCTCTGCTAAGTGCTCTCTTTTACTCACGCCCCCTGTTACAATTTGGCCATTATCCCCGGTCGGAATCACATGTTTTTCTCGTAAAAATAGAATAGAGACCCCCGATCCCTGACCATCTCATTTTCACGACCTTCAGACTATGCTTTTTATACACGCAACCTCCCAGTTTCTCATGCCACATGTTTTCGCCTTTGCAACAAAGTGGCACAGGCAAAGGCTTTTGGGCCCACAACCAAATGGGCCATTGGATCTAGACCATCTTTTCTACGTTGCGACTTTCTTATTTAAATCATTCTGATTTCTTTTCTCTTCCCACAATTCTTCACTCTGTACACTAACGACTCACCTATACTTTTACACCACCCGGCACCCTGTAAGCTCCACGCTCCTTCTGCTTTTACGGGAGAAAGACATCCACACTTAAAAAAAAAAAAAAAAAAAAAAGCTTAAAGCTACAGGTTGAAAAGTATGTGATGATCACAATTGTGGTGAATCAGGCACCCCAACATGGAGACCAGCATGGACCCCAACATGGACTGCCAGAAGGGGGATTAGCTCAAATGGTAGAGCGCTCGCTTAGCATGCGAGAGGTAACGGGATCGACGCCCGTATTCTCCAAAGTTTTGGTTTGCCGAGTTTTTCAAAGAGCGGGACAATTCTCCTCTGTTTCCCTACTCATGTAACTCATTTGCAAGCTTAGGAAGCACCCGACAACCAGCTCGGCAAGCCTTCGATAGCTCAGCTGGTAGAGCGGAGGACTGTAGTAGAAAATCAGCAATCCTTAGGTCGCTGGTTCAATTCCGGCTCGAAGGAACTTTTGTTAGTCTCATAGATGATGTTTCAACCTGTCGACAAATGCTCTCCCGGTGCCCTCGTCTTCTATCTATTTTCAGAGGGGTCTCTTGTTTGTGTTGGGTATTTGAAATGGGCATCCGACCGAAACTCTCAGTTGAGAGCCACAGTAGGACTTTCTGTAACTCTGACATGCAACTGAAACAAAAAGAGGGTACAATCATCCCTGGGTGGACTTGAACCACCAACCTTTTGGTTATCAGACAAAAAAAAGTTTTCCCAACCTTCAAGCTTTGCTTGAACCTCCCAGTTTCTCATGTCATGTGTCATCTTCTTTGAAACAGAGTGGCGCATGGAAAGACATTTAGGCCCACAACCAAAGAGGGCCAAAGGCTCTGGACCATTCTTTCTACATTGCAACTATGTCATCCAAATCACTGGGATTTTTTTGTCTTCTCAAAATTTTTCACACTGTACATGTTGAAATGGTCTTACAACCGGTGCCCTCCTCTTCTGGCCGAAACTTTAAGTTGAGAGGCACCAGAGGATTTTCTGTAACATGCAACTGAAACAAAAAGAGGACACTGCCGTCCCTGTGTGGGCTTGAACCACCAACCTTCCGGTTAACAGCCGAACGCGCTAACCAATTGCGCCACAGAGACAACCACGCTCCCCCACTTTGATTAAAGTCGTAAAAAAGCCACAACATGGTAAATGGAGTATGTTTCTTAGAGGACCTTCTGATCAACACAATAAAAAGAAGAGAATGATAAAACATAACAACTGCGTGGAACTACAGCCGCCAACAAATGGAAAATTGCAACACAGAGATGGCCTCCACATTAGCGTCTTAACAACAGTCAGCGGGTAATAGGCTACCCCTCTCTTTTGGAGGTATGGCAGCAGAGTGGCGCAGCGGAAGCGTGCTGGGCCCATAACCCAGAGGTCGATGGATCGAAACCATCCTCTGCTAAGTGCTCTCTTTTACTCACGCCCCCTGTTACAATTTGGCCATTATCCCCGGTCGGAATCACATGTTTTTCTCGTAAAAATAGAATAGAGACCCCCGATCCCTGACCATCTCATTTTCACGACCTTCAGACTATGCTTTTTATACACGCAACCTCCCAGTTTCTCATGCCACATGTTTTCGCCTTTGCAACAAAGTGGCACAGGCAAAGGCTTTTGGGCCCACAACCAAATGGGCCATTGGATCTAGACCATCTTTTCTACGTTGCGACTTTCTTATTTAAATCATTCTGATTTCTTTTCTCTTCCCACAATTCTTCACTCTGTACACTAACGACTCACCTATACTTTTACACCACCCGGCACCCTGTAAGCTCCACGCTCCTTCTGCTTTTACGGGAGAAAGACATCCACACTTAAAAAAAAAAAAAAAAAAAAAAAAAAAAAAAGCTTAAAGCTACAGGTTGAAAAGTATGTGATGATCACAATTGTGGTGAATCAGGCACCCCAACATGGAGACCAGCATGGACCCCAACATGGACTGCCAGAAGGGGGATTAGCTCAAATGGTAGAGCGCTCGCTTAGCATGCGAGAGGTAACGGGATCGACGCCCGTATTCTCCAAAGTTTTGGTTTGCCGAGTTTTTCAAAGAGCGGGACAATTCTCCTCTATTTCCCTACTCATGTAACTCATTTGCAAGCTTAGGAAGCACCCGACAACCAGCTCGGCAAGCCTTCGATAGCTCAGCTGGTAGAGCGGAGGACTGTAGTAGAAAATCAGCAATCCTTAGGTCGCTGGTTCAATTCCGGCTCGAAGGAACTTTTGTTAGTCTCATAGATGATGTTTCAACCTGTCGACAAATGCTCTCCCGGTGCCCTCGTCTTCTATCTATTTTCAGAGGGGTCTCTTGTTTGTGTTGGGTATTTGAAATGGGCATCCGACCGAAACTCTCAGTTGAGAGCCACAGTAGGACTTTCTGTAACTCTGACATGCAACTGAAACAAAAAGAGGGTACAATCATCCCTGGGTGGACTTGAACCACCAACCTTTTGGTTATCAGACAAAAAAAAGTTTTCCCAACCTTCAAGCTTTGCTTGAACCTCCCAGTTTCTCATGTCATGTGTCATCTTCTTTGAAACAGAGTGGCGCATGGAAAGACATTTAGGCCCACAACCAAAGAGGGCCAAAGGCTCTGGACCATTCTTTCTACATTGCAACTATGTCATCCAAATCACTGGGATTTTTTTGTCTTCTCAAAATTTTTCACACTGTACATGTTGAAATGGTCTTACAACCGGTGCCCTCCTCTTCTGGCCGAAACTTTAAGTTGAGAGGCACCAGAGGATTTTCTGTAACATGCAACTGAAACAAAAAGAGGACACTGCCGTCCCTGGGTGGGCTTGAACCACCAACCTTCCGGTTAACAGCCGAACGAGCTAACCAATTGCGCCACAGAGACAACCACGCTCCCCCACTTTGATTAAAGTCGTAAAAAAGCCACAACATGGTAAATGGAGTATGTTTCTTAGAGGACCTTCTGATCAACACAATAAAAAGAAGAGAATGATAAAACATAACAACTGCGTGGAACTACAGCCGCCAACAAATGGAAAATTGCAACACAGAGATGGCCTCCACATTAGCGTCTTAACAACAGTCAGCGGGTAATAGGCTACCCCTCTCTTTTGGAGGTATGGCAGCAGAGTGGCGCAGCGGAAGCGTGCTGGGCCCATAACCCAGAGGTCGATGGATCGAAACCATCCTCTGCTAAGTGCTCTCTTTTACTCACGCCCCCTGTTACAATTTGGCCATTATCCCCGGTCGGAATCACATGTTTTTCTCGTAAAAATAGAATAGAGACCCCCGATCCCTGACCATCTCATTTTCACGACCTTCAGACTATGCTTTTTATACACGCAACCTCCCAGTTTCTCATGCCACATGTTTTCGCCTTTGCAACAAAGTGGCACAGGCAAAGGCTTTTGGGCCCACAACCAAATGGGCCATTGGATCTAGACCATCTTTTCTACGTTGCGACTTTCTTATTTAAATCATTCTGATTTCTTTTCTCTTCCCACAATTCTTCACTCTGTACACTAACGACTCACCTATACTTTTACACCACCCGGCACCCTGTAAGCTCCACGCTCCTTCTGCTTTTACGGGAGAAAGACATCCACACTTAAAAAAAAAAAAAAAAAAAAAAGCTTAAAGCTACAGGTTGAAAAGTATGTGATGATCACAATTGTGGTGAATCAGGCACCCCAACATGGAGACCAGCATGGACCCCAACATGGACTGCCAGAAGGGGGATTAGCTCAAATGGTAGAGCGCTCGCTTAGCATGCGAGAGGTAACGGGATCGATGCCCGTATTCTCCAAAGTTTTGGTTTGCCGAGTTTTTCAAAGAGCGGGACAATTCTCCTCTGTTTCCCTACTCATGTAACTCATTTGCAAGCTTAGGAAGCACCCGACAACCAGCTCGGCAAGCCTTCGATAGCTCAGCTGGTAGAGCGGAGGACTGTAGTAGAAAATCAGCAATCCTTAGGTCGCTGGTTCAATTCCGGCTCGAAGGATCTTTTGTTAGTCTCATAGATGATGTTTCAACCTGTCGACAAATGCTCTCCCGGTGCCCTCGTCTTCTATCTATTTTCAGAGGGGTCTCTTGTTTGTGTTGGGTATTTGAAATGGGCATCCGACCGAAACTCTCAGTTGAGAGCCACAGTAGGACTTTCTGTAACTCTGACATGCAACTGAAACAAAAAGAGGGTACAATCATCCCTGGGTGGACTTGAACCACCAACCTTTTGGTTATCAGACAAAAAAAAGTTTTCCCAACCTTCAAGCTTTGCTTGAACCTCCCAGTTTCTCATGTCATGTGTCATCTTCTTTGAAACAGAGTGGCGCATGGAAAGACATTTAGGCCCACAACCAAAGAGGGCCAAAGGCTCTGGACCATTCTTTCTACATTGCAACTATGTCATCCAAATCACTGGGATTTTTTTGTCTTCTCAAAATTTTTCACACTGTACATGTTGAAATGGTCTTACAACCGGTGCCCTCCTCTTCTGGCCGAAACTTTAAGTTGAGAGGCACCAGAGGATTTTCTGTAACATGCAACTGAAACAAAAAGAGGACACTGCCGTCCCTGGGTGGGCTTGAACCACCAACCTTCCGGTTAACAGCCGAACGAGCTAACCAATTGCGCCACAGAGACAACCACGCTCCCCCACTTTGATTAAAGTCGTAAAAAAGCCACAACATGGTAAATGGAGTATGTTTCTTAGAGGACCTTCTGATCAACACAATAAAAAGAAGAGAATGATAAAACATAACAACTGCGTGGAACTACAGCCGCCAACAAATGGAAAATTGCAACACAGAGATGGCCTCCACATTAGCGTCTTAACAACAGTCAGCGGGTAATAGGCTACCCCTCTCTTTTGGAGGTATGGCAGCAGAGTGGCGCAGCGGAAGCGTGCTGGGCCCATAACCCAGAGGTCGATGGATCGAAACCATCCTCTGCTAAGTGCTCTCTTTTACTCACGCCCCCTGTTACAATTTGGCCATTATCCCCGGTCGGAATCACATGTTTTTCTCGTAAAAATAGAATAGAGACCCCCGATCCCTGACCATCTCATTTTCACGACCTTCAGACTATGCTTTTTATACACGCAACCTCCCAGTTTCTCATGCCACATGTTTTCGCCTTTGCAACAAAGTGGCACAGGCAAAGGCTTTTGGGCCCACAACCAAATGGGCCATTGGATCTAGACCATCTTTTCTACGTTGCGACTTTCTTATTTAAATCATTCTGATTTCTTTTCTCTTCCCACAATTCTTCACTCTGTACACTAACGACTCACCTATACTTTTACACCACCCGGCACCCTGTAAGCTCCACGCTCCTTCTGCTTTTACGGGAGAAAGACATCCACACTTAAAAAAAAAACAAAAAAAAAAAAAAAAGCTTAAAGCTACAGGTTGAAAAGTATGTGATGATCACAATTGTGGTGAATCAGGCACCCCAACATGGAGACCAGCATGGACCCCAACATGGACTGCCAGAAGGGGGATTAGCTCAAATGGTAGAGCGCTCGCTTAGCATGCGAGAGGTAACGGGATCGACGCCCGTATTCTCCAAAGTTTTGGTTTGCCGAGTTTTTCAAAGAGCGGGACAATTCTCCTCTGTTTCCCTACTCATGTAACTCATTTGCAAGCTTAGGAAGCACCCGACAACCAGCTCGGCAAGCCTTCGATAGCTCAGCTGGTAGAGCGGAGGACTGTAGTAGAAAATCAGCAATCCTTAGGTCGCTGGTTCAATTCCGGCTCGAAGGAACTTTTGTTAGTCTCATAGATGATGTTTCAACCTGTCGACAAATGCTCTCCCGGTGCCCTCGTCTTCTATCTATTTTCAGAGGGGTCTCTTGTTTGTGTTGGGTATTTGAAATGGGCATCCGACCGAAACTCTCAGTTGAGAGCCACAGTAGGACTTTCTGTAACTCTGACATGCAACTGAAACAAAAAGAGGGTACAATCATCCCTGGGTGGACTTGAACCACCAACCTTTTGGTTATCAGACAAAAAAAAGTTTTCCCAACCTTCAAGCTTTGCTTGAACCTCCCAGTTTCTCATGTCATGTGTCATCTTCTTTGAAACAGAGTGGCGCATGGAAAGACATTTAGGCCCACAACCAAAGAGGGCCAAAGGCTCTGGACCATTCTTTCTACATTGCAACTATGTCATCCAAATCACTGGGATTTTTTTGTCTTCTCAAAATTTTTCACACTGTACATGTTGAAATGGTCTTACAACCGGTGCCCTCCTCTTCTGGCCGAAACTTTAAGTTGAGAGGCACCAGAGGATTTTCTGTAACATGCAACTGAAACAAAAAGAGGACACTGCCGTCCCTGGGTGGGCTTGAACCACCAACCTTCCGGTTAACAGCCGAACGAGCTAACCAATTGCGCCACAGAGACAACCACGCTCCCCCACTTTGATTAAAGTCGTAAAAAAGCCACAACATGGTAAATGGAGTATGTTTCTTAGAGGACCTTCTGATCAACACAATAAAAAGAAGAGAATGATAAAACATAACAACTGCGTGGAACTACAGCCGCCAACAAATGGAAAATTGCAACACAGAGATGGCCTCCACATTAGCGTCTTAACAACAGTCAGCGGGTAATAGGCTACCCCTCTCTTTTGGAGGTATGGCAGCAGAGTGGCGCAGCGGAAGCGTGCTGGGCCCATAACCCAGAGGTCGATGGATCGAAACCATCCTCTGCTAAGTGCTCTCTTTTACTCACGCCCCCTGTTACAATTTGGCCATTATCCCCGGTCGGAATCACATGTTTTTCTCGTAAAAATAGAATAGAGACCCCCGATCCCTGACCATCTCATTTTCACGACCTTCAGACTATGCTTTTTATACACGCAACCTCCCAGTTTCTCATGCCACATGTTTTCGCCTTTGCAACAAAGTGGCACAGGCAAAGGCTTTTGGGCCCACAACCAAATGGGCCATTGGATCTAGACCATCTTTTCTACGTTGCGACTTTCTTATTTAAATCATTCTGATTTCTTTTCTCTTCCCACAATTCTTCACTCTGTACACTAACGACTCACCTATACTTTTACACCACCCGGCACCCTGTAAGCTCCACGCTCCTTCTGCTTTTACGGGAGAAAGACATCCACACTTAAAAAAAAAAAAAAAAAAAAAAGCTTAAAGCTACAGGTTGAAAAGTATGTGATGATCACAATTGTGGTGAATCAGGCACCCCAACATGGAGACCAGCATGGACCCCAACATGGACTGCCAGAAGGGGGATTAGCTCAAATGGTAGAGCGCTCGCTTAGCATGCGAGAGGTAACGGGATCGATGCCCGTATTCTCCAAAGTTTTGGTTTGCCGAGTTTTTCAAAGAGCGGGACAATTCTCCTCTGTTTCCCTACTCATGTAACTCATTTGCAAGCTTAGGAAGCACCCGACAACCAGCTCGGCAAGCCTTCGATAGCTCAGCTGGTAGAGCGGAGGACTGTAGTAGAAAATCAGCAATCCTTAGGTCGCTGGTTCAATTCCGGCTCGAAGGATCTTTTGTTAGTCTCATAGATGATGTTTCAACCTGTCGACAAATGCTCTCCCGGTGCCCTCGTCTTCTATCTATTTTCAGAGGGGTCTCTTGTTTGTGTTGGGTATTTGAAATGGGCATCCGACCGAAACTCTCAGTTGAGAGCCACAGTAGGACTTTCTGTAACTCTGACATGCAACTGAAACAAAAAGAGGGTACAATCATCCCTGGGTGGACTTGAACCACCAACCTTTTGGTTATCAGACAAAAAAAAGTTTTCCCAACCTTCAAGCTTTGCTTGAACCTCCCAGTTTCTCATGTCATGTGTCATCTTCTTTGAAACAGAGTGGCGCATGGAAAGACATTTAGGCCCACAACCAAAGAGGGCCAAAGGCTCTGGACCATTCTTTCTACATTGCAACTATGTCATCCAAATCACTGGGATTTTTTTGTCTTCTCAAAATTTTTCACACTGTACATGTTGAAATGGTCTTACAACCGGTGCCCTCCTCTTCTGGCCGAAACTTTAAGTTGAGAGGCACCAGAGGATTTTCTGTAACATGCAACTGAAACAAAAAGAGGACACTGCCGTCCCTGGGTGGGCTTGAACCACCAACCTTCCGGTTAACAGCCGAACGAGCTAACCAATTGCGCCACAGAGACAACCACGCTCCCCCACTTTGATTAAAGTCGTAAAAAAGCCACAACATGGTAAATGGAGTATGTTTCTTAGAGGACCTTCTGATCAACACAATAAAAAGAAGAGAATGATAAAACATAACAACTGCGTGGAACTACAGCCGCCAACAAATGGAAAATTGCAACACAGAGATGGCCTCCACATTAGCGTCTTAACAACAGTCAGCGGGTAATAGGCTACCCCTCTCTTTTGGAGGTATGGCAGCAGAGTGGCGCAGCGGAAGCGTGCTGGGCCCATAACCCAGAGGTCGATGGATCGAAACCATCCTCTGCTAAGTGCTCTCTTTTACTCACGCCCCCTGTTACAATTTGGCCATTATCCCCGGTCGGAATCACATGTTTTTCTCGTAAAAATAGAATAGAGACCCCCGATCCCTGACCATCTCATTTTCACGACCTTCAGACTATGCTTTTTATACACGCAACCTCCCAGTTTCTCATGCCACATGTTTTCGCCTTTGCAACAAAGTGGCACAGGCAAAGGCTTTTGGGCCCACAACCAAATGGGCCATTGGATCTAGACCATCTTTTCTACGTTGCGACTTTCTTATTTAAATCATTCTGATTTCTTTTCTCTTCCCACAATTCTTCACTCTGTACACTAACGACTCACCTATACTTTTACACCACCCGGCACCCTGTAAGCTCCACGCTCCTTCTGCTTTTACGGGAGAAAGACATCCACACTTAAAAAAAAAAAAAAAAAAAAAAGCTTAAAGCTACAGGTTGAAAAGTATGTGATGATCACAATTGTGGTGAATCAGGCACCCCAACATGGAGACCAGCATGGACCCCAACATGGACTGCCAGAAGGGGGATTAGCTCAAATGGTAGAGCGCTCGCTTAGCATGCGAGAGGTAACGGGATCGATGCCCGTATTCTCCAAAGTTTTGGTTTGCCGAGTTTTTCAAAGAGCGGGACAATTCTCCTCTGTTTCCCTACTCATGTAACTCATTTGCAAGCTTAGGAAGCACCCGACAACCAGCTCGGCAAGCCTTCGATAGCTCAGCTGGTAGAGCGGAGGACTGTAGTAGAAAATCAGCAATCCTTAGGTCGCTGGTTCAATTCCGGCTCGAAGGATCTTTTGTTAGTCTCATAGATGATGTTTCAACCTGTCGACAAATGCTCTCCCGGTGCCCTCGTCTTCTATCTATTTTCAGAGGGGTCTCTTGTTTGTGTTGGGTATTTGAAATGGGCATCCGACCGAAACTCTCAGTTGAGAGCCACAGTAGGACTTTCTGTAACTCTGACATGCAACTGAAACAAAAAGAGGGTACAATCATCCCTGGGTGGACTTGAACCACCAACCTTTTGGTTATCAGACAAAAAAAAGTTTTCCCAACCTTCAAGCTTTGCTTGAACCTCCCAGTTTCTCATGTCATGTGTCATCTTCTTTGAAACAGAGTGGCGCATGGAAAGACATTTAGGCCCACAACCAAAGAGGGCCAAAGGCTCTGGACCATTCTTTCTACATTGCAACTATGTCATCCAAATCACTGGGATTTTTTTGTCTTCTCAAAATTTTTCACACTGTACATGTTGAAATGGTCTTACAACCGGTGCCCTCCTCTTCTGGCCGAAACTTTAAGTTGAGAGGCACCAGAGGATTTTCTGTAACATGCAACTGAAACAAAAAGAGGACACTGCCGTCCCTGGGTGGGCTTGAACCACCAACCTTCCGGTTAACAGCCGAACGAGCTAACCAATTGCGCCACAGAGACAACCACGCTCCCCCACTTTGATTAAAGTCGTAAAAAAGCCACAACATGGTAAATGGAGTATGTTTCTTAGAGGACCTTCTGATCAACACAATAAAAAGAAGAGAATGATAAAACATAACAACTGCGTGGAACTACAGCCGCCAACAAATGGACAATTGCAACACAGAGATGGCCTCCACATTAGCGTCTTAACAACAGTCAGCGGGTAATAGGCTACCCCTCTCTTTTGGAGGTATGGCAGCAGAGTGGCGCAGCGGAAGCGTGCTGGGCCCATAACCCAGAGGTCGATGGATCGAAACCATCCTCTGCTAAGTGCTCTCTTTTACTCACGCCCCCTGTTACAATTTGGCCATTATCCCCGGTCGGAATCACATGTTTTTCTCGTAAAAATAGAATAGAGACCCCCGATCCCTGACCATCTCATTTTCACGACCTTCAGACTATGCTTTTTATACACGCAACCTCCCAGTTTCTCATGCCACATGTTTTCGCCTTTGCAACAAAGTGGCACAGGCAAAGGCTTTTGGGCCCACAACCAAATGGGCCATTGGATCTAGACCATCTTTTCTACGTTGCGACTTTCTTATTTAAATCATTCTGATTTCTTTTCTCTTCCCACAATTCTTCACTCTGTACACTAACGACTCACCTATACTTTTACACCACCCGGCACCCTGTAAGCTCCACGCTCCTTCTGCTTTTACGGGAGAAAGACATCCACACTTAAAAAAAAAAAAAAAAAAAAAAAAAAAAGCTTAAAGCTACAGGTTGAAAAGTATGTGATGATCACAATTGTGGTGAATCAGGCACCCCAACATGGAGACCAGCATGGACCCCAACGTGGACTGCCAGAAGGGGGATTAGCTCAAATGGTAGAGCGCTCGCTTAGCATGCGAGAGGTAACGGGATCGACGCCCGTATTCTCCAAAATTTTGGTTTGCCGAGTTTTTCAAAGAGCGGGACAATTCTCCTCTGTTTCCCTACTCATGTAACTCATTTGCAAGCTTAGGAAGCACCCGACAACCAGCTCGGCAAGCCTTCGATAGCTCAGCTGGTAGAGCGGAGGACTGTAGTAGAAAATCAGCAATCCTTAGGTCGCTGGTTCAATTCCGGCTCGAAGGAACTTTTGTTAGTCTCATAGATGATGTTTCAACCTGTCGACAAATGCTCTCCCGGTGCCCTCGTCTTCTATCTATTTTCAGAGGGGTCTCTTGTTTGTGTTGGGTATTTGAAATGGGCATCCGACCGAAACTCTCAGTTGAGAGCCACAGTAGGACTTTCTGTAACTCTGACATGCAACTGAAACAAAAAGAGGGTACAATCATCCCTGGGTGGACTTGAACCACCAACCTTTTGGTTATCAGACAAAAAAAAGTTTTCCCAACCTTCAAGCTTTGCTTGAACCTCCCAGTTTCTCATGTCATGTGTCATCTTTTTTGAAACAGAGTGGCGCATGGAAAGACATTTAGGCTATGTGCACACACACTAATTACGTCCGTAATTGACGGACGTATTTCGGCCGCAAGTCCCGGACCGAACACAGTGCAGGGAGCCGGCCTCCTAGCGTCATACTTATGTACGATGCTAGGAGTCCCTGCTACTCCGTGGAACTACTGTCCCGTACTGAAAACATGATTACAGTACGGGACAGTTGTCCTGCAGAGAGGCAGGGACTCCTAGCATCGTACATAACTATGATGCTAGGAGTCCGGCTCCCTGCACTGTGTTCGGTCCGGGACTTGCGGCCGAAATACGTCCGTCAATTACGGACGTAATTAGTGTGTGTGCACATACCCTTAGGCCCACAACCAAAGAGGGCCAAAGGCTCTGGACCATTCTTTCTACATTGCAACTATGTCATCCAAATCACTGGGATTTTTTTGTCTTCTCAAAATTTTTCACACTGTACATGTTGAAATGGTCTTACAACCGGTGCCCTCCTCTTCTGGCCGAAACTTTAAGTTGAGAGGCACCAGAGGATTTTCTGTAACATGCAACTGAAACAAAAAGAGGACACTGCCGTCCCTGGGTGGGCTTGAACCACCAACCTTCCGGTTAACAGCCGAACGCGCTAACCAATTGCGCCACAGAGACAACCACGCTCCCCCACTTTGATTAAAGTCGTAAAAAAGCCACAACATGGTAAATGGAGTATGTTTCTTAGAGGACCTTCTGATCAACACAATAAAAAGAAGAGAATGATAAAACATAACAACTGCGTGGAACTACAGCCGCCAACAAATGGACAATTGCAACACAGAGATGGCCTCCACATTAGCGTCTTAACAACAGTCAGCGGGTAATAGGCTACCCCTCTCTTTTGGAGGTATGGCAGCAGAGTGGCGCAGCGGAAGCGTGCTGGGCCCATAACCCAGAGGTCGATGGATCGAAACCATCCTCTGCTAAGTGCTCTCTTTTACTCACGCCCCCTGTTACAATTTGGCCATTATCCCCGGTCGGAATCACATGTTTTTCTCGTAAAAATAGAATAGAGACCCCCGATCCCTGACCATCTCATTTTCACGACCTTCAGACTATGCTTTTTATACACGCAACCTCCCAGTTTCTCATGCCACATGTTTTCGCCTTTGCAACAAAGTGGCACAGGCAAAGGCTTTTGGGCCCACAACCAAATGGGCCATTGGATCTAGACCATCTTTTCTACGTTGCGACTTTCTTATTTAAATCATTCTGATTTCTTTTCTCTTCCCACAATTCTTCACTCTGTACACTAACGACTCACCTATACTTTTACACCACCCGGCACCCTGTAAGCTCCACGCTCCTTCTGCTTTTACGGGAGAAAGACATCCACACTTAAAAAAAAAAAAAAAAAAAAAAGCTTAAAGCTACAGGTTGAAAAGTATGTGATGATCACAATTGTGGTGAATCAGGCACCCCAACATGGAGACCAGCATGGACCCCAACATGGACTGCCAGAAGGGGGATTAGCTCAAATGGTAGAGCGCTCGCTTAGCATGCGAGAGGTAACGGGATCGACGCCCGTATTCTCCAAAGTTTTGGTTTGCCGAGTTTTTCAAAGAGCGGGACAATTCTCCTCTGTTTCCCTACTCATGTAACTCATTTGCAAGCTTAGGAAGCACCCGACAACCGGCTCGGCAAGCCTTCGATAGCTCAGCTGGTAGAGCGGAGGACTGTAGTAGAAAATCAGCAATCCTTAGGTCGCTGGTTCAATTCCGGCTCGAAGGAACTTTTGTTAGTCTCATAGATGATGTTTCAACCTGTCGACAAATGCTCTCCCGGTGCCCTCGTCTTCTATCTATTTTCAGAGGGGTCTCTTGTTTGTGTTGGGTATTTGAAATGGGCATCCGACCGAAACTCTCAGTTGAGAGCCACAGTAGGACTTTCTGTAACTCTGACATGCAACTGAAACAAAAAGAGGGTACAATCATCCCTGGGTGGGCTTGAACCACCAACCTTTTGGTTATCAGACAAAAAAAAGTTTTCACAACCTTCAAGCTTTGCTTGAACCTCCCAGTTTCTCATGTCATGTGTCATCTTCTTTGAAACAGAGTGGCGCATGGAAAGACATTTAGGCCCACAACCAAAGAGGGCCAAAGGCTCTGGACCATTCTTTCTACATTGCAACTATGTCATCCAAATCACTGGGATTTTTTTCTCTTCTCAAAATTTTTCACACTGTACATGTTGAAATGGTCTTACAACCGGTGCCCTCCTCTTCTGGCCGAAACTTTAAGTTGAGAGGCACCAGAGGATTTTCTGTAACATGCAACTGAAACAAAAAGAGGACACTGCCGTCCCTGGGTGGGCTTGAACCACCAACCTTCCGGTTAACAGCCGAACGCGCTAACCAATTGCGCCACAGAGACAACCACGCTCCCCCACTTTGATTAAAGTCGTAAAAAAGCCACAACATGGTAAATGGAGTATGTTTCTTAGAGGACCTTCTGATCAACACAATAAAAAGAAGAGAATGATAAAACATAACAACTGCGTGGAACTACAGCCGCCAACAAATGGACAATTGCAACACAGAGATGGCCTCCACATTAGCGTCTTAACAACAGTCAGCGGGTAATAGGCTACCCCTCTCTTTTGGAGGTATGGCAGCAGAGTGGCGCAGCGGAAGCGTGCTGGGCCCATAACCCAGAGGTCGATGGATCGAAACCATCCTCTGCTAAGTGCTCTCTTTTACTCACGCCCCCTGTTACAATTTGGCCATTATCCCCGGTCGGAATCACATGTTTTTCTCGTAAAAATAGAATAGAGACCCCCGATCCCTGACCATCTCATTTTCACGACCTTCAGACTATGCTTTTTATACACGCAACCTCCCAGTTTCTCATGCCACATGTTTTCGCCTTTGCAACAAAGTGGCACAGGCAAAGGCTTTTGGGCCCACAACCAAATGGGCCATTGGATCTAGACCATCTTTTCTACGTTGCGACTTTCTTATTTAAATCATTCTGATTTCTTTTCTCTTCCCACAATTCTTCACTCTGTACACTAACGACTCACCTATACTTTTACACCACCCGGCACCCTGTAAGCTCCACACTCCTTCTGCTTTTACGGGAGAAAGACATCCACATTTAAAAAAAAAAAAAAAAAAAAAAGCTTAAAGCTACAGGTTCAAAAGTATGTGATTATCACAATTGTGGTGAATCAGGCACCCCAACATGGAGACCAGCATGGACCCCAACATGGACTGCCAGAAGGGGGATTAGCTCAAATGGTAGAGCGCTCGCTTAGCATGCGAGAGGTAACGGGATCGACGCCCGTATTCTCCAAAGTTTTGGTTTGCCGAGTTTTTCAAAGAGCGGGACAATTCTCCTCTGTTTCCCTACTCATGTAACTCATTTGCAAGCTTAGGAAGCACCCGACAACCAGCTCGGCAAGCCTTCGATAGCTCAGCTGGTAGAGCGGAGGACTGTAGTAGAAAATCAGCAATCCTTAGGTCGCTGGTTCAATTCCGGCTCGAAGGAACTTTTGTTAGTCTCATAGATGATGTTTCAACCTGTCGACAAATGCTCTCCCGGTGCCCTCGTCTTCTATCTATTTTCAGAGGGGTCTCTTGTTTGTGTTGGGTATTTGAAATGGGCATCCGACCGAAACTCTCAGTTGAGAGCCACAGTAGGACTTTCTGTAACTCTGACATGCAACTGAAACAAAAAGAGGGTACAATCATCCCTGGGTGGGCTTGAACCACCAACCTTTTGGTTATCAGACAAAAAAAAGTTTTCACAACCTTCAAGCTTTGCTTGAACCTCCCAGTTTCTCATGTCATGTGTCATCTTCTTTGAAACAGAGTGGCGCATGGAAAGACATTTAGGCCCACAACCAAAGAGGGCCAAAGGCTCTGGACCATTCTTTCTACATTGCAACTATGTCATCCAAATCACTGGGATTTTTTTCTCTTCTCAAAATTTTTCACACTGTACATGTTGAAATGGTCTTACAACCGGTGCCCTCCTCTTCTGGCCGAAACTTTAAGTTGAGAGGCACCAGAGGATTTTCTGTAACATGCAACTGAAACAAAAAGAGGACACTGCCGTCCCTGGGTGGGCTTGAACCACCAACCTTCCGGTTAACAGCCGAACGCGCTAACCAATTGCGCCACAGAGACAACCACGCTCCCCCACTTTGATTAAAGTCGTAAAAAAGCCACAACATGGTAAATGGAGTATGTTTCTTAGAGGACCTTCTGATCAACACAATAAAAAGAAGAGAATAATAAAACATAACAACTGCGTGGAACTACAGCCGCCAACAAATGGACAATTGCAACACAGAGATGGCCTCCACATTAGCGTCTTAACAACAGTCAGCGGGTAATAGGCTACCCCTCTCTTTTGGAGGTATGGCAGCAGAGTGGCGCAGCGGAAGCGTGCTGGGCCCATAACCCAGAGGTCGATGGATCGAAACCATCCTCTGCTAAGTGCTCTCTTTTACTCACGCCCCCTGTTACAATTTGGCCATTATCCCCGGTCGGAATCACATGTTTTTCTCGTAAAAATAGAATAGAGACCCCCGATCCCTGACCATCTCATTTTCACGACCTTCAGACTATGGTTTTTATACACGCAACCTCCCAGTTTCTCATGCCACATGTTTTCGCCTTTGCAACAAAGTGGCACAGGCAAAGGCTTTTGGGCCCACAACCAAATGGGCCATTGGATCTAGACCATCTTTTCTACGTTGCGACTTTCTTATTTAAATCATTCTGATTTCTTTTCTCTTCCCACAATTCTTCACTCTGTACACTAACGACTCACCTATACTTTTACACCACCCGGCACCCTGTAAGCTCCACGCTCCTTCTGCTTTTACGGGAGAAAGACATCCACACTTAAAAAAAATAAAAAAAAAAAAAAAAAAAGCTTAAAGCTACAGGTTGAAAAGTATGTGATGATCACAATTGTGGTGAATCAGGCACCCCAACATGGAGACCAGCATGGACCCCAACATGGACTGCCAGAAGGGGGATTAGCTCAAATGGTAGAGCGCTCGCTTAGCGTGCGAGAGGTAACGGGATCGACGCCCGTATTCTCCAAAGTTTTGGTTTGCCGAGTTTTTCAAAGAGCGGGACAATTCTCCTCTGTTTCCCTACTCATGTAACTCATTTGCAAGCTTAGGAAGCACCCGACAACCAGCTCGGCAAGCCTTCGATAGCTCAGCTGGTAGAGCGGAGGACTGTAGTAGAAAATCAGCAATCCTTAGGTCGCTGGTTCAATTCCGGCTCGAAGGAACTTTTGTTAGTCTCATAGATGATGTTTCAACCTGTCGACAAATGCTCTCCCGGTGCCCTCGTCTTCTATCTATTTTCAGAGGGGTCTCTTGTTTGTGTTGGGTATTTGAAATGGGCATCCGACCGAAACTCTCAGTTGAGAGCCACAGTAGGACTTTCTGTAACTCTGACATGCAACTGAAACAAAAAGAGGGTACAATCATCCCTGGGTGGGCTTGAACCACCAACCTTTTGGTTATCAGACAAAAAAAAGTTTTCACAACCTTCAAGCTTTGCTTGAACCTCCCAGTTTCTCATGTCATGTGTCATCTTCTTTGAAACAGAGTGGCGCATGGAAAGACATTTAGGCCCACAACCAAAGAGGGCCAAAGGCTCTGGACCATTCTTTCTATATTGCAACTATGTCATCCAAATCACTGGGATTTTTTTCTCTTCTCAAAATTTTTCACACTGTACATGTTGAAATGGTCTTACAACCGGTGCCCTCCTCTTCTGGCCGAAACTTTAAGTTGAGAGGCACCAGAGGATTTTCTGTAACATGCAACTGAAACAAAAAGAGGACACTGCCGTCCCTGGGTGGGCTTGAACCACCAACCTTCCGGTTAACAGCCGAACGCGCTAACCAATTGCGCCACAGAGACAACCACGCTCCCCCACTTTGATTAAAGTCGTAAAAAAGCCACAACATGGTAAATGGAGTATGTTTCTTAGAGGACCTTCTGATCAACACAATAAAAAGAAGAGAATGATAAAACATAACAACTGCGTGGAACTACAGCCGCCAACAAATGGACAATTGCAACACAGAGATGGCCTCCACATTAGCGTCTTAACAACAGTCAGCGGGTAATAGGCTACCCCTCTCTTTTGGAGGTATGGCAGCAGAGTGGCGCAGCGGAAGCGTGCTGGGCCCATAACCCAGAGGTCGATGGATCGAAACCATCCTCTGCTAAGTGCTCTCTTTTACTCACGCCCCCTGTTACAATTTGGCCATTATCCCCGGTCGGAATCACATGTTTTTCTCGTAAAAATAGAATAGAGACCCCCGATCCCTGACCATCTCATTTTCATGACCTTCAGACTATGGTTTTTATACACGCAACCTCCCAGTTTCTCATGCCACATGTTTTCGCCTTTGCAACAAAGTGGCACAGGCAAAGGCTTTTGGGCCCACAACCAAATGGGCCATTGGATCTAGACCATCTTTTCTACGTTGCGACTTTCTTATTTAAATCATTCTGATTTCTTTTCTCTTCCCACAATTCTTCACTCTGTACACTAACGACTCACCTATACTTTTACACCACCCGGCACCCTGTAAGCTCCACGCTCCTTCTGCTTTTACGGGAGAAAGACATCCACACTTAAAAAAAAAAAAAAAAAAAAAAGCTTAAAGCTACAGGTTGAAAAGTATGTGATGATCACAATTGTGGTGAATCAGGCACCCCAACATGGAGACCAGCATGGACCCCAACATGGACTGCCAGAAGGGGGATTAGCTCAAATGGTAGAGCGCTCGCTTAGCATGCGAGAGGTAACGGGATCGACGCCCGTATTCTCCAAAGTTTTGGTTTGCCGAGTTTTTCAAAGAGCGGGACAATTCTCCTCTGTTTCCCTACTCATGCTGGGCCCATAACCCAGAGGTCGATGGATCGAAACCATCCTCTGCTAAGTGCTCTCTTTTACTCACGCCCCCTGTTACAATTTGGCCATTATCCCCGGTCGGAATCACATGTTTTTCTCGTAAAAATAGAATAGAGACCCCCGATCCCTGACCATCTCATTTTCACGACCTTCAGACTATGCTTTTTATACACGCAACCTCCCAGTTTCTCATGCCACATGTTTTCGCCTTTGCAACAAAGTGGCACAGGCAAAGGCTTTTGGGCCCACAACCAAATGGGCCATTGGATCTAGACCATCTTTTCTACGTTGCGACTTTCTTATTTAAATCATTCTGATTTCTTTTCTCTTCCCACAATTCTTCACTCTGTACACTAACGACTCACCTATACTTTTACACCACCCGGCACCCTGTAAGCTCCACGCTCCTTCTGCTTTTACGGGAGAAAGACATCCACACTTAAAAAAAAAAAAAAAAAAAAAAGCTTAAAGCTACAGGTTGAAAAGTATGTGATGATCACAATTGTGGTGAATCAGGCACCCCAACATGGAGACCAGCATGGACCCCAACATGGACTGCCAGAAGGGGGATTAGCTCAAATGGTAGAGCGCTCGCTTAGCATGCGAGAGGTAACGGGATCGACGCCCGTATTCTCCAAAGTTTTGGTTTGCCGAGTTTTTCAAAGAGCGGGACAATTCTCCTCTGTTTCCCTACTCATGCTGGGCCCATAACCCAGAGGTCGATGGATCGAAACCATCCTCTGCTAAGTGCTCTCTTTTACTCACGCCCCCTGTTACAATTTGGCCATTATCCCCGGTCGGAATCACATGTTTTTCTCGTAAAAATAGAATAGAGACCCCCGATCCCTGACCATCTCATTTTCACGACCTTCAGACTATGCTTTTTATACACGCAACCTCCCAGTTTCTCATGCCACATGTTTTCGCCTTTGCAACAAAGTGGCACAGGCAAAGGCTTTTGGGCCCACAACCAAATGGGCCATTGGATCTAGACCATCTTTTCTACGTTGCGACTTTCTTATTTAAATCATTCTGATTTCTTTTCTCTTCCCACAATTCTTCACTCTGTACACTAACGACTCACCTATACTTTTACACCACCCGGCACCCTGTAAGCTCCACGCTCCTTCTGCTTTTACGGGAGAAAGACATCCACACTTAAATAAAAAACAAAAAAAAAAAAAAAAGCTTAAAGCTACAGGTTGAAAAGTATGTGATGATCACAATTGTGGTGAATCAGGCACCCCAACATGGAGACCAGCATGGACCCCAACATGGACTGCCAGAAGGGGGATTAGCTCAAATGGTAGAGCGCTCGCTTAGCATGCGAGAGGTAACGGGATCGACGCCCGTATTCTCCAAAGTTTTGGTTTGCCGAGTTTTTCAAAGAGCGGGACAATTCTCCTCTGTTTCCCTACTCATGTAACTCATTTGCAAGCTTAGGAAGCACCCGACAACCAGCTCGGCAAGCCTTCGATAGCTCAGCTGGTAGAGCGGAGGACTGTAGTAGAAAATCAGCAATCCTTAGGTCGCTGGTTCAATTCCGGCTCGAAGGAACTTTTGTTAGTCTCATAGATGATGTTTCAACCTGTCGACAAATGCTCTCCCGGTGCCCTCGTCTTCTATCTATTTTCAGAGGGGTCTCTTGTTTGTGTTGGGTATTTGAAATGGGCATCCGACCGAAACTCTCAGTTGAGAGCCACAGTAGGACTTTCTGTAACTCTGACATGCAACTGAAACAAAAAGAGGGTACAATCATCCCTGGGTGGACTTGAACCACCAACCTTTTGGTTATCAGACAAAAAAAAGTTTTCCCAACCTTCAAGCTTTGCTTGAACCTCCCAGTTTCTCATGTCATGTGTCATCTTCTTTGAAACAGAGTGGCGCATGGAAAGACATTTAGGCCCACAACCAAAGAGGGCCAAAGGCTCTGGACCATTCTTTCTACATTGCAACTATGTCATCCAAATCACTGGGATTTTTTTGTCTTCTCAAAATTTTTCACACTGTACATGTTGAAATGGTCTTACAACCGGTGCCCTCCTCTTCTGGCCGAAACTTTAAGTTGAGAGGCACCAGAGGATTTTCTGTAACATGCAACTGAAACAAAAAGAGGACACTGCCGTCCCTGGGTGGGCTTGAACCACCAACCTTCCGGTTAACAGCCGAACGCGCTAACCAATTGCGCCACAGAGACAACCACGCTCCCCCACTTTGATTAAAGTCGTAAAAAAGCCACAACATGGTAAATGGAGTATGTTTCTTAGAGGACCTTCTGATCAACACAATAAAAAGAAGAGAATGATAAAACATAACAACTGCGTGGAACTACAGCCGCCAACAAATGGACAATTGCAACACAGAGATGGCCTCCACATTAGCGTCTTAACAACAGTCAGCGGGTAATAGGCTACCCCTCTCTTTTGGAGGTATGGCAGCAGAGTGGCGCAGCGGAAGCGTGCTGGGCCCATAACCCAGAGGTCGATCGATCGAAACCATCCTCTGCTAAGTGCTCTCTTTTACTCACGCCCCCTGTTACAATTTGGCCATTATCCCCGGTCGGAATCACATGTTTTTCTCGTAAAAATAGAATAGAGACCCCCGATCCCTGACCATCTCATTTTCACGACCTTCAGACTATGCTTTTTATACTCGCAACCTCCCAGTTTCTCATGCCACATGTTTTCGCCTTTGCAACAAAGTGGCACAGGCAAAGGCTTTTGGGCCCACAACCAAATGGGCCATTGGATCTAGACCATCTTTTCTACGTTGCGACTTTCTTATTTAAATCATTCTGATTTCTTTTCTCTTCCCACAATTCTTCACTCTGTACACTAACGACTCACCTATACTTTTACACCACCCGGCACCCTGTAAGCTCCACGCTCCTTCTGCTTTTACGGGAGAAAGACATCCACACTTAAAAAAAAAACAAAAAAAAAAAAAAAAGCTTAAAGCTACAGGTTGAAAAGTATGTGATGATCACAATTGTGGTGAATCAGGCACCCCAACATGGAGACCAGCATGGACCCCAACATGGACTGCCAGAAGGGGGATTAGCTCAAGTGGTAGAGCGCTCGCTTAGCATGCGAGAGGTAACGGGATCGACGCCCGTATTCTCCAAAGTTTTGGTTTGCCGAGTTTTTCAAAGAGCGGGACAATTCTCCTCTGTTTCCCTACTCATGTAACTCATTTGCAAGCTTAGGAAGCACCCGACAACCAGCTCGGCAAGCCTTCGATAGCTCAGCTGGTAGAGCGGAGGACTGTAGTAGAAAATCAGCAATCCTTAGGTCGCTGGTTCAATTCCGGCTCGAAGGAACTTTTGTTAGTCTCATAGATGATGTTTCAACCTGTCGACAAATGCTCTCCCGGTGCCCTCGTCTTCTATCTATTTTCAGAGGGGTCTCTTGTTTGTGTTGGGTATTTGAAATGGGCATCCGACCGAAACTCTCAGTTGAGAGCCACAGTAGGACTTTCTGTAACTCTGACATGCAACTGAAACAAAAAGAGGGTACAATCATCCCTGGGTGGACTTGAACCACCAACCTTTTGGTTATCAGACAAAAAAAAGTTTTCCCAACCTTCAAGCTTTGCTTGAACCTCCCAGTTTCTCATGTCATGTGTCATCTTCTTTGAAACAGAGTGGCGCATGGAAAGACATTTAGGCCCACAACCAAAGAGGGCCAAAGGCTCTGGACCATTCTTTCTACATTGCAACTATGTCATCCAAATCACTGGGATTTTTTTGTCTTCTCAAAATTTTTCACACTGTACATGTTGAAATGGTCTTACAACCGGTGCCCTCCTCTTCTGGCCGAAACTTTAAGTTGAGAGGCACCAGAGGATTTTCTGTAACATGCAACTGAAACAAAAAGAGGACACTGCCGTCCCTGGGTGGGCTTGAACCACCAACCTTCCGGTTAACAGCCGAACGCGCTAACCAATTGCGCCACAGAGACAACCACGCTCCCCCACTTTGATTAAAGTCGTAAAAAAGCCACAACATGGTAAATGGAGTATGTTTCTTAGAGGACCTTCTGATCAACACAATAAAAAGAAGAGAATGATAAAACATAACAACTGCGTGGAACTACAGCCGCCAACAAATGGACAATTGCAACACAGAGATGGCCTCCACATTAGCGTCTTAACAACAGTCAGCGGGTAATAGGCTACCCCTCTCTTTTGGAGGTATGGCAGCAGAGTGGCGCAGCGGAAGCGTGCTGGGCCCATAACCCAGAGGTCGATCGATCAAAACCATCCTCTGCTAAGTGCTCTCTTTTACTCACGCCCCCTGTTACAATTTGGCCATTATCCCCGGTCGGAATCACATGTTTTTCTCGTAAAAATAGAATAGAGACCCCCGATCCCTGACCATCTCATTTTCACGACCTTCAGACTATGCTTTTTATACACGCAACCTCCCAGTTTCTCATGCCACATGTTTTCGCCTTTGCAACAAAGTGGCACAGGCAAAGGCTTTTGGGCCCACAACCAAATGGGCCATTGGATCTAGACCATCTTTTCTACGTTGCGACTTTCTTATTTAAATCATTCTGATTTCTTTTCTCTTCCCACAATTCTTCACTCTGTACACTAACGACTCACCTATACTTTTACACCACCCGGCACCCTGTAAGCTCCACGCTCCTTCTGCTTTTACGGGAGAAAGACATCCACACTTAAAAAAAAAAAAAAAAAAAAAGCTTAAAGCTACAGGTTGAAAAGTATGTGATGATCACAATTGTGGTGAATCAGGCACCCCAACATGGAGACCAGCATGGACCCCAACATGGACTGCCAGAAGGGGGATTAGCTCAAATGGTAGAGCGCTCGCTTAGCATGCGAGAGGTAACGGGATCGACGCCCGTATTCTCCAAAGTTTTGGTTTGCCGAGTTTTTCAAAGAGCGGGACAATTCTCCTCTGTTTCCCTACTCATGTAACTCATTTGCAAGCTTAGGAAGCACCCGACAACCAGCTCGGCAAGCCTTCGATAGCTCAGCTGGTAGAGCGGAGGACTGTAGTAGAAAATCAGCAATCCTTAGGTCGCTGGTTCAATTCCGGCTCGAAGGAACTTTTGTTAGTCTCATAGATGATGTTTCAACCTGTCGACAAATGCTCTCCCGGTGCCCTCGTCTTCTATCTATTTTCAGAGGGGTCTCTTGTTTGTGTTGGGTATTTGAAATGGGCATCCGACCGAAACTCTCAGTTGAGAGCCACAGTAGGACTTTCTGTAACTCTGACATGCAACTGAAACAAAAAGAGGGTACAATCATCCCTGGGTGGACTTGAACCACCAACCTTTTGGTTATCAGACAAAAAAAAGTTTTCCCAACCTTCAAGCTTTGCTTGAACCTCCCAGTTTCTCATGTCATGTGTCATCTTCTTTGAAACAGAGTGGCGCATGGAAAGACATTTAGGCCCACAACCAAAGAGGGCCAAAGGCTCTGGACCATTCTTTCTACATTGCAACTATGTCATCCAAATCACTGGGATTTTTTTGTCTTCTCAAAATTTTTCACACTGTACATGTTGAAATGGTCTTACAACCGGTGCCCTCCTCTTCTGGCCGAAACTTTAAGTTGAGAGGCACCAGAGGATTTTCTGTAACATGCAACTGAAACAAAAAGAGGACACTGCCGTCCCTGGGTGGGCTTGAACCACCAACCTTCCGGTTAACAGCCGAACGCGCTAACCAATTGCGCCACAGAGACAACCACGCTCCCCCACTTTGATTAAAGTCGTAAAAAAGCCACAACATGGTAAATGGAGTATGTTTCTTAGAGGACCTTCTGATCAACACAATAAAAAGAAGAGAATGATAAAACATAACAACTGCGTGGAACTACAGCCGCCAACAAATGGACAATTGCAACACAGAGATGGCCTCCACATTAGCGTCTTAACAACAGTCAGCGGGTAATAGGCTACCCCTCTCTTTTGGAGGTATGGCAGCAGAGTGGCGCAGCGGAAGCGTGCTGGGCCCATAACCCAGAGGTCGATCGATCGAAACCATCCTCTGCTAAGTGCTCTCTTTTACTCACGCCCCCTGTTACAATTTGGCCATTATCCCCGGTCGGAATCACATGTTTTTCTCGTAAAAATAGAATAGAGACCCCCGATCCCTGACCATCTCATTTTCACGACCTTCAGACTATGCTTTTTATACACGCAACCTCCCAGTTTCTCATGCCACATGTTTTCGCCTTTGCAACAAAGTGGCACAGGCAAAGGCTTTTGGGCCCACAACCAAATGGGCCATTGGATCTAGACCATCTTTTCTACGTTGCGACTTTCTTATTTAAATCATTCTGATTTCTTTTCTCTTCCCACAATTCTTCACTCTGTACACTAACGACTCACCTATACTTTTACACCACCCGGCACCCTGTAAGCTCCACGCTCCTTCTGCTTTTACGGGAGAAAGACATCCACACTTAAAAAAAAAACAAAAAAAAAAAAAAAAGCTTAAAGCTACAGGTTGAAAAGTATGTGATGATCACAATTGTGGTGAATCAGGCACCCCAACATGGAGACCAGCATGGACCCCAACATGGACTGCCAGAAGGGGGATTAGCTCAAATGGTAGAGCGCTCGCTTAGCATGCGAGAGGTAACGGGATCGACGCCCGTATTCTCCAAAGTTTTGGTTTGCCGAGTTTTTCAAAGAGCGGGACAATTCTCCTCTGTTTCCCTACTCATGTAACTCATTTGCAAGCTTAGGAAGCACCCGACAACCAGCTCGGCAAGCCTTCGATAGCTCAGCTGGTAGAGCGGAGGACTGTAGTAGAAAATCAGCAATCCTTAGGTCGCTGGTTCAATTCCGGCTCGAAGGAACTTTTGTTAGTCTCATAGATGATGTTTCAACCTGTCGACAAATGCTCTCCCGGTGCCCTCGTCTTCTATCTATTTTCAGAGGGGTCTCTTGTTTGTGTTGGGTATTTGAAATGGGCATCCGACCGAAACTCTCAGTTGAGAGCCACAGTAGGACTTTCTGTAACTCTGACATGCAACTGAAACAAAAAGAGGGTACAATCATCCCTGGGTGGACTTGAACCACCAACCTTTTGGTTATCAGACAAAAAAAAGTTTTCCCAACCTTCAAGCTTTGCTTGAACCTCCCAGTTTCTCATGTCATGTGTCATCTTCTTTGAAACAGAGTGGCGCATGGAAAGACATTTAGGCCCACAACCAAAGAGGGCCAAAGGCTCTGGACCATTCTTTCTACATTGCAACTATGTCATCCAAATCACTGGGATTTTTTTGTCTTCTCAAAATTTTTCACACTGTACATGTTGAAATGGTCTTACAACCGGTGCCCTCCTCTTCTGGCCGAAACTTTAAGTTGAGAGGCACCAGAGGATTTTCTGTAACATGCAACTGAAACAAAAAGAGGACACTGCCGTCCCTGGGTGGGCTTGAACCACCAACCTTCCGGTTAACAGCCGAACGCGCTAACCAATTGCGCCACAGAGACAACCACGCTCCCCCACTTTGATTAAAGTCGTAAAAAAGCCACAACATGGTAAATGGAGTATGTTTCTTAGAGGACCTTCTGATCAACACAATAAAAAGAAGAGAATGATAAAACATAACAACTGCGTGGAACTACAGCCGCCAACAAATGGACAATTGCAACACAGAGATGGCCTCCACATTAGCGTCTTAACAACAGTCAGCGGGTAATAGGCTACCCCTCTCTTTTGGAGGTATGGCAGCAGAGTGGCGCAGCGGAAGCGTGCTGGGCCCATAACCCAGAGGTCGATGGATCTAAACCATCCTCTGCTAAGTGCTCTCTTTTACTCACGCCCCCTGTTACAATTTGGCCATTATCCCCGGTCGGAATCACATGTTTTTCTCGTAAAAATAGAATAGAGACCCCCGATCCCTGACCATCTCATTTTCACGACCTTCAGACTATGCTTTTTATACACGCAACCTCCCAGTTTCTCATGCCACATGTTTTCGCCTTTGCAACAAAGTGGCACAGGCAAAGGCTTTTGGGCCCACAACCAAATGGGCCATTGGATCTAGACCATCTTTTCTACGTTGCGACTTTCTTATTTAAATCATTCTGATTTCTTTTCTCTTCCCACAATTCTTCACTCTGTACACTAACGACTCACCTATACTTTTACACCACCCGGCACCCTGTAAGCTCCACGCTCCTTCTGCTTTTACGGGAGAAAGACATCCACACTTAAAAAAAAAAAAAAAAAAAAAAAGCTTAAAGCTACAGGTTGAAAAGTATGTGATGATCACAATTGTGGTGAATCAGGCACCCCAACATGGAGACCAGCATGGACCCCAACATGGACTGCCAGAAGGGGGATTAGCTCAAATGGTAGAGCGCTCGCTTAGCATGCGAGAGGTAACGGGATTGACGCCCGTATTCTCCAAAGTTTTGGTTTGCCGAGTTTTTCAAAGAGCGGGACAATTCTCCTCTGTTTCCCTACTCATGTAACTCATTTGCAAGCTTAGGAAGCACCCGACAACCAGCTCGGCAAGCCTTCGATAGCTCAGCTGGTAGAGCGGAGGACTGTAGTAGAAAATCAGCAATCCTTAGATCGCTGGTTCAATTCCGGCTCGAAGGAACTTTTGTTAGTCTCATAGATGATGTTTCAACCTGTCGACAAATGCTCTCCCGGTGCCCTCGTCTTCTATCTATTTTCAGAGGGGTCTCTTGTTTGTGTTGGGTATTTGAAATGGGCATCCGACCGAAACTCTCAGTTGAGAGCCACAGTAGGACTTTCTGTAACTCTGACATGCAACTGAAACAAAAAGAGGGTACAATCATCCCTGGGTGGACTTGAACCACCAACCTTTTGGTTATCAGACAAAAAAAAGTTTTCCCAACCTTCAAGCTTTGCTTGAACCTCCCAGTTTCTCATGTCATGTGTCATCTTCTTTGAAACAGAGTGGCGCATGGAAAGACATTTAGGCCCACAACCAAAGAGGGCCAAAGGCTCTGGACCATTCTTTCTACATTGCAACTATGTCATCCAAATCACTGGGATTTTTTTGTCTTCTCAAAATTTTTCACACTGTACATGTTGAAATGGTCTTACAACCGGTGCCCTCCTCTTCTGGCCGAAACTTTAAGTTGAGAGGCACCAGAGGATTTTCTGTAACATGCAACTGAAACAAAAAGAGGACACTGCCGTCCCTGGGTGGGCTTGAACCACCAACCTTCCGGTTAACAGCCGAACGCGCTAACCAATTGCGCCACAGAGACAACCACGCTCCCCCACTTTGATTAAAGTCGTAAAAAAGCCACAACATGGTAAATGGAGTATGTTTCTTAGAGGACCTTCTGATCAACACAATAAAAAGAAGAGAATGATAAAACATAACAACTGCGTGGAACTACAGCCGCCAACAAATGGACAATTGCAACACAGAGATGGCCTCCACATTAGCGTCTTAACAACAGTCAGCGGGTAATAGGCTACCCCTCTCTTTTGGAGGTATGGCAGCAGAGTGGCGCAGCGGAAGCGTGCTGGGCCCATAACCCAGAGGTCGATCGATCGAAACCATCCTCTGCTAAGTGCTCTCTTTTACTCACGCCCCCTGTTACAATTTGGCCATTATCCCCGGTCGGAATCACATGTTTTTCTCGTAAAAATAGAATAGAGACCCCCGATCCCTGACCATCTCATTTTCACGACCTTCAGACTATGCTTTTTATACACGCAACCTCCCAGTTTCTCATGCCACATGTTTTCGCCTTTGCAACAAAGTGGCACAGGCAAAGGCTTTTAGGCCCACAACCAAATGGGCCATTGGATCTAGACCATCTTTTCTACGTTGCGACTTTCTTATTTAAATCATTCTGATTTCTTTTCTCTTCCCACAATTCTTCACTCTGTACACTAACGACTCACCTATACTTTTACACCACCCGGCACCCTGTAAGCTCCACGCTCCTTCTGCTTTTACGGGAGAAAGACATCCACACTTAAAAAAAAAAAAAAAAAAAAAAAAAAGCTTAAAGCTACAGGTTGAAAAGTATGTGATGATCACAATTGTGGTGAATCAGGCACCCCAACATGGAGACCAGCATGGACCCCAACATGGACTGCCAGAAGGGGGATTAGCTCAAATGGTAGAGCGCTCGCTTAGCATGCGAGAGGTAACGGGATCGACGCCCGTATTCTCCATAGTTTTGGTTTGCCGAGTTTTTCAAAGAGCGGGACAATTCTCCTCTGTTTCCCTACTCATGTAACTCATTTGCAAGCTTAGGAAGCACCCGACAACCAGCTCGGCAAGCCTTCGATAGCTCAGCTGGTAGAGCGGAGGACTGTAGTAGAAAATCAGCAATCCTTAGGTCGCTGGTTCAATTCCGGCTCGAAGGAACTTTTGTTAGTCTCATAGATGATGTTTCAACCTGTCGACAAATGCTCTCCCGGTGCCCTCGTCTTCTATCTATTTTCAGAGGGGTCTCTTGTTTGTGTTGGGTATTTGAAATGGGCATCCGACCGAAACTCTCAGTTGAGAGCCACAGTAGGACTTTCTGTAACTCTGACATGCAACTGAAACAAAAAGAGGGTACAATCATCCCTGGGTGGACTTGAACCACCAACCTTTTGGTTATCAGACAAAAAAAAGTTTTCCCAACCTTCAAGCTTTGCTTGAACCTCCCAGTTTCTCATGTCATGTGTCATCTTCTTTGAAACAGAGTGGCGCATGGAAAGACATTTAGGCCCACAACCAAAGAGGGCCAAAGGCTCTGGACCATTCTTTCTACATTGCAACTATGTCATCCAAATCACTGGGATTTTTTTGTGTTCTCAAAATTTTTCACACTGTACATGTTGAAATGGTCTTACAACCGGTGCCCTCCTCTTCTGGCCGAAACTTTAACAGGTTCCCGACCGCTGGCCGTAAATATACGGCCAGCGGCCAGGGTCTCTAAAGTCCGGCGTATAGTATATATACGGCCGCACTTCAGAGACTGTGCACGCGCGATCGCGTGCACACAGCTCTATGCCCTGGCTGTTGCTAACAGCCATGGGCACTGGGCAGAATGTCAGGGGTCAATCTTTTGGCCCCTGAACATGTGATCGCTGTGACAACCAATCACAGCGATCACATGCATTTCTGCATAGAAAACAGTGTGCACGCGATCGCGTGCACACAGCCCTGTGCCCTCGCTGTTACCAACAGCTCTGGGCACTGGGCAGAGTATCAGGGACCAATCTGATGGTCCCTGATCATGTGGTCGCTGTGAAAACCTATCACAGCGACCACATTTGTTTTATTTTGACTTTTCTGGCAGTAAATCTCCTGCCTCTTTTCTTCTCCTCAAACATTGTTTCAGTTTGAGGAGAAGAAGAGACTCGGGAGAATTGCTGCCAGAAGAATACAGTGAAAAAAAATACAGTTACACTAAAACATTCTCTGTATAGATAGATTTCTATCTATCTATACAATCTATCTATCCATCTATCTTTTTTTCTATCTATCTACCTTTCTTTCTTTTATTCTATTAGAATAGGCAGGTAGGGAGTATATAATTATATATATATCCACATATATATAATATATATAGCAATAGCGGTTTATTTTTTTGTTAGCGGTAGTGTAGATATATATAGCAGTTAGTTTGTGTGTTTTATAAAAAAAAAAAAAAAAAAAAAAAATTTGTTTAGTTAGTGTTAGTTACGTTATGGCGAGGAAGTTGTTTAGCGCCGAGGAGGCATACGCCATGCTGTGGTCTGAGTCGGAGACCGCATCAGAGATGGCGTCCGAGATGGAACCTGTTTTAGGTAGTGACGATGACAGCGTCACTTCAGGTTCATCTTCAGGGGACGTTGTCCCTGATGCAGTCGAAACTGCAGAACATGAAAGTGCAGGGCCAAGTAGCGCTGTAGCACGGGACAGCCTGGTCCCTCCAGTCCAGGCTCTTGTATGGGCACCTGCCCCATCTTTTGGGCCTAGAATCCACGGATTTACGGCCACTCCTGGCATAACCGTGGACAATACAAATTTTGTCCAAATGGATTACTTCCATTTATTTATAACGGACGACATCCTAAATCAGATTGTCCACGAAACAAATTTATATGCCACGCAATATATAAGGCAGAAACCTTCATCCACCCATGCCAGAGATTGGACGCCCACCAATTTGCAGGAATTAAAAAATTTTTTGGGGCTCACCCTAAATATGGGTATTGTCAAAAAGCCCTCCATTAGGTCTTACTGGTCAACAAGACCCGCCCAAGCCACCCCAGTATATTCTGCAGTAATGCCCAGGTCTCGTTATGAGACAATAATGAGGTTCCTCCACTTCAATGACAACGCACAGGCCCCCCCAAGTACCGATGCAAACCGGGATCGGTTGTTCAAAATAAGACCGCTAATAAATTCCCTGAATAATTTATTTCTGCAACTCTACACCCCTGAGCAGAATGTAAGTGTGGACGAATCCCTCCTCAACTTCCATGGCAGACTTAGCTTTCGCCAATATCTACCTTCAAAAAGGGCAAGATATGGCGTTAAGCTCTACAAATTGTGTGAAAGCGGGTCAGGATATACCACCGCCTTCAGGATTTATGAAGGGCGGGACCGCACAATAAATGTTCCTGGATGCCCCCCTGATCTTTCCACCAGCAGTAAGATCGTGTGGGAGATAATGCAGCCTCTGCTTCACAAGGGGTACCACCTGTACTGTGATAATTTTTATTCCAGTGTGCCCCTGTTTAGGCATTTGCATGCTGCAAGGACTGGGGCATGTGGTACCATGCGCAAAAACAGAATTGGTTTTCCACAGCAATTAGTGGGGAAGCGCATGGTAAAGGGGGACTCCTGTGCTTATGCATCTGAGGAATTGCTGGCGGTCAAGTTCAGGGATCGCAAAGATGTGTATGTGCTAAGCACGATTCATACCGCAGGAACAGTGGCAGTGAGGGAAAGAGGGGCAACATCGGACAAGCACAAACCAGTGAGCGTGTCCGAATATAACAAGTACATGGGGGGGGTGGATTTAAGCGACCAGGTTTTACAGCCCTATTTAGTAAAACGCAAAACTAAAACCTGGTACAAAAAGGTGGCCATTTATTTGTTACAGGTGGCCATCCACAACTCATTTGTGCTCTATAAAAAAAACAGAGGCAGAGACACATACCCGGATTTCCAGGAGAAAATTATTGAAGGCCTCATTTTTGATGTTCAGGACACCCGAGAATGCCCCCAGTCTGAGGATGTCACGCGACTGACTGAAAGACACTTCGTCAGTCGGATTCCCCCAACAGCAACCAGAAGCAACCCCCAGAAAAAGTGCCGCGTCTGCAGAAAAGACGGGCACCGCAAAGATTCCCGATATTTCTGTCCCTCATGTCCCTCGCAACCAGGCCTGTGCATTGAGCCATGTTTTAAAAAATACCACACTGTTCTGAATTATTAGATTTTAGTTAATTTGTTGAAAATATATTTGCCCTACATTACGTTTTTATTTTTCCCCTGATTTTACTCCAAGGGTGAGGGAGGGAATGGGTGGGGGGTGGATGTCATGTTTGATGTTTTCTAAAGTTCATCTGCTGGAGAGCTCCATTTGCATTAACCTGAAATTTCTTATTTTAGAAAACCCCAAAAAATAAATTCCCATTATACCCCTAGATGAATATTTTGGGATCTCTGCTTCGAGAGCAGATATTTTGGAAGTGTTATAGAAACTCTGTTGAGTTTTGTAAAACCAGCTTTGAAAAAAAGCGATTTGTGAAATAATCTTCTTCTATCCTCCGCCCTCCTACATCTCTATGTGATAAATAAGGCCCACATATTTGGTATCCCCATGCACGGGAGAAGTGGCAGAATGTGAACGGAGATTAATTTTGACCGTGGTCTATACCGTGTGTGAAAAATGCTGGTATAAACTGACGCATTTGCTAAAAAATTGCTAATTTTATTTTGATCCATCTTATTCAAGAAACTTTCAGAAGAAAACGGGACTGTCTAAAAATATGATAAACCCCTTGAAGGAAACCTTGTGGGGTCTACTTGTGTGAATGAAGTCATTTATGGGGTGTTTCTAATGTTTCAGCAGCATTACACCCCCCAGAAAACAGTATGCTGCTATAAAATCAAGTGCAGAATTCCTGGACCGAAAAGGCCAAAAAGCCTCCTTTTATGCCAAGCCCTGGCACATGCCCGTGAATAAAGCACACATATTTGGTATCCCCATGCACGGGAGAAGTGGAAGAATGTGAAATGCGATGAATTTTGTCCGTGGTCCATTTTGTGTGTGAAAAAGCTAGCATAAACTGGCGCAATTGTTAAAAAAAAAAGGTAATTTTATTTTGTTCCATCTTATTCAAGAAACTTTCAGAAGAAAACTGGACTGTCTAAAAATATGATAAACCCCTTGAAGGAAACCTTGTGGGGTCTACTTGTGTGAATTAAGTCATTTATGGGGTGATTCTAATGTTTCAGCAGCATTAGGCCCCCCAGAAAACAGTATGCGGCTCTAAAATCAAATGCAAAATTCCTGGACCAAAAAGCCTCCTTTTATGCCAAGCCCTGGCACATGCCCGCACAGTGAATAAGGCTCACATATTTGGTATCCCCATGCACGGGAGAAGTGGAAGAACGTGAAAGGAGATGAATTTTGTCCGTGGTCTATACCGTGTGTGAAAAATACTAGCCTAAACTGACGCATTTGCTAAAAAAGTGCTGATTTTATTTTGTTCCATCTTATTCAAGAAACTTTCAGAAGATAACTGGACTTGCTAAAAATATGATAAACCCCTTGAAGGAAACCTTGTGGGGTCTACTTGTGTGAATGAAGTCATTTATGGGGTGTTTCTAATGTTTCAGCAGCATTAGGCCCCCCAGAAAACAGTATGCGGCTCTAAAATCAAATGCAAAATTCCTGGACCGAAAATGCCAAAAAGCCTCCTTTTATGCCAAGCCCTGGCACATGCCCGCACAGCGAATAAGGCACACATATTTGGTATCCCCATGCACGGGAGAAGTGGAAGAACGTGAAAGGAGATGAATTTTGTCCGTGGTCTATACCGTGTGTGAAAAATACTAGCCTAAACTGACGCATTTGCTAAAAAAGTGCTGATTTTATTTTGTTCCATCTTATTCAAGAAACTTTCAGAAGAAAACTGGACTTGCTAAAAATATGATAAACCCCTTGAAGGAAACCTTGTGGGGTCTACTTGTGCGAATGAAGTCATTTATGGGGTGATTCTAATGTTTCAGCAGCATTACACCCCCCAGAAAACAGTATGCGGCTCTAAAATCAAATGCAAAATTCCTGGACCGAAAAGGCCAAAAAGCCTCCTTTTATGCCAAGCCCTGGCACATGCCCGCACAGTGAATAAGGCTCACATATTTGGTATCCCCATGCACGGGAGAAGTGGAAGAACGTGAAAGGAGATGAATTTTGTCCGTGGTCTATACCGTGTGTGAAAAATACTAGCCTAAACTGACGCATTTGCTAAAAAAGTGCTGATTTTATTTTGTTCCATCTTATTCAAGAAACTTTCAGAAGATAACTGGACTTGCTAAAAATATGATAAACCCCTTGAAGGAAACCTTGTGGGGTCTACTTGTGTGAATGAAGTCATTTATGGGGTGTTTCTAATGTTTCAGCAGCATTAGGCCCCCCAGAAAACAGTATGCGGCTCTAAAATCAAATGCAAAATTCCTGGACCGAAAATGCCAAAAAGCCTCCTTTTATGCCAAGCCCTGGCACATGCCCGCACAGCGAATAAGGCACACATATTTGGTATCCCCATGCACGGGAGAAGTGGAAGAACGTGAAAGGAGATGAATTTTGTCCGTGGTCTATACCGTGTGTGAAAAATACTAGCCTAAACTGACGCATTTGCTAAAAAAGTGCTGATTTTATTTTGTTCCATCTTATTCAAGAAACTTTCAGAAGAAAACTGGACTTGCTAAAAATATGATAAACCCCTTGAAGGAAACCTTGTGGGGTCTACTTGTGCGAATGAAGTCATTTATGGGGTGATTCTAATGTTTCAGCAGCATTACACCCCCCAGAAAACAGTATGCGGCTCTAAAATCAAATGCAAAATTCCTGGACCGAAAAGGCCAAAAAGCCTCCTTTTATGCCAAGCCCTGGCACATGCCCGCACAGTGAATAAGGCTCACATATTTGGTATCCCCATGCACGGGAGAAGTGGAAGAATGTGAAAGGAGATTAATTTTGGCCGTGGTTCATACCGTGTGTGAAAAATGCTAGCATAAACCGACGCAATTGTTAAATTCTTGCATTTTTTTCCAATTTTGCCCACTTTAGTGAAAAAAAAAAAAATGATATATACTGACAAATGCCACTAAAACAAAGCCCTATCTGTCCTTTAAAAAGAGTGTAAAATTCAAAGATGAACTTTATTCACCTGCTGAGTTATAGTCATGTAAAGAAGCGCATAGCAAAATTGTGAAATTTGCTCTGGTCATTTAGCTGTAAAACAGCCTAGTCCTTAACCGGTTAAGTTGAGAGGCACCAGAGGATTTTCTGTAACATGCAACTGAAACAAAAAGAGGGCACTGCCGTCCCTGGGTGGGCTTGAACCACCAACCTTCCGGTTAACAGCCGAACGCGCTAACCAATTGCGCCACAGAGACAACCACGCTCCCCCACTTTGATTAAAGTCGTAAAAAAGCCACAACATGGTAAATGGAGTATGTTTCTTAGAGGACCTTCTGATCAACACAATAAAAAGAAGAGAATGATAAAACATAACAACTGCGTGGAACTACAGCCGCCAACAAATGGACAATTGCAACACAGAGATGGCCTCCACATTAGCGTCTTAACAACAGTCAGCGGGTAATAGGCTACCCCTCTCTTTTGGAGGTATGGCAGCAGAGTGGCGCAGCGGAAGCGTGCTGGGCCCATAACCCAGAGGTCGATGGATCGAAACCATCCTCTGCTAAGTGCTCTCTTTTACTCACGCCCCCTGTTACAATTTGGCCATTATCCCCGGTCGGAATCACATGTTTTTCTCGTAAAAATAGAATAGAGACCCCCGATCCCTGACCATCTCATTTTCATGACCTTCAGACTATGGTTTTTATACACGCAACCTCCCAGTTTCTCATGCCACATGTTTTCGCCTTTGCAACAAAGTGGCACAGGCAAAGGCTTTTGGGCCCACAACCAAATGGGCCATTGGATCTAGACCATCTTTTCTACGTTGCGACTTTCTTATTTAAATCATTCTGATTTCTTTTCTCTTCCCACAATTCTTCACTCTGTACACTAACGACTCACCTATACTTTTACACCACCCGGCACCCTGTAAGCTCCACGCTCCTTCTGCTTTTACGGGAGAAAGACATCCACACAAAAAAAAAAAAAAAAAAAAAAAAAGCTTAAAGCTACAGGTTGAAAAGTATGTGATGATCACAATTGTGGTGAATCAGGCACCCCAACATGGAGACCAGCATGGACCCCAACATGGACTGCCAGAAGGGGGATTAGCTCAAATGGTAGAGCGCTCGCTTAGCATGCGAGAGGTAACGGGATCGACGCCCGTATTCTCCAAAGTTTTGGTTTGCCGAGTTTTTCAAAGAGCGGGACAATTCTCCTCTGTTTCCCTACTCATGTAACTCATTTGCAAGCTTAGGAAGCACCCGACAACCAGCTCGGCAAGCCTTCGATAGCTCAGCTGGTAGAGCGGAGGACTGTAGTAGAAAATCAGCAATCCTTAGGTCGCTGGTTCAATTCCGGCTCGAAGGAACTTTTGTTAGTCTCATAGATGATGTTTCAACCTGTCGACAAATGCTCTCCCGGTGCCCTCGTCTTCTATCTATTTTCAGAGGGGTCTCTTGTTTGTGTTGGGTATTTGAAATGGGCATCCGACCGAAACTCTCAGTTGAGAGCCACAGTAGGACTTTCTGTAACTCTGACATGCAACTGAAACAAAAAGAGGGTACAATCATCCCTGGGTGGACTTGAACCACCAACCTTTTGGTTATCAGACAAAAAAAAGTTTTCCCAACCTTCAAGCTTTGCTTGAACCTCCCAGTTTCTCATGTCATGTGTCATCTTCTTTGAAACAGAGTGGCGCATGGAAAGACATTTAGGCCCACAACCAAAGAGGGCCAAAGGCTCTGGACCATTCTTTCTACATTGCAACTATGTCATCCAAATCACTGGGATTTTTTTGTCTTCTCAAAATTTTTCACACTGTACATGTTGAAATGGTCTTACAACCGGTGCCCTCCTCTTCTGGCCGAAACTTTAAGTTGAGAGGCACCAGAGGATTTTCTGTAACATGCAACTGAAACAAAAAGAGGACACTGCCGTCCCTGGGTGGGCTTGAACCACCAACCTTCCGGTTAACAGCCGAACGCACTAACCAATTGCGCCACAGAGACAACCACGCTCCCCCACTTTGATTAAAGTCGTAAAAAAGCCACAACATGGTAAATGGAGTATGTTTCTTAGAGGACCTTCTGATCAACACAATAAAAAGAAGAGAATGATAAAACATAACAACTGCGTGGAACTACAGCCGCCAACAAATGGACAATTGCAACACAGAGATGGCCTCCACATTAGCGTCTTAACAACAGTCAGCGGGTAATAGGCTACCCCTCTCTTTTGGAGGTATGGCAGCAGAGTGGCGCAGCGGAAGCGTGCTGGGCCCATAACCCAGAGGTCGATGGATCGAAACCATCCTCTGCTAAGTGCTCTCTTTTACTCACGCCCCCTGTTACAATTTGGCCATTATCCCCGGTCGGAATCACATGTTTTTCTCGTAAAAATAGAATAGAGACCCCCGATCCCTGACCATCTCATTTTCACGACCTTCAGACTATGCTTTTTATACACGCAACCTCCCAGTTTCTCATGACACATGTTTTCGCCTTTGCAACAAAGTGGCACAGGCAAAGGCTTTTGGGCCCACAACCAAATGGGCCATTGGATCTAGACCATCTTTTCTACGTTGCGACTTTCTTATTTAAATCATTCTGATTTCTTTTCTCTTCCCACAATTCTTCACTCTGTACACTAACGACTCACCTATACTTTTACACCACCCGGCACCCTGTAAGCTCCACGCTCCTTCTGCTTTTACGGGAGAAAGACATCCACACTTAAAAAAAAAAAAAAAAAAAAAAGCTTAAAGCTACAGGTTGAAAAGTATGTGATGATCACAATTGTGGTGAATCAGGCACCCCAACATGGAGACCAGCATGGACCCCAACATGGACTGCCAGAAGGGGGATTAGCTCAAATGGTAGAGCGCTCGCTTAGCATGCGAGAGGTAACGGGATCGACGCCCGTATTCTCCAAAGTTTTGGTTTGCCGAGTTTTTCAAAGAGCGGGACAATTCTCCTCTGTTTCCCTACTCATGTAACTCATTTGCAAGCTTAGGAAGCACCCGACAACCAGCTCGGCAAGCCTTCGATAGCTCAGCTGGTAGAGCGGAGGACTGTAGTAGAAAATCAGCAATCCTTAGGTCGCTGGTTCAATTCCGGCTCGAAGGAACTTTTGTTAGTCTCATAGATGATGTTTCAACCTGTCGACAAATGCTCTCCCGGTGCCCTCGTCTTCTATCTATTTTCAGAGGGGTCTCTTGTTTGTGTTGGGTATTTGAAATGGGCATCCGACCGAAACTCTCAGTTGAGAGCCACAGTAGGACTTTCTGTAACTCTGACATGCAACTGAAACAAAAAGAGGGTACAATCATCCCTGGGTGGGCTTGAACCACCAACCTTTTGGTTATCAGACAAAAAAAAGTTTTCACAACCTTCAAGCTTTGCTTGAACCTCCCAGTTTCTCATGTCATGTGTCATCTTCTTTGAAACAGAGTGGCGCATGGAAAGACATTTAGGCCCACAACCAAAGAGGGCCAAAGGCTCTGGACCATTCTTTCTACATTGCAACTATGTCATCCAAATCACTGGGATTTTTTTCTCTTCTCAAAATTTTTCACACTGTACATGTTGAAATGGTCTTACAACCGGTGCCCTCCTCTTCTGGCCGAAACTTTAAGTTGAGAGGCAGCAGAGGATTTTCTGTAACATGCAACTGAAACAAAAAGAGGACACTGCCGTCCCTGGGTGGGCTTGAACCACCAACCTTCCGGTTAACAGCCGAACGCGCTAACCAATTGCGCCACAGAGACAACCACGCTCCCCCACTTTGATTAAAGTCGTAAAAAAGCCACAACATGGTAAATGGAGTATGTTTCTTAGAGGACCTTCTGATCAACACAATAAAAATAAGAGAATGATAAAACATAACAACTGAGTGGAACTACAGCCGCCAACAAATGGACAATTGCAACACAGAGATGGCCTCCACATTAGCGTCTTAACAACAGTCAGCGGGTAATAGGCTACCCCTCTCTTTTGGAGGTATGGCAGCAGAGTGGCGCAGCGGAAGCGTGCTGGGCCCATAACCCAGAGGTCGATGGATCGAAACCATCCTCTGCTAAGTGCTCTCTTTTACTCACGCCCCCTGTTACAATTTGGCCATTATCCCCGGTCGGAATCACATGTTTTTCTCGTAAAAATAGAATAGAGACCCCCGATCCCTGACCATCTCATTTTCACGACCTTCAGACTATGCTTTTTATACACGCAACCTCCCAGTTTCTCATGCCACATGTTTTCGCCTTTGCAACAAAGTGGCACAGGCAAAGGCTTTTGGGCCCACAACCAAATGGGCCATTGGATCTAGACCATCTTTTCTACGTTGCGACTTTCTTATTTAAAGCATTCTGATTTCTTTTCTCTTCCCACAATTCTTCACTCTGTACACTAACGACTCACCTATACTTTTACACCACCCGGCACCCTGTAAGCTCCACGCTCCTTCTGCTTTTACGGGAGAAAGACATCCACACTTAAAAAAAAAAAAAAAAAAAAAAGCTTAAAGCTACAGGTTGAAAAGTATGTGATGATCACAATTGTGGTGAATCAGGCACCCCAACATGGAGACCAGCATGGACCCCAACATGGACTGCCAGAAGGGGGATTAGCTCAAATGGTAGAGCGCTCGCTTAGCATGCGAGAGGTAACGGGATCGACGCCCGTATTCTCCAAAGTTTTGGTTTGCCGAGTTTTTCAAAGAGCAGGACAATTCTCCTCTATTTCCCTACTCATGTAACTCATTTGCAAGCTTAGGAAGCACCCGACAACCAGCTCGGCAAGCCTTCGATAGCTCAGCTGGTAGAGCGGAGGACTGTAGTAGAAAATCAGCAATCCTTAGGTCGCTGGTTCAATTCCGGCTCGAAGGAACTTTTGTTAGTCTCATAGATGATGTTTCAACCTGTCGACAAATGCTCTCCCGGTGCCCTCGTCTTCTATCTATTTTCAGAGGGGTCTCTTGTTTGTGTTGGGTATTTGAAATGGGCATCCGACCGAAACTCTCAGTTGAGAGCCACAGTAGGACTTTCTGTAACTCTGACATGCAACTGAAACAAAAAGAGGGTACAATCATCCCTGGGTGGGCTTGAACCACCAACCTTTTGGTTATCAGACAAAAAAAAGTTTTCACAACCTTCAAGCTTTGCTTGAACCTCCCAGTTTCTCATGTCATGTGTCATCTTCTTTGAAACAGAGTGGCGCATGGAAAGACATTTAGGCCCACAACCAAAGAGGGCCAAAGGCTCTGGACCATTCTTTCTACATTGCAACTATGTCATCCAAATCACTGGGATTTTTTTCTCTTCTCAAAATTTTTCACACTGTACATGTTGAAATGGTCTTACAACCGGTGCCCTCCTCTTCTGGCCGAAACTTTAAGTTGAGAGGCACCAGAGGATTTTCTGTAACATGCAACTGAAACAAAAAGAGGACACTGCCGTCCCTGGGTGGGCTTGAACCACCAACCTTCCGGTTAACAGCCGAACGCGCTAACCAATTGCGCCACAGAGACAACCACGCTCCCCCACTTTGATTAAAGTCGTAAAAAAGCCACAACATGGTAAATGGAGTATGTTTCTTAGAGGACCTTCTGATCAACACAATAAAAAGAAGAGAATGATAAAACATAACAACTGCGTGGAACTACAGCCGCCAACAAATGGACAATTGCAACACAGAGATGGCCTCCACATTAGCGTCTTAACAACAGTCAGCGGGTAATAGGCTACCCCTCTCTTTTGGAGGTATGGCAGCAGAGTGGCGCAGCGGAAGCGTGCTGGGCCCATAACCCAGAGGTCGATGGATCGAAACCATCCTCTGCTAAGTGCTCTCTTTTACTCACGCCCCCTGTTACAATTTGGCCATTATCCCCGGTCGGAATCACATGTTTTTCTCGTAAAAATAGAATAGAGACCCCCGATCCCTGACCATCTCATTTTCACGACCTTCAGACTATGCTTTTTATACACGCAACCTCCCAGTTTCTCATGCCACATGTTTTCGCCTTTGCAACAAAGTGGCACAGGCAAAGGCTTTTGGGCCCACAACCAAATGGGCCATTGGATCTAGACCATCTTTTCTACGTTGCGACTTTCTTATTTAAATCATTCTGATTTCTTTTCTCTTCCCACAATTCTTCACTCTGTACACTAACGACTCACCTATACTTTTACACCACCCGGCACCCTGTAAGCTCCACGCTCCTTCTGCTTTTACGGGAGAAAGACATCCACACTTAAAAAAAAAAAAAAAAAAAAAAGCTTAAAGCTACAGGTTGAAAAGTATGTGATGATCACAATTGTGGTGAATCAGGCACCCCAACATGGAGACCAGCATGGACCCCAACATGGACTGCCAGAAGGGGGATTAGCTCAAATGGTAGAGCGCTCGCTTAGCATGCGAGAGGTAACGGGATCGACGCCCGTATTCTCCAAAGTTTTGGTTTGCCGAGTTTTTCAAAGAGCGGGACAATTCTCCTCTGTTTCCCTACTCATGTAACTCATTTGCAAGCTTAGGAAGCACCCGACAACCAGCTCGGCAAGCCTTCGATAGCTCAGCTGGTAGAGCGGAGGACTGTAGTAGAAAATCAGCAATCCTTAGGTCGCTGGTTCAATTCCGGCTCGAAGGAACTTTTGTTAGTCTCATAGATGATGTTTCAACCTGTCGACAAATGCTCTCCCGGTGCCCTCGTCTTCTATCTATTTTCAGAGGGGTCTCTTGTTTGTGTTGGGTATTTGAAATGGGCATCCGACCGAAACTCTCAGTTGAGAGCCACAGTAGGACTTTCTGTAACTCTGACATGCAACTGAAACAAAAAGAGGGTACAATCATCCCTGGGTGGGCTTGAACCACCAACCTTTTGGTTATCAGACAAAAAAAAGTTTTCACAACCTTCAAGCTTTGCTTGAACCTCCCAGTTTCTCATGTCATGTGTCATCTTCTTTGAAACAGAGTGGCGCATGGAAAGACATTTAGGCCCACAACCAAAGAGGGCCAAAGGCTCTGGACCATTCTTTCTACATTGCAACTATGTCATCCAAATCACTGGGATTTTTTTCTCTTCTCAAAATTTTTCACACTGTACATGTTGAAATGGTCTTACAACCGGTGCCCTCCTCTTCTGGCCGAAACTTTAAGTTGAGAGGCACCAGAGGATTTTCTGTAACATGCAACTGAAACAAAAAGAGGACACTGCCGTCCCTGGGTGGGCTTGAACCACCAACCTTCCGGTTAACAGCCGAACGCGCTAACCAATTGCGCCACAGAGACAACCACGCTCCCCCACTTTGATTAAAGTCGTAAAAAAGCCACAACATGGTAAATGGAGTATGTTTCTTAGAGGACCTTCTGATCAACACAATAAAAAGAAGAGAATGATAAAACATAACAACTGCGTGGATCTACAGCCGCCAACAAATGGACAATTGCAACACAGAGATGGCCTCCACATTAGCGTCTTAACAACAGTCAGCGGGTAATAGGCTACCCCTCTCTTTTGGAGGTATGGCAGCAGAGTGGCGCAGCGGAAGCGTGCTGGGCCCATAACCCAGAGGTCGATGGATCGAAACCATCCTCTGCTAAGTGCTCTCTTTTACTCACGCCCCCTGTTACAATTTGGCCATTATCCCCGGTCGGAATCACATGTTTTTCTCGTAAAAATAGAATAGAGACCCCCGATCCCTGACCATCTCATTTTCACGACCTTCAGACTATGCTTTTTATACACGCAACCTCCCAGTTTCTCATGCCACATGTTTTCGCCTTTGCAACAAAGTGGCACAGGCAAAGGCTTTTGGGCCCACAACCAAATGGGCCATTGGATCTAGACCATCTTTTCTACGTTGCGACTTTCTTATTTAAATCATTCTGATTTCTTTTCTCTTCCCACAATTCTTCACTCTGTACACTAACGACTCACCTATACTTTTACACCACCCAGCACCCTGTAAGCTCCACGCTCCTTCTGCTTTTACGGGAGAAAGACATCCACACTTAAAAAAAATAAAAAAAAAAAGCTTAAAGCTACAGGTTGAAAAGTATGTGATGATCACAATTGTGGTGAATCAGGCACCCCAACATGGAGACCAGCATGGACCCCAACATGGACTGCCAGAAGGGGGATTAGCTCAAATGGTAGAGCGCTCGCTTAGCATGCGAGAGGTAACGGGATCGACGCCCGTATTCTCCAAAGTTTTGGTTTTCCGAGTTTTTCAAAGAGCGGGACAATTCTCCTCTGTTTCCCTACTCATGTAACTCATTTGCAAGCTTAGGAAGCACCCGACAACCAGCTCGGCAAGCCTTCGATAGCTCAGCTGGTAGAGCGGAGGACTGTAGTAGAAAATCAGCAATCCTTAGGTCGCTGGTTCAATTCCGGCTCGAAGGAACTTTTGTTAGTCTCATAGATGATGTTTCAACCTGTCGACAAATGCTCTCCCGGTGCCCTCGTCTTCTATCTATTTTCAGAGGGGTCTCTTGTTTGTGTTGGGTATTTGAAATGGGCATCCGACCGAAACTCTCAGTTGAGAGCCACAGTAGGACTTTCTGTAACTCTGACATGCAACTGAAACAAAAAGAGGGTACAATCATCCCTGGGTGGGCTTGAACCACCAACCTTTTGGTTATCAGACAAAAAAAAGTTTTCACAACCTTCAAGCTTTGCTTGAACCTCCCAGTTTCTCATGTCATGTGTCATCTTCTTTGAAACAGAGTGGCGCATGGAAAGACATTTAGGCCCACAACCAAAGAGGGCCAAAGGCTCTGGACCATTCTTTCTACATTGCAACTATGTCATCCAAATCACTGGGATTTTTTTGTCTTCTCAAAATTTTTCACACTGTACATGTTGAAATGGTCTTACAACCGGTGCCCTCCTCTTCTGGCCGAAACTTTAAGTTGAGAGGCACCAGAGGATTTTCTGTAACATGCAACTGAAACAAAAAGAGGACACTGCCGTCCCTGGGTGGGCTTGAACCACCAAAGTTCCGGTTAACAGCCGAACGCGCTAACCAATTGCGCCACAGAGACAACCACGCTCCCCCACTTTGATTAAAGTCGTAAAAAAGCCACAACATGGTAAATGGAGTATGTTTCTTAGAGGACCTTCTGATCAACACAATAAAAAGAAGAGAATGATAAAACATAACAACTGCGTGGAACTACAGCCGCCAACAAATGGACAATTGCAACACAGAGATGGCCTCCACATTAGCGTCTTAACAACAGTCAGCGGGTAATAGGCTACCCCTCTCTTTTGGAGGTATGGCAGCAGAGTGGCGCAGCGGAAGCGTGCTGGGCCCATAACCCAGAGGTCGATGGATCGAAACCATCCTCTGCTAAGTGCTCTCTTTTACTCACGCCCCCTGTTACAATTTGGCCATTATCCCCGGTCGGAATCACATGTTTTTCTCGTAAAAATAGAATAGAGACCCCCGATCCCTGACCATCTCATTTTCACGACCTTCAGACTATGCTTTTTATACACGCAACCTCCCAGTTTCTCATGCCACATGTTTTCGCCTTTGCAACAAAGTGGCACAGGCAAAGGCTTTTGGGCCCACAACCAAATGGGCCATTGGATCTAGACCATCTTTTCTACGTTGCGACTTTCTTATTTAAATCATTCTGATTTCTTTTCTCTTCCCACAATTCTTCACTCTGTACACTAACGACTCACCTATACTTTTACACCACCCGGCACCCTGTAAGCGCCACGCTCCTTCTGCTTTTACGGGAGAAAGACATCCACACTTAAAAAAAAAAAAAAAAAAAAGCTTAAAGCTACAGGTTGAAAAGTATGTGATGATCACAATTGTGGTGAATCAGGCACCCCAACATGGAGACCAGCATGGACCCCAACATGGACTGCCAGAAGGGGGATTAGCTCAAATGGTAGAGCGCTCGCTTAGCATGCGAGAGGTAACGGGATCGACGCCCGTATTCTCCAAAGTTTTGGTTTGCCGAGTTTTTCAAAGAGCGGGACAATTCTCCTCTGTTTCCCTACTCATGTAACTCATTTGCAAGCTTAGGAAGCACCCGACAACCAGCTCGGCAAGCCTTCGATAGCTCAGCTGGTAGAGCGGAGGACTGTAGTAGAAAATCAGCAATCCTTAGGTCGCTGGTTCAATTCCGGCTCGAAGGAACTTTTGTTAGTCTCATAGATGATGTTTCAACCTGTCGACAAATGCTCTCCCGGTGCCCTCGTCTTCTATCTATTTTCAGAGGGGTCTCTTGTTTGTGTTGGGTATTTGAAATGGGCATCCGACCGAAACTCTCAGTTGAGAGCCACAGTAGGACTTTCTGTAACTCTGACATGCAACTGAAACAAAAAGAGGGTACAATCATCCCTGGGTGGGCTTGAACCACCAACCTTTTGGTTATCAGACAAAAAAAAGTTTTCACAACCTTCAAGCTTTGCTTGAACCTCCCAGTTTCTCATGTCATGTGTCATCTTCTTTGAAACAGAGTGGCGCATGGAAAGACATTTAGGCCCACAACCAAAGAGGGCCAAAGGCTCTGGACCATTCTTTCTACATTGCAACTATGTCATCCAAATCACTGGGATTTTTTTGTCTTCTCAAAATTTTTCACACTGTACATGTTGAAATGGTCTTACAACCGGTGCCCTCCTCTTCTGGCCGAAACTTTAAGTTGAGAGGCACCAGAGGATTTTCTGTAACATGCAACTGAAACAAAAAGAGGACACTGCCGTCCCTGGGTGGGCTTGAACCACCAACCTTCCGGTTAACAGCCGAACACGCTAACCAATTGCGCCACAGAGACAACCACGCTCCCCCACTTTGATTAAAGTCGTAAAAAAGCCACAACATGGTAAATGGAGTATGTTTCTTAGAGGACCTTCTGATCAACACAATAAAAAGAAGAGAATGATAAAACATAACAACTGCGTGGAACTACAGCCGCCAACAAATGGACAATTGCAACACAGAGATGGCCTCCACATTAGCGTCTTAACAACAGTCAGCGGGTAATAGGCTACCCCTCTCTTTTGGAGGTATGGCAGCAGAGTGGCGCAGCGGAAGCGTGCTGGGCCCATAACCCAGAGGTCGATGGATCGAAACCATCCTCTGCTAAGTGCTCTCTTTTACTCACGCCCCCTGTTACAATTTGGCCATTATCCCCGGTCGGAATCACATGTTTTTCTCGTAAAAATAGAATAGAGACCCCCGATCCCTGACCATCTCATTTTCACGACCTTCAGACTATGCTTTTTATACACGCAACCTCCCAGTTTCTCATGACACATGTTTTCGCCTTTGCAACAAAGTGGCACAGGCAAAGGCTTTTGGGCCCACAACCAAATGGGCCATTGGATCTAGACCATCTTTTCTACGTTGCGACTTTCTTATTTAAATCATTCTGATTTCTTTTCTCTTCCCACAATTCTTCACTCTGTACACTAACGACTCACCTATACTTTTACACCACCCGGCACCCTGTAAGCTCCACGCTCCTTCTGCTTTTACGGGAGAAAGACATCCACACTTAAAAAAAATAAAAAATAAAAAAAAAAAAGCTTAAAGCTACAGGTTGAAAAGTATGTGATGATCACAATTGTGGTGAATCAGGCACCCCAACATGGAGACCAGCATGGACCCCAACATGGACTGCCAGAAGGGGGATTAGCTCAAATGGTAGAGCGCTCGCTCGCCCAGTTTCTCATGTCATGTGTCATCTTCTTTGAAACAGAGTGGCGCATGGAAAGACATTTAGGCCCACAACCAAAGAGGGCCAAAGGCTCTGGACCATTCTTTCTACATTGCAACTATGTCATCCAAATCACTGGGATTTTTTTCTCTTCTCAAAATTTTTCACACTGTACATGTTGAAATGGTCTTACAACCGGTGCCCTCCTCTTCTGGCCGAAACTTTAAGTTGAGAGGCACCAGAGGATTTTCTGTAACATGCAACTGAAACAAAAAGAGGACACTGCCGTCCCTGGGCGGGCTTGAACCACCAACCTTCCGGTTAACAGCCGAACGCGCTAACCAATTGCGCCACAGAGACAACCACGCTCCCCCACTTTGATTAAAGTCGTAAAAAAGCCACAACATGGTAAATGGAGTATGTTTCTTAGAGGACCTTCTGATCAACACAATAAAAAGAAGAGAATGATAAAACATAACAACTGCGTGGAACTACAGCCGCCAACAAATGGACAATTGCAACACAGAGATGGCCTCCACATTAGCGTCTTAACAACAGTCAGCGGGTAATAGGCTACCCCTCACTTTTGGAGGTATGGCAGCAGAGTGGCGCAGCGGAAGCGTGCTGGGCCCATAACCCAGAGGTCGATGGATCGAAACCATCCTCTGCTAAGTGCTCTCTTTTACTCACGCCCCCTGTTACAATTTGGCCATTATCCCCGGTCGGAATCACATGTTTTTCTCGTAAAAATAGAATAGAGACCCCCGATCCCTGACCATCTCATTTTCACGACCTTCAGACTATGCTTTTTATACACGCAACCTCCCAGTTTCTCATGACACATGTTTTCGCCTTTGCAACAAAGTGGCACAGGCAAAAGCTTTTGGGCCCACAACCAAATGGGCCATTGGATCTAGACCATCTTTTCTACGTTGCGACTTTCTTATTTAAATCATTCTGATTTCTTTTCTCTTCCCACAATTCTTCACTCTGTACACTAACGACTCACCTATACTTTTACACCACCCGGCACCCTGTAAGCTCCACGCTCCTTCTGCTTTTACGGGAGAAAGACATCCACACTTAAAAAAAATAAAAAAAAATAAAAAAAAAGCTTAAAGCTACAGGTTGAAAAGTATGTGATGATCACAATTGTGGTGAATCAGGCACCCCAACATGGAGACCAGCATGGACCCCAACATGGACTGCCAGAAGGGGGATTAGCTCAAATGGTAGAGCGCTCGCTTAGCATGCGAGAGGTAACGGGATCGACGCCCGTATTCTCCAAAGTTTTGGTTTGCCGAGTTTTTCAAAGAGCGGGACAATTCTCCTCTGTTTCCCTACTCATGTAACTCATTTGCAAGCTTAGGAAGCACCCGACAACCAGCTCGGCAAGCCTTCGATAGCTCAGCTGGTAGAGCGGAGGACTGTAGTAGAAAATCAGCAATCCTTAGGTCGCTGGTTCAATTCCGGCTCGAAGGAACTTTTGTTAGTCTCATAGATGATGTTTCAACCTATCGACAAATGCTCTCCCGGTGCCCTCGTCTTCTATCTATTTTCAGAGGGGTCTCTTGTTTGTGTTGGGTATTTGAAATGGGCATCCGACCGAAACTCTCAGTTGAGAGCCACAGTAGGACTTTCTGTAACTCTGACATGCAACTGAAACAAAAAGAGGGTACAATCATCCCTGGGTGGGCTTGAACCACCAACCTTTTGGTTATCAGACAAAAAAAAGTTTTCACAACCTTCAAGCTTTGCTTGAACCTCCCAGTTTCTCATGTCATGTGTCATCTTCTTTGAAACAGAGTGGCGCATGGAAAGACATTTAGGCCCACAACCAAAGAGGGCCAAAGGCTCTGGACCATTCTTTCTACATTGCAACTATGTCATCCAAATCACTGGGATTTTTTTCTCTTCTCAAAATTTTTCACACTGTACATGTTGAAATGGTCTTACAACCGGTGCCCTCCTCTTCTGGCCGAAACTTTAAGTTGAGAGGCACCAGAGGATTTTCTGTAACATGCAACTGAAACAAAAAGAGGACACTGCCGTCCCTGGGTGGGCTTGAACCACCAACCTTCCGGTTAACAGCCGAACACGCTAACCAATTGCGCCACAGAGACAACCACGCTCCCCCACTTTGATTAAAGTCGTAAAAAAGCCACAACATGGTAAATGGAGTATGTTTCTTAGAGGACCTTCTGATCAACACAATAAAAAGAAGAGAATGATAAAACATAACAACTGCGTGGAACTACAGCCGCCAACAAATGGACAATTGCAACACAGAGATGGCCTCCACATTAGCGTCTTAACAACAGTCAGCGGGTAATAGGCTACCCCTCTCTTTTGGAGGTATGGCAGCAGAGTGGCGCAGCGGAAGCGTGCTGGGCCCATAACCCAGAGGTCGATGGATCGAAACCATCCTCTGCTAAGTGCTCTCTTTTACTCACGCCCCCTGTTACAATTTGGCCATTATCCCCGGTCGGAATCACATGTTTTTCTCGTAAAAATAGAATAGAGACCCCCGATCCCTGACCATCTCATTTTCACGACCTTCAGACTATGCTTTTTATACACGCAACCTCCCAGTTTCTCATGACACATGTTTTCGCCTTTGCAACAAAGTGGCACAGGCAAAGGCTTTTGGGCCCACAACCAAATGGGCCATTGGATCTAGACCATCTTTTCTACGTTGCGACTTTCTTATTTAAATCATTCTGATTTCTTTTCTCTTCCCACAATTCTTCACTCTGTACACTAACGACTCACCTATACTTTTACACCACCCGGCACCCTGTAAGCTCCACGCTCCTTCTGCTTTTACGGGAGAAAGACATCCACACTTAAAAAAAATAAAAAATAAAAAAAAAAAAGCTTAAAGCTACAGGTTGAAAAGTATGTGATGATCACAATTGTGGTGAATCAGGCACCCCAACATGGAGACCAGCATGGACCCCAACATGGACTGCCAGAAGGGGGATTAGCTCAAATGGTAGAGCGCTCGCTTAGCATGCGAGAGGTAACGGGATCGACGCCCGTATTCTCCAAAGTTTTGGTTTGCCGAGTTTTTCAAAGAGCGGGACAATTCTCCTCTGTTTCCCTACTCATGTAACTCATTTGCAAGCTTAGGAAGCACCCGACAACCAGCTCGGCAAGCCTTCGATAGCTCAGCTGGTAGAGCGGAGGACTGTAGTAGAAAATCAGCAATCCTTAGGTCGCTGGTTCAATTCCGGCTCGAAGGAACTTTTGTTAGTCTCATAGATGATGTTTCAACCTGTCGACAAATGCTCTCCCGGTGCCCTCGTCTTCTATCTATTTTCAGAGGGGTCTCTTGTTTGTGTTGGGTATTTGAAATGGGCATCCGACCGAAACTCTCAGTTGAGAGCCACAGTAGGACTTTCTGTAACTCTGACATGCAACTGAAACAAAAAGAGGGTACAATCATCCCTGGGTGGGCTTGAACCACCAACCTTTTGGTTATCAGACAAAAAAAAGTTTTCACAACCTTCAAGCTTTGCTTGAACCTCCCAGTTTCTCATGTCATGTGTCATCTTCTTTGAAACAGAGTGGCGCATGGAAAGACATTTAGGCCCACAACCAAAGAGGGCCAAAGGCTCTGGACCATTCTTTCTACATTGCAACTATGTCATCCAAATCACTGGGATTTTTTTCTCTTCTCAAAATTTTTCACACTGTACATGTTGAAATGGTCTTACAACCGGTGCCCTCCTCTTCTGGCCGAAACTTTAAGTTGAGAGGCACCAGAGGATTTTCTGTAACATGCAACTGAAACAAAAAGAGGACACTGCCGTCCCTGGGTGGGCTTGAACCACCAACCTTCCGGTTAACAGCCGAACGCGCTAACCAATTGCGCCACAGAGACAACCACGCTCCCCCACTTTGATTAAAGTCGTAAAAAAGCCACAACATGGTAAATGGAGTATGTTTCTTAGAGGACCTTCTGATCAACACAATAAAAAGAAGAGAATGATAAAACATAACAACTGCGTGGAACTACAGCCGCCAACAAATGGACAATTGCAACACAGAGATGGCCTCCACATTAGCGTCTTAACAACAGTCAGCGGGTAATAGGCTACCCCTCTCTTTTGGAGGTATGGCAGCAGAGTGGCGCAGCGGAAGCGTGCTGGGCCCATAACCCAGAGGTCGATGGATCGAAACCATCCTCTGCTAAGTGCTCTCTTTTACTCACGCCCCCTGTTACAATTTGGCCATTATCCCCGGTCGGAATCACATGTTTTTCTCGTAAAAATAGAATAGAGACCCCCGATCCCTGACCATCTCATTTTCACGACCTTCAGACTATGCTTTTTATACACGCAACCTCCCAGTTTCTCATGACACATGTTTTCGCCTTTGCAACAAAGTGGCACAGGCAAAGGCTTTTGGGCCCACAACCAAATGGGCCATTGGATCTAGACCATCTTTTCTACGTTGCGACTTTCTTATTTAAATCATTCTGATTTCTTTTCTCTTCCCACAATTCTTCACTCTGTACACTAACGACTCACCTATACTTTTACACCACCCGGCACCCTGTAAGCTCCACGCTCCTTCTGCTTTTACGGGAGAAAGACATCCACACTTAAAAAAAATAAAAAAAAAAAAAAAAAAAGCTTAAAGCTACAGGTTGAAAAGTATGTGATGATCACAATTGTGGTGAATCAGGCACCCCAACATGGAGACCAGCATGGACCCCAACATGGACTGCCAGAAGGGGGATTAGCTCAAATGGTAGAGCGCTCGCTTAGCATGCGAGAGGTAACGGGATCGACGCCCGTATTCTCCAAAGTTTTGGTTTGCCGAGTTTTTCAAAGAGCGGGACAATTCTCCTCTGTTTCCCTACTCATGTAACTCATTTGCAAGCTTAGGAAGCACCCGACAACCAGCTCGGCAAGCCTTCGATAGCTCAGCTGGTAGAGCGGAGGACTGTAGTAGAAAATCAGCAATCCTTAGGTCGCTGGTTCAATTCCGGCTCGAAGGAACTTTTGTTAGTCTCATAGATGATGTTTCAACCTGTCGACAAACGCTCTCCCGGTGCCCTCGTCTTCTATCTATTTTCAGAGGGGTCTCTTGTTTGTGTTGGGTATTTGAAATGGGCATCCGACCGAAACTCTCAGTTGAGAGCCACAGTAGGACTTTCTGTAACTCTGACATGCAACTGAAACAAAAAGAGGGTACAATCATCCCTGGGTGGGCTTGAACCACCAACCTTTTGGTTATCAGACAAAAAAAAGTTTTCACAACCTTCAAGCTTTGCTTGAACCTCCCAGTTTCTCATGTCATGTGTCATCTTCTTTGAAACAGAGTGGCGCATGGAAAGACATTTAGGCCCACAACCAAAGAGGGCCAAAGGCTCTGGACCATTCTTTCTACATTGCAACTATGTCATCCAAATCACTGGGATTTTTTTCTCTTCTCAAAATTTTTCACACTGTACATGTTGAAATGGTCTTACAACCGGTGCCCTCCTCTTCTGGCCGAAACTTTAAGTTGAGAGGCACCAGAGGATTTTCTGTAACATGCAACTGAAACAAAAAGAGGACACTGCCGTCCCTGGGTGGGCTTGAACCACCAACCTTCCGGTTAACAGCCGAACGCGCTAACCAATTGCGCCACAGAGACAACCACGCTCCCCCACTTTGATTAAAGTCGTAAAAAAGCCACAACATGGTAAATGGAGTATGTTTCTTAGAGGACCTTCTGATCAACACAATAAAAAGAAGAGAATGATAAAACATAACAACTGCGTGGAACTACAGCCGCCAACAAATGGACAATTGCAACACAGAGATGGCCTCCACATTAGCGTCTTAACAACAGTCAGCGGGTAATAGGCTACCCCTCTCTTTTGGAGGTATGGCAGCAGAGTGGCGCAGCGGAAGCGTGCTGGGCCCATAACCCAGAGGTCGATGGATCGAAACCATCCTCTGCTAAGTGCTCTCTTTTACTCACGCCCCCTGTTACAATTTGGCCATTATCCCCGGTCGGAATCACATGTTTTTCTCGTAAAAATAGAATAGAGACCCCCGATCCCTGACCATCTAATTTTCACGACCTTCAGACTATGCTTTTTATACACGCAACCTCCCAGTTTCTCATGACACATGTTTTCGCCTTTGCAACAAAGTGGCACAGGCAAAGGCTTTTGGGCCCACAACCAAATGGGCCATTGGATCTAGACCATCTTTTCTACGTTGCGACTTTCTTATTTAAATCATTCTGATTTCTTTTCTCTTCCCACAATTCTTCACTCTGTACACTAACGACTCACCTATACTTTTACACCACCCGGCACCCTGTAAGCTCCACGCTCCTTCTGCTTTTACGGGAGAAAGACATCCACACTTAAAAAAAATAAAAAAAAAAAAAAAAAAAGCTTAAAGCTACAGGTTGAAAAGTATGTGATGATCACAATTGTGGTGAATCAGGCACCCCAACATGGAGACCAGCATGGACCCCAACATGGACTGCCAGAAGGGGGATTAGCTCAAATGGTAGAGCGCTCGCTTAGCATGCGAGAGGTAACGGGATCGACGCCCGTATTCTCCAAAGTTTTGGTTTGCCGAGTTTTTCAAAGAGCGGGACAATTCTCCTCAGTTTCCCTACTCATGTAACTCATTTGCAAGCTTAGGAAGCACCCGACAACCAGCTCGGCAAGCCTTCGATAGCTCAGCTGGTAGAGCGGAGGACTGTAGTAGAAAATCAGCAATCCTTAGGTCGCTGGTTCAATTCCGGCTCGAAGGAACTTTTGTTAGTCTCATAGATGATGTTTCAACCTGTCGACAAATGCTCTCCCGGTGCCCTCGTCTTCTATCTATTTTCAGAGGGGTCTCTTGTTTGTGTTGGGTATTTGAAATGGGCATCCGACCGAAACTCTCAGTTGAGAGCCACAGTAGGACTTTCTGTAACTCTGACATGCAACTGAAACAAAAAGAGGGTACAATCATCCCTGGGTGGGCTTGAACCACCAACCTTTTGGTTATCAGACAAAAAAAAGTTTTCACAACCTTCAAGCTTTGCTTGAACCTCCCAGTTTCTCATGTCATGTGTCATCTTCTTTGAAACAGAGTGGCGCATGGAAAGACATTTAGGCCCACAACCAAAGAGGGCCAAAGGCTCTGGACCATTCTTTCTACATTGCAACTATGTCATCCAAATCACTGGGATTTTTTTCTCTTCTCAAAATTTTTCACACTGTACATGTTGAAATGGTCTTACAACCGGTGCCCTCCTCTTCTGGCCGAAACTTTAAGTTGAGAGGCACCAGAGGATTTTCTGTAACATGCAACTGAAACAAAAAGAGGACACTGCCGTCCCTGGGTGGGCTTGAACCACCAACCTTCCGGTTAACAGCCGAACGCGCTAACCAATTGCGCCACAGAGACAACCACGCTCCCCCACTTTGATTAAAGTCGTAAAAAAGCCACAACATGGTAAATGGAGTATGTTTCTTAGAGGACCTTCTGATCAACACAATAAAAAGAAGAGAATGATAAAACATAACAACTGCGTGGAACTACAGCCGCCAACAAATGGACAATTGCAACACAGAGATGGCCTCCACATTAGCGTCTTAACAACAGTCAGCGGGTAATAGGCTACCCCTCTCTTTTGGAGGTATGGCAGCAGAGTGGCGCAGCGGAAGCGTGCTGGGCCCATAACCCAGAGGTCGATGGATCGAAACCATCCTCTGCTAAGTGCTCTCTTTTACTCACGCCCCCTGTTACAATTTGGCCATTATCCCCGGTCGGAATCACATGTTTTTCTCGTAAAAATAGAATAGAGACCCCCGATCCCTGACCATCTCATTTTCACGACCTTCAGACTATGCTTTTTATACACGCAACCTCCCAGTTTCTCATGACACATGTTTTCGCCTTTGCAACAAAGTGGCACAGGCAAAGGCTTTTGGGCCCACAACCAAATGGGCCATTGGATCTAGACCATCTTTTCTACGTTGCGACTTTCTTATTTAAATCATTCTGATTTCTTTTCTCTTCCCACAATTCTTCACTCTGTACACTAACGACTCACCTATACTTTTACACCACCCGGCACCCTGTAAGCTCCACGCTCCTTCTGCTTTTACGGGAGAAAGACATCCACACTTAAAAAAAATAAAAAAAATAAAAAAAAAAGCTTAAAGCTACAGGTTGAAAAGTATGTGATGATCACAATTGTGGTGAATCAGGCACCCCAACATGGAGACCAGCATGGACCCCAACATGGACTGCCAGAAGGGGGATTAGCTCAAATGGTAGAGCGCTCGCTTAGCATGCGAGAGGTAACGGGATCGACGCCCGTATTCTCCAAAGTTTTGGTTTGCCGAGTTTTTCAAAGAGCGGGACAATTCTCCTCTGTTTCCCTACTCATGTAACTCATTTGCAAGCTTAGGAAGCACCCGACAACCAGCTCGGCAAGCCTTCGATAGCTCAGCTGGTAGAGCGGAGGACTGTAGTAGAAAATCAGCAATCCTTAGGTCGCTGGTTCAATTCCGGCTCGAAGGAACTTTTGTTAGTCTCATAGATGATGTTTCAACCTGTCGACAAATGCTCTCCCGGTGCCCTCGTCTTCTATCTATTTTCAGAGGGGTCTCTTGTTTGTGTTGGGTATTTGAAATGGGCATCCGACCGAAACTCTCAGTTGAGAGCCACAGTAGGACTTTCTGTAACTCTGACATGCAACTGAAACAAAAAGAGGGTACAATCATCCCTGGGTGGACTTGAACCACCAACCTTTTGGTTATCAGACAAAAAAAAGTTTTCCCAACCTTCAAGCTTTGCTTGAACCTCCCAGTTTCTCATGTCATGTGTCATCTTCTTTGAAACAGAGTGGCGCATGGAAAGACATTTAGGCCCACAACCAAAGAGGGCCAAAGGCTCTGGACCATTCTTTCTACATTGCAACTATGTCATCCAAATCACTGGGATTTTTTTGTCTTCTCAAAATTTTTCACACTGTACATGTTGAAATGGTCTTACAACCGGTGCCCTCCTCTTCTGGCCGAAACTTTAAGTTGAGAGGCACCAGAGGATTTTCTGTAACATGCAACTGAAACAAAAAGAGGACACTGCCGTCCCTGGGTGGGCTTGAACCACCAACCTTCCGGTTAACAGCCGAACGCGCTAACCAATTGCGCCACAGAGACAACCACGCTCCCCCACTTTGATTAAAGTCGTAAAAAAGCCACAACATGGTAAATGGAGTATGTTTCTTAGAGGACCTTCTGATCAACACAATAAAAAGAAGAGAATGATAAAACATAACAACTGCGTGGAACTACAGCCGCCAACAAATGGACAATTGCAACACAGAGATGGCCTCCACATTAGCGTCTTAACAACAGTCAGCGGGTAATAGGCTACCCCTCTCTTTTGGAGGTATGGCAGCAGAGTGGTGCAGCGGAAGCGGGCTGGGCCCATAACCCAGAGGTCGATGGATCGAAACCATCCTCTGCTAAGTGCTCTCTTTTACTCACGCCCCCTGTTACAATTTGGCCATTATCCCCGGTCGGAATCACATGTTTTTCTCGTAAAAATAGAATAGAGACCCCCGATCCCTGACCATCTCATTTTCACGACCTTCAGACTATGCTTTTTATACACGCAACCTCCCAGTTTCTCATGCCACATGTTTTCGCCTTTGCAACAAAGTGGCACAGGCAAAGGCTTTTGGGCCCACAACCAAATGGGCCATTGGATCTAGACCATCTTTTCTACGTTGCGACTTTCTTATTTAAATCATTCTGATTTCTTTTCTCTTCCCACAATTCTTCACTCTGTACACTAACGACTCACCTATACTTTTACACCACCCGGCACCCTGTAAGCTCCACGCTCCTTCTGCTTTTACGGGAGAAAGACATCCACACTTAAAAAAAAAAAAAAAAGCTTAAAGCTACAGGTTGAAAAGTATGTGATGATCACAATTGTGGTGAATCAGGCACCCCAACATGGAGACCAGCATGGACCCCAACATGGACTGCCAGATGGGGGATTAGCTCAAATGGTAGAGCGCTCGCTTAGCATGTGAGAGGTAACGGGATCGACGCCCGTATTCTCCAAAGTTTTGGTTTGCCGAGTTTTTCAAAGAGCGGGACAATTCTCCTCTGTTTCCCTACTCATGTAACTCATTTGCAAGCTTAGGAAGCACCCGACAACCAGCTCGGCAAGCCTTCGATAGCTCAGCTGGTAGAGCGGAGGACTGTAGTAGAAAATCAGCAATCCTTAGGTCGCTGGTTCAATTCCGGCTCGAAGGAACTTTTGTTAGTCTCATAGATGATGTTTCAACCTGTCGACAAATGCTCTCCCGGTGCCCTCGTCTTCTATCTATTTTCAGAGGGGTCTCTTGTTTGTGTTGGGTATTTGAAATGGGCATCCGACCGAAACTCTCAGTTGAGAGCCACAGTAGGACTTTCTGTAACTCTGACATGCAACTGAAACAAAAAGAGGGTACAATCATCCCTGGGTGGACTTGAACCACCAACCTTTTGGTTATCAGACAAAAAAAAGTTTTCACAACCTTCAAGCTTTGCTTGAACCTCCCAGTTTCTCATGTCATGTGTCATCTTCTTTGAAACAGAGTGGCGCATGGAAAGACATTTAGGCCCACAACCAAAGAGGGCCAAAGGCTCTGGACCATTCTTTCTACATTGCAACTATGTCATCCAAATCACTGGGATTTTTTTCTCTTCTCAAAATTTTTCACACTGTACATGTTGAAATGGTCTTACAACCGGTGCCCTCCTCTTCTGGCCGAAACTTTAAGTTGAGAGGCACCAGAGGATTTTCTGTAACATGCAACTGAAACAAAAAGAGGACACTGCCGTCCCTGGGTGGGCTTGAACCACCAACCTTCCGGTTAACAGCCGAACGCGCTAACCAATTGCGCCACAGAGACAACCACGCTCCCCCACTTTGATTAAAGTCGTAAAAAAGCCACAACATGGTAAATGGAGTATGTTTCTTAGAGGACCTTCTGATCAACACAATAAAAAGAAGAGAATGATAAAACATAACAACTGCGTGGAACTACAGCCGCCAACAAATGGACAATTGCAACACAGAGATGGCCTCCACATTAGCGTCTTAACAACAGTCAGCGGGTAATAGGCTACCCCTCTCTTTTGGAGGTATGGCAGCAGAGTGGCGCAGCGGAAGCGTGCTGGGCCCATAACCCAGAGGTCGATGGATCGAAACCATCCTCTGCTAAGTGCTCTCTTTTACTCACGCCCCCTGTTACAATTTGGCCATTATCCCCGGTCGGAATCACATGTTTTTCTCGTAAAAATAGAATAGAGACCCCCGATCCCTGACCATCTCATTTTCACGACCTTCAGACTATGCTTTTTATACACGCAACCTCCCAGTTTCTCATGACACATGTTTTCGCCTTTGCAACAAAGTGGCACAGGCAAAGGCTTTTGGGCCCACAACCAAATGGGCCATTGGATCTAGACCATCTTTTCTACGTTGCGACTTTCTTATTTAAATCATTCTGATTTCTTTTCTCTTCCCACAATTCTTCACTCTGTACACTAACGACTCACCTATACTTTTACACCACCCGGCACCCTGTAAGCTCCACGCTCCTTCTGCTTTTACGGGAGAAAGACATCCACACTTAAAAAAAATAAAAAAAAAAAAAAAAAAAGCTTAAAGCTACAGGTTGAAAAGTATGTGATGATCACAATTGTGGTGAATCAGGCACCCCAACATGGAGACCAGCATGGACCCCAACATGGACTGCCAGAAGGGGGATTAGCTCAAATGGTAGAGCGCTCGCTTAGCATGCGAGAGGTAACGGGATCGACGCCCGTATTCTCCAAAGTTTTGGTTTGCCGAGTTTTTCAAAGAGCGGGACAATTCTCCTCTGTTTCCCTACTCATGTAACTCATTTGCAAGCTTAGGAAGCACCCGACAACCAGCTCGGCAAGCCTTCGATAGCTCAGCTGGTAGAGCGGAGGACTGTAGTAGAAAATCAGCAATCCTTAGGTCGCTGGTTCAATTCCGGCTCGAAGGAACTTTTGTTAGTCTCATAGATGATGTTTCAACCTGTCGACAAATGCTCTCCCGGTGCCCTCGTCTTCTATCTATTTTCAGAGGGGTCTCTTGTTTGTGTTGGGTATTTGAAATGGGCATCCGACCGAAACTCTCAGTTGAGAGCCACAGTAGGACTTTCTGTAACTCTGACATGCAACTGAAACAAAAAGAGGGTACAATCATCCCTGGGTGGGCTTGAACCACCAACCTTTTGGTTATCAGACAAAAAAAAGTTTTCACAACCTTCAAGCTTTGCTTGAACCTCCCAGTTTCTCATGTCATGTGTCATCTTCTTTGAAACAGAGTGGCGCATGGAAAGACATTTAGGCCCACAACCAAAGAGGGCCAAAGGCTCTGGACCATTCTTTCTACATTGCAACTATGTCATCCAAATCACTGGGATTTTTTTGTCTTCTCAAAATTTTTCACACTGTACATGTTGAAATGGTCTTACAACCGGTGCCCTCCTCTTCTGACCGAAACTTTAAGTTGAGAGGCACCAGAGGATTTTCTGTAACATGCAACTGAAACAAAAAGAGGACACTGCCGTCCCTGGGTGGGCTTGAACCACCAACCTTCCGGTTAACAGCCGAACGCGCTAACCAATTGCGCCACAGAGACAACCACGCTCCCCCACTTTGATTAAAGTCGTAAAAAAGCCACAACATGGTAAATGGAGTATGTTTCTTAGAGGACCTTCTGATCAACACAATAAAAAGAAGAGAATGATAAAACATAACAACTGCGTGGAACTACAGCCGCCAACAAATGGACAATTGCAACACAGAGATGGCCTCCACATTAGCGTCTTAACAACAGTCAGCGGGTAATAGGCTACCCCTCTCTTTTGGAGGTATGGCAGCAGAGTGGCGCAGCGGAAGCGTGCTGGGCCCATAACCCAGAGGTCGATGGATCGAAACCATCCTCTGCTAAGTGCTCTCTTTTACTCACGCCCCCTGTTACAATTTGGCCATTATCCCCGGTCGGAATCACATGTTTTTCTCGTAAAAATAGAATAGAGACCCCCGATCCCTGACCATCTCATTTTCACGACCTTCAGACTATGCTTTTTATACACGCAACCTCCCAGTTTCTCATGCCACATGTTTTCGCCTTTGCAACAAAGTGGCACAGGCAAAGGCCTTTGGGCCCACAACCAAATGGGCCATTGGATCTAGACCATCTTTTCTACGTTGCGACTTTCTTATTTAAATCATTCTGATTTCTTTTCTCTTCCCACAATTCTTCACTCTGTACACTAACGACTCACCTATACTTTTACACCACCCGGCACCCTGTAAGCTCCACGCTCCTTCTGCTTTTACGGGAGAAAGACATCCACACTTAAAAAAAAAAAAAAAAAAAAAAGCTTAAAGCTACAGGTTGAAAAGTATGTGATGATCACAATTGTGGTGAATCAGGCACCCCAACATGGAGACCAGCATGGACCCCAACATGGACTGCCAGAAGGGGGATTAGCTCAAATGGTAGAGCGCTCGCTTAGCATGCGAGAGGTAACGGGATCGACGCCCGTATTCTCCAAAGTTTTGGTTTGCCGAGTTTTTCAAAGAGCGGGACAATTCTCCTCTGTTTCCCTACTCATGTAACTCATTTGCAAGCTTAGGAAGCACCCGACAACCAGCTCGGCAAGCCTTCGATAGCTCAGCTGGTAGAGCGGAGGACTGTAGTAGAAAATCAGCAATCCTTAGGTCGCTGGTTCAATTCCGGCTCGAAGGAACTTTTGTTAGTCTCATAGATGATGTTTCAACCTGTCGACAAATGCTCTCCCGGTGCCCTCGTCTTCTATCTATTTTCAGAGGGGTCTCTTGTTTGTGTTGGGTATTTGAAATGGGCATCCGACCGAAACTCTCAGTTGAGAGCCACAGTAGGACTTTCTGTAACTCTGACATGCAACTGAAACAAAAAGAGGGTACAATCATCCCTGGGTGGGCTTGAACCACCAACCTTTTGGTTATCAGACAAAAAAAAGTTTTCACAACCTTCAAGCTTTGCTTGAACCTCCCAGTTTCTCATGTCATGTGTCATCTTCTTTGAAACAGAGTGGCTCATGGAAAGACATTTAGGCCCACAACCAAAGAGGGCCAAAGGCTCTGGACCATTCTTTCTACATTGCAACTATGTCATCCAAATCACTGGGATTTTTTTCTCTTCTCAAAATTTTTCACACTGTACATGTTGAAATGGTCTTACAACCGGTGCCCTCCTCTTCTGGCCGAAACTTTAAGTTGAGAGGCACCAGAGGATTTTCTGTAACATGCAACTGAAACAAAAAGAGGACACTGCCGTCCCTGGGTGGGCTTGAACAACAGCCGAACGCGCTAACCAATTGCGCCACAGAGACAACCACGCTCCCCCACTTTGATTAAAGTCGTAAAAAAGCCACAACATGGTAAATGGAGTATGTTTCTTAGAGGACCTTCTGATCAACACAATAAAAAGAAGAGAATGATAAAACATAACAACTGCGTGGAACTACAGCCGCCAACAAATGGACAATTGCAACACAGAGATGGCCTCCACATTAGCGTCTTAACAACAGTCAGCGGGTAATAGGCTACCACTCTCTTTTGGAGGTATGGCAGCAGAGTGGCGCAGCGGAAGCGTGCAGGGCCCATAACCCAGAGGTCGATGGATCGAAACCATCCTCTGCTAAGTGCTCTCTTTTACTCACGCCCCCTGTTACAATTTGGCCATTATCCCCGGTCGGAATCACATGTTTTTCTCGTAAAAATAGAATAGAGACCCCCGATCCCTGACCATCTCATTTTCACGACCTTCAGACTATGCTTTTTATACACGCAACCTCCCAGTTTCTCATGCCACATGTTTTCGCCTTTGCAACAAAGTGGCACAGGCAAAGGCTTTTGGGCCCACAACCAAATGGGCCATTGGATCTAGACCATCTTTTCTACGTTGCGACTTTCTTATTTAAATCATTCTGATTTCTTTTCTCTTCCCACAATTCTTCACTCTGTACACTAACGACTCACCTATACTTTTACACCACCCGGCACCCTGTAAGCTCCACGCTCCTTCTGCTTTTACGGGAGAAAGACATCCACACTTAAAAAAAAAAAAAAAAAAAAAAAAAAAAAGCTTAAAGCTACAGGTTGAAAAGTATGTGATGATCACAATTGTGGTGAATCAGGCACCCCAACATGGAAACCAGCATGGACCCCAACATGGACTGCCAGAAGGGGGATTAGCTCAAATGGTAGAGCGCTCGCTTAGCATGCGAGAGGTAACGGGATCGACGCCCGTATTCTCCAAAGTTTTGGTTTGCCGAGTTTTTCAAAGAGCGGGACAATTCTCCTCTGTTTCCCTACTCATGTAACTCATTTGCAAGCTTAGGAAGCACCCGACAACCAGCTCGGCAAGCCTTCGATAGCTCAGCTGGTAGAGCGGAGGACTGTAGTAGAAAATCAGCAATCCTTAGGTCGCTGGTTCAATTCCGGCTCGAAGGAACTTTTGTTAGTCTCATAGATGATGTTTCAACCTGTCGACAAATGCTCTCCCGGTGCCCTCGTCTTCTATCTATTTTCAGAGGGGTCTCTTGTTTGTGTTGGGTATTTGAAATGGGCATCCGACCGAAACTCTCAGTTGAGAGCCACAGTAGGACTTTCTGTAACTCTGACATGCAACTGAAACAAAAAGAGGGTACAATCATCCCTGGGTGGGCTTGAACCACCAACCTTTTGGTTATCAGACAAAAAAAAGTTTTCACAACCTTCAAGCTTTGCTTGAACCTCCCAGTTTCTCATGTCATGTGTCATCTTCTTTGAAACAGAGTGGCGCATGGAAAGACATTTAGGCCCACAACCAAAGAGGGCCAAAGGCTCTGGACCATTCTTTCTACATTGCAACTATGTCATCCAAATCACTGGGATTTTTTTCTCTTCTCAAAATTTTTCACACTGTACATGTTGAAATGGTCTTACAACCGGTGCCCTCCTCTTCTGGCCGAAACTTTAAGTTGAGAGGCACCATTGGATTTTCTGTAACATGCAACTGAGACAAAAAGAGGACACTGCCGTCCCTGGGTGGGCTTGAACCACCAACCTTCCGGTTAACAGCCGAACGCGCTAACCAATTGCGCCACAGAGACAACCACGCTCCCCCACTTTGATTAAAGTCGTAAAAAAGCCACAACATGGTAAATGGAGTATGTTTCTTAGAGGACCTTCTGATCAACACAATAAAAAGAAGAGAATGATAAAACATAACAACTGCGTGGAACTACAGCCGCCAACAAATGGACAATTGCAACACAGAGATGGCCTCCACATTAGCGTCTTAACAACAGTCAGCGGGTAATAGGCTACCCCTCTCTTTTGGAGGTATGGCAGCAGAGTGGCGCAGCGGAAGCGTGCAGGGCCCATAACCCAGAGGTCGATGGATCGAAACCATCCTCTGCTAAGTGCTCTCTTTTACTCACGCCCCCTGTTACAATTTGGCCATTATCCCCGGTCGGAATCACATGTTTTTCTCGTAAAAATAGAATAGAGACCCCCGATCCCTGACCATCTCATTTTCACGACCTTCAGACTATGCTTTTTATACACGCAACCTCCCAGTTTCTCATGCCACATGTTTTCGCCTTTGCAACAAAGTGGCACAGGCAAAGGCTTTTGGGCCCACAACCAAATGGGCCATTGGATCTAGACCATCTTTTCTACGTTGCGACTTTCTTATTTAAATCATTCTGATTTCTTTTCTCTTCCCACAATTCTTAACTCTGTACACTAACGACTCACCTATACTTTTACACCACCCGGCACCCTGTAAGCTCCACGCTCCTTCTGCTTTTACGGGAGAAAGACATCCACACTTAAAAAAAAAAAAAAAAAAAAAAAAAAAGCTTAAAGCTACAGGTTGAAAAGTATGTGATGATCACAATTGTGGTGAATCAGGCACCCCAACATGGAAACCAGCATGGACCCCAACATGGACTGCCAGAAGGGGGATTAGCTCAAATGGTAGAGCGCTCGCTTAGCATGCGAGAGGTAACGGGATCGACGCCCGTATTCTCCAAAGTTTTGGTTTGCCGAGTTTTTCAAAGAGCGGGACAATTCTCCTCTGTTTCCCTACTCATGTAACTCATTTGCAAGCTTAGGAAGCACCCGACAACCAGCTCGGCAAGCCTTCGATAGCTCAGCTGGTAGAGCGGAGGACTGTAGTAGAAAATCAGCAATCCTTAGGTCGCTGGTTCAATTCCGGCTCGAAGGAACTTTTGTTAGTCTCATAGATGATGTTTCAACCTGTCGACAAATGCTCTCCCGGTGCCCTCGTCTTCTATCTATTTTCAGAGGGGTCTCTTGTTTGTGTTGGGTATTTGAAATGGGCATCCGACCGAAACTCTCAGTTGAGAGCCACAGTAGGACTTTCTGTAACTCTGACATGCAACTGAAACAAAAAGAGGGTACAATCATCCCTGGGTGGGCTTGAACCACCAACCTTTTGGTTATCAGACAAAAAAAAGTTTTCACAACCTTCAAGCTTTGCTTGAACCTCCCAGTTTCTCATGTCATGTGTCATCTTCTTTGAAACAGAGTGGCGCATGGAAAGACATTTAGGCCCACAACCAAAGAGGGCCAAAGGCTCTGGACCATTCTTTCTACATTGCAACTATGTCATCCAAATCACTGGGATTTTTTTCTCTTCTCAAAATTTTTCACACTGTACATGTTGAAATGGTCTTACAACCGGTGCCCTCCTCTTCTGGCCGAAACTTTAAGTTGAGAGGCACCATTGGATTTTCTGTAACATGCAACTGAGACAAAAAGAGGACACTGCCGTCCCTGGGTGGGCTTGAACCACCAACCTTCCGGTTAACAGCCGAACGCGCTAACCAATTGCGCCACAGAGACAACCACGCTCCCCCACTTTGATTAAAGTCGTAAAAAAGCCACAACATGGTAAATGGAGTATGTTTCTTAGAGGACCTTCTGATCAACACAATAAAAAGAAGAGAATGATAAAACATAACAACTGCGTGGAACTACAGCCGCCAACAAATGGACAATTGCAACACAGAGATGGCCTCCACATTAGCGTCTTAACAACAGTCAGCGGGTAATAGGCTACCCCTCTCTTTTGGAGGTATGGCAGCAGAGTGGCGCAGCGGAAGCGTGCTGGGCCCATAACCCAGAGGTCGATGGATCGAAACCATCCTCTGCTAAGTGCTCTCTTTTACTCACGCCCCCTGTTACAATTTGGCCATTATCCCCGGTCGGAATCACATGTTTTTCTCGTAAAAATAGAATAGAGACCCCCGATCCCTGACCATCTCATTTTCACGACCTTCAGACTATGCTTTTTATACACGCAACCTCCCAGTTTCTCATGCCACATGTTTTCGCCTTTGCAACAAAGTGGCACAGGCAAAGGCTTTTGGGCCCACAACCAAATGGGCCATTGGATCTAGACCATCTTTTCTACGTTGCGACTTTCTTATTTAAATCATTCTGATTTCTTTTCTCTTCCCACAATTCTTCACTCTGTACACTAACGACTCACCTATACTTTTACACCACCCGGCACCCTGTAAGCTCCACGCTCCTTCTGCTTTTACGGGAGAAAGACATCCACACTTAAAAAAAAAAAAAAAAGCTTAAAGCTACAGGTTGAAAAGTATGTGATGATCACAATTGTGGTGAATCAGGCACCCCAACATGGAGACCAGCATGGACCCCAACATGGACTGCCAGATGGGGGATTAGCTCAAATGGTAGAGCGCTCGCTTAGCATGTGAGAGGTAACGGGATCGACGCCCGTATTCTCCAAAGTTTTGGTTTGCCGAGTTTTTCAAAGAGCGGGACAATTCTCCTCTGTTTCCCTACTCATGTAACTCATTTGCAAGCTTAGGAAGCACCCGACAACCAGCTCGGCAAGCCTTCGATAGCTCAGCTGGTAGAGCGGAGGACTGTAGTAGAAAATCAGCAATCCTTAGGTCGCTGGTTCAATTCCGGCTCGAAGGAACTTTTGTTAGTCTCATAGATGATGTTTCAACCTGTCGACAAATGCTCTCCCGGTGCCCTCGTCTTCTATCTATTTTCAGAGGGGTCTCTTGTTTGTGTTGGGTATTTGAAATGGGCATCCGACCGAAACTCTCAGTTGAGAGCCACAGTAGGACTTTCTGTAACTCTGACATGCAACTGAAACAAAAAGAGGGTACAATCATCCCTGGGTGGACTTGAACCACCAACCTTTTGGTTATCAGACAAAAAAAAGTTTTCCCAACCTTCAAGCTTTGCTTGAACCTCCCAGTTTCTCATGTCATGTGTCATCTTCTTTGAAACAGAGTGGCGCATGGAAAGACATTTAGGCCCACAACCAAAGAGGGCCAAAGGCTCTGGACCATTCTTTCTACATTGCAACTATGTCATCCAAATCACTGGGATTTTTTTGTCTTCTCAAAATTTTTCACACTGTACATGTTGAAATGGTCTTACAACCGGTGCCCTCCTCTTCTGGCCGAAACTTTAAGTTGAGAGGCACCAGAGGATTTTCTGTAACATGCAACTGAAACAAAAAGAGGACACTGCCGTCCCTGGGTGGGCTTGAACCACCAACCTTCCGGTTAACAGCCGAACGCGCTAACCAATTGCGCCACAGAGACAACCACGCTCCCCCACTTTGATTAAAGTCGTAAAAAAGCCACAACATGGTAAATGGAGTATGTTTCTTAGAGGACCTTCTGATCAACACAATAAAAAGAAGAGAATGATAAAACATAACAACTGCGTGGAACTACAGCCGCCAACAAATGGACAATTGCAACACAGAGATGGCCTCCACATTAGCGTCTTAACAACAGTCAGCGGGTAATAGGCTACCCCTCTCTTTTGGAGGTATGGCAGCAGAGTGGCGCAGCGGAAGCGTGCTGGGCCCATAACCCAGAGGTCGATGGATCGAAACCATCCTCTGCTAAGTGCTCTCTTTTACTCACGCCCCCTGTTACAATTTGGCCATTATCCCCGGTCGGAATCACATGTTTTTCTCGTAAAAATAGAATAGAGACCCCCGATCCCTGACCATCTCATTTTCACGACCTTCAGACTATGCTTTTTATACACGCAACCTCCCAGTTTCTCATGCCACATGTTTTCGCCTTTGCAACAAAGTGGCACAGGCAAAGGCCTTTGGGCCCACAACCAAATGGGCCATTGGATCTAGACCATCTTTTCTACGTTGTGACTTTCTTATTTAAATCATTCTGATTTCTTTTCTCTTCCCACAATTCTTCACTCTGTACACTAACGACTCACCTATACTTTTACACCACCCGGCACCCTGTAAGCTCCACGCTCCTTCTGCTTTTACGGGAGAAAGACATCCACACTTAAAAAAAAAAAAAAAAAAAAAAAGCTTAAAGCTACAGGTTGAAAAGTATGTGATGATCACAATTGTGGTGAATCAGGCACCCCAACATGGAGACCAGCATGGACCCCAACATGGACTGCCAGAAGGGGGATTAGCTCAAATGGTAGAGCGCTCGCTTAGCATGCGAGAGGTACCGGGATCGACGCCCGTATTCTCCAAAGTTTTGGTTTGCCGAGTTTTTCAAAGAGCGGGACAGTTCTCCTCTGTTTCCCTACTCATGTAACTCATTTGCAAGCTTAGGAAGCACCCGACAACCAGCTCGGCAAGCCTTCGATAGCTCAGCTGGTAGAGCGGAGGACTGTAGTAGAAAATCAGCAATCCTTAGGTCGCTGGTTCAATTCCGGCTCGAAGGAACTTTTGTTAGTCTCATAGATGATGTTTCAACCTGTCGACAAATGCTCTCCCGGTGCCCTCGTCTTCTATCTATTTTCAGAGGGGTCTCTTGTTTGTGTTGGGTATTTGAAATGGGCATCCGACCGAAACTCTCAGTTGAGAGCCACAGTAGGACTTTCTGTAACTCTGACATGCAACTGAAACAAAAAGAGGGTACAATCATCCCTGGGTGGGCTTGAACCACCAACCTTTTGGTTATCAGACAAAAAAAAGTTTTCCCAACCTTCACTTGAACCTCCCAGTTTCTCATGTCATGTGTCATCTTCTTTGAAACAGAGTGGCGCATGGAAAGACATTTAGGCCCACAACCAAAGAGGGCCAAAGGCTCTGGACCATTCTTTCTACATTGCAACTATGTCATCCAAATCACTGGGATTTTTTTGTCTTCTCAAAATTTTTCACACTGTACATGTTGAAATGGTCTTACAACCGGTGCCCTCCTCTTCTGGCCGAAACTTTAAGTTGAGAGGCACCAGAGGATTTTCTGTAACATGCAACTGAAACAAAAAGAGGACACTGCCGTCCCTGGGTGGGCTTGAACCACCAACCTTCCGGTTAACAGCCGAACGCGCTAACCAATTGCGCCACAGAGACAACCACGCTCCCCCACTTTGATTAAAGTCGTAAAAAAGCCACAACATGGTAAATGGAGTATGTTTCTTAGAGGACCTTCTGATCAACACAATAAAAAGAAGAGAATGATAAAACATAACAACTGCGTGGAACTACAGCCGCCAACAAATGGACAATTGCAACACAGAGATGGCCTCCACATTAGCGTCTTAACAACAGTCAGCGGGTAATAGGCTACCCCTCTCTTTTGGAGGTATGGCAGCAGAGTGGCGCAGCGGAAGCGTGCTGGGCCCATAACCCAGAGGTCGATGGATCTAAACCATCCTCTGCTAAGTGCTCTCTTTTACTCACGCCCCCTGTTACAATTTGGCCATTATCCCCGGTCGGAATCACATGTTTTTCTCGTAAAAATAGAATAGAGACCCCCGATCCCTGACCATCTCATTTTCACGACCTTCAGACTATGCTTTTTATACACGCAACCTCCCAGTTTCTCATGCCACATGTTTTCGCCTTTGCAACAAAGTGGCACAGGCAAAGGCTTTTGGGCCCACAACCAAATGGGCCATTGGATCTAGACCATCTTTTCTACGTTGCGACTTTCTTATTTAAATCATTCTGATTTCTTTTCTCTTCCCACAATTCTTCACTCTGTACACTAACGACTCACCTATACTTTTACACCACCCGGCACCCTGTAAGCTCCACGCTCCTTCTGCTTTTACGGGAGAAAGACATCCACACTTAAAAAAAAAAAAAAAAAAAAAAGCTTAAAGCTACAGGTTGAAAAGTATGTGATGATCACAATTGTGGTGAATCAGGCACCCCAACATGGAGACCAGCATGGACCCCAACATGGACTGCCAGAAGGGGGATTAGCTCAAATGGTAGAGCGCTCGCTTAGCATGCGAGAGGTAACGGGATCGACGCCCGTATTCTCCAAAGTTTTGGTTTGCCGAGTTTTTCAAAGAGCGGGACAATTCTCCTCTGTTTCCCTACTCATGTAACTCATTTGCAAGCTTAGGAAGCACCCGACAACCAGCTCGGCAAGCCTTCGATAGCTCAGCTGGTAGAGCGGAGGACTGTAGTAGAAAATCAGCAATCCTTAGGTCGCTGGTTCAATTCCGGCTCGAAGGAACTTTTGTTAGTCTCATAGATGATGTTTCAACCTGTCGACAAATGCTCTCCCGGTGCCCTCGTCTTCTATCTATTTTCAGAGGGGTCTCTTGTTTGTGTTGGGTATTTGAAATGGGCATCCGACCGAAACTCTCAGTTGAGAGCCACAGTAGGACTTTCTGTAACTCTGACATGCAACTGAAACAAAAAGAGGGTACAATCATCCCTGGGTGGGCTTGAACCACCAACCTTTTGGTTATCAGACAAAAAAAAGTTTTCACAACCTTCAAGCTTTGCTTGAACCTCCCAGTTTCTCATGTCATGTGTCATCTTCTTTGAAACAGAGTGGCTCATGGAAAGACATTTAGGCCCACAACCAAAGAGGGCCAAAGGCTCTGGACCATTCTTTCTACATTGCAACTATGTCATCCAAATCACTGGGATTTTTTTCTCTTCTCAAAATTTTTCACACTGTACATGTTGAAATGGTCTTACAACCGGTGCCCTCCTCTTCTGGCCGAAACTTTAAGTTGAGAGGCACCAGAGGATTTTCTGTAACATGCAACTGAAACAAAAAGAGGACACTGCCGTCCCTGGGTGGGCTTGAACAACAGCCGAACGCGCTAACCAATTGCGCCACAGAGACAACCACGCTCCCCCACTTTGATTAAAGTCGTAAAAAAGCCACAACATGGTAAATGGAGTATGTTTCTTAGAGGACCTTCTGATCAACACAATAAAAAGAAGAGAATGATAAAACATAACAACTGCGTGGAACTACAGCCGCCAACAAATGGACAATTGCAACACAGAGATGGCCTCCACATTAGCGTCTTAACAACAGTCAGCGGGTAATAGGCTACCCCTCTCTTTTGGAGGTATGGCAGCAGAGTGGCGCAGCGGAAGCGTGCTGGGCCCATAACCCAGAGGTCGATGGATCGAAACCATCCTCTGCTAAGTGCTCTCTTATACTCACGCCCCCTGTTACAATTTGGCCATTATCCCCGGTCGGAATCACATGTTTTTCTCGTAAAAATAGAATAGAGACCCCCGATCCCTGACCATCTCATTTTCACGACCTTCAGACTATGCTTTTTATACACGCAACCTCCCAGTTTCTCATGCCACATGTTTTCGCCTTTGCAACAAAGTGGCACAGGCAAAGGCTTTTGGGCCCACAACCAAATGGGCCATTGGATCTAGACCATCTTTTCTACGTTGCGACTTTCTTATTTAAATCATTCTGATTTCTTTTCTCTTCCCACAATTCTTCACTCTGTACACTAACGACTCACCTATACTTTTACACCACCCGGCACCCTGTAAGCTCCACGCTCCTTCTGCTTTTACGGGAGAAAGACATCCACACTTAAAAAAAATAAAAAAAAAAAAAAAAAAAGCTTAAAGCTACAGGTTGAAAAGTATGTGATGATCACAATTGTGGTGAATCAGGCACCCCAACATGGAAACCAGCATGGACCCCAACATGGACTGCCAGAAGGGGGATTAGCTCAAATGGTAGAGCGCTCGCTTAGCATGCGAGAGGTAACGGGATCGACGCCCGTATTCTCCAAAGTTTTGGTTTGCCGAGTTTTTCAAAGAGCGGGACAATTCTCCTCTGTTTCCCTACTCATGTAACTCATTTGCAAGCTTAGGAAGCACCCGACAACCAGCTCGGCAAGCCTTCGATAGCTCAGCTGGTAGAGCGGAGGACTGTAGTAGAAAATCAGCAATCCTTAGGTCGCTGGTTCAATTCCGGCTCGAAGGAACTTTTGTTAGTCTCATAGATGATGTTTCAACCTGTCGACAAATGCTCTCCCGGTGCCCTCGTCTTCTATCTATTTTCAGAGGGGTCTCTTGTTTGTGTTGGGTATTTGAAATGGGCATCCGACCGAAACTCTCAGTTGAGAGCCACAGTAGGACTTTCTGTAACTCTGACATGCAACTGAAACAAAAAGAGGGTACAATCATCCCTGGGTGGGCTTGAACCACCAACCTTTTGGTTATCAGACAAAAAAAAGTTTTCACAACCTTCAAGCTTTGCTTGAACCTCCCAGTTTCTCATGTCATGTGTCATCTTCTTTGAAACAGAGTGGCGCATGGAAAGACATTTAGGCCCACAACCAAAGAGGGCCAAAGGCTCTGGACCATTCTTTCTACATTGCAACTATGTCATCCAAATCACTGGGATTTTTTTCTCTTCTCAAAATTTTTCACACTGTACATGTTGAAATGGTCTTACAACCGGTGCCCTCCTCTTCTGGCCGAAACTTTAAGTTGAGAGGCACCATAGGATTTTCTGTAACATGCAACTGAGACAAAAAGAGGACACTGCCGTCCCTGGGTGGGCTTGAACCACCAACCTTCCGGTTAACAGCCGAACGCGCTAACCAATTGCGCCACAGAGACAACCACGCTCCCCCACTTTGATTAAAGTCGTAAAAAAGCCACAACATGGTAAATGGAGTATGTTTCTTAGAGGACCTTCTGATCAACACAATAAAAAGAAGAGAATGATAAAACATAACAACTGCGTGGAACTACAGCCGCCAACAAATGGACAATTGCAACACAGAGATGGCCTCCACATTAGCGTCTTAACAACAGTCAGCGGGTAATAGGCTACCCCTCTCTTTTGGAGGTATGGCAGCAGAGTGGCGCAGCGGAAGCGTGCTGGGCCCATAACCCAGAGGTCGATGGATCGAAACCATCCTCTGCTAAGTGCTCTCTTTTACTCACGCCCCCTGTTACAATTTGGCCATTATCCCCGGTCGGAATCACATGTTTTTCTCGTAAAAATAGAATAGAGACCCCCGATCCCTGACCATCTCATTTTCACGACCTTCAGACTATGCTTTTTATACACGCAACCTCCCAGTTTCTCATGCCACATGTTTTCGCCTTTGCAACAAAGTGGCACAGGCAAAGGCTTTTGGGCCCACAACCAAATGGGCCATTGGATCTAGACCATCTTTTCTACGTTGCGACTTTCTTATTTAAATCATTCTGATTTCTTTTCTCTTCCCACAATTCTTCACTCTGTACACTAACGACTCACCTATACTTTTACACCACCCGGCACCCTGTAAGCTCCACGCTCCTTCTGCTTTTACGGGAGAAAGACATCCACACTTAAAAAAAAAAAAAAAAAAAAAAAAAAAGCTTAAAGCTACAGGTTGAAAAGTATGTGATGATCACAATTGTGGTGAATCAGGCACCCCAACATGGAAACCAGCATGGACCCCAACATGGACTGCCAGAAGGGGGATTAGCTCAAATGGTAGAGCGCTCGCTTAGCATGCGAGAGGTAACGGGATCGACGCCCGTATTCTCCAAAGTTTTGGTTTGCCGAGTTTTTCAAAGAGCGGGACAATTCTCCTCTGTTTCCCTACTCATGTAACTCGTTTGCAAGCTTAGGAAGCACCCGACAACCAGCTCGGCAAGCCTTCGATAGCTCAGCTGGTAGAGCGGAGGACTGTAGTAGAAAATCAGCAATCCTTAGGTCGCTGGTTCAATTCCGGCTCGAAGGAACTTTTGTTAGTCTCATAGATGATGTTTCAACCTGTCGACAAATGCTCTCCCGGTGCCCTCGTCTTCTATCTATTTTCAGAGGGGTCTCTTGTTTGTGTTGGGTATTTGAAATGGGCATCCGACCGAAACTCTCAGTTGAGAGCCACAGTAGGACTTTCTGTAACTCTGACATGCAACTGAAACAAAAAGAGGGTACAATCATCCCTGGGTGGGCTTGAACCACCAACCTTTTGGTTATCAGACAAAAAAAAGTTTTCACAACCTTCAAGCTTTGCTTGAACCTCCCAGTTTCTCATGTCATGTGTCATCTTCTTTGAAACAGAGTGGTGCATGGAAAGACATTTAGGCCCACAACCAAAGAGGGCCAAAGGCTCTGGACCATTCTTTCTACATTGCAACTATGTCATCCAAATCACTGGGATTTTTTTCTCTTCTCAAAATTTTTCACACTGTACATGTTGAAATGGTCTTACAACCGGTGCCCTCCTCTTCTGGCCGAAACTTTAAGTTGAGAGGCACCATAGGATTTTCTGTAACATGCAACTGAGACAAAAAGAGGACACTGCCGTCCCTGGGTGGGCTTGAACCACCAACCTTCCGGTTAACAGCCGAACGCGCTAACCAATTGCGCCACAGAGACAACCACGCTCCCCCACTTTGATTAAAGTCGTAAAAAAGCCACAACATGGTAAATGGAGTATGTTTCTTAGAGGACCTTCTGATCAACACAATAAAAAGAAGAGAATGATAAAACATAACAACTGCGTGGAACTACAGCCGCCAACAAATGGACAATTGCAACACAGAGATGGCCTCCACATTAGCGTCTTAACAACAGTCAGCGGGTAATAGGCTACCCCTCTCTTTTGGAGGTATGGCAGCAGAGTGGCGCAGCGGAAGCGTGCTGGGCCCATAACCCAGAGGTCGATGGATCGAAACCATCCTCTGCTAAGTGCTCTCTTTTACTCACGCCCCCTGTTACAATTTGGCCATTATCCCCGGTCGGAATCACATGTTTTTCTCGTAAAAATAGAATAGAGACCCCCGATCCCTGACCATCTCATTTTCACGACCTTCAGACTATGCTTTTTATACACGCAACCTCCCAGTTTCTCATGCCACATGTTTTCGCCTTTGCAACAAAGTGGCACAGGCAAAGGCTTTTGGGCCCACAACCAAATGGGCCATTGGATCTAGACCATCTTTTCTACGTTGCGACTTTCTTATTTAAATCATTCTGATTTCTTTTCTCTTCCCACAATTCTTCACTCTGTACACTAACGACTCACCTATACTTTTACACCACCCGGCACCCTGTAAGCTCCACGCTCCTTCTGCTTTTACGGGAGAAAGACATCCACACTTAAAAAAAAAAAAAAAAAAAAAAGCTTAAAGCTACAGGTTGAAAAGTATGTGATGATCACAATTGTGGTGAATCAGGCACCCCAACATGGAAACCAGCATGGACCCCAACATGGACTGCCAGAAGGGGGATTAGCTCAAACGGTAGAGCGCTCGCTTAGCATGCGAGAGGTAACGGGATCGACGCCCGTATTCTCCAAAGTTTTGGTTTGCCGAGTTTTTCAAAGAGCGGGACAATTCTCCTCTGTTTCCCTACTCATGTAACTCATTTGCAAGCTTAGGAAGCACCCGACAACCAGCTCGGCAAGCCTTCGATAGCTCAGCTGGTAGAGCGGAGGACTGTAGTAGAAAATCAGCAATCCTTAGGTCGCTGGTTCAATTCCGGCTCGAAGGAACTTTTGTTAGTCTCATAGATGATGTTTCAACCTGTCGACAAATGCTCTCCCGGTGCCCTCGTCTTCTATCTATTTTCAGAGGGGTCTCTTGTTTGTGTTGGGTATTTGAAATGGGCATCCGACCGAAACTCTCAGTTGAGAGCCACAGTAGGACTTTCTGTAACTCTGACATGCAACTGAAACAAAAAGAGGGTACAATCATCCCTGGGTGGGCTTGAACCACCAACCTTTTGGTTATCAGACAAAAAAAAGTTTTCACAACCTTCAAGCTTTGCTTGAACCTCCCAGTTTCTCATGTCATGTGTCATCTTCTTTGAAACAGAGTGGCGCATGGAAAGACATTTAGGCCCACAACCAAAGAGGGCCAAAGGCTCTGGACCATTCTTTCTACATTGCAACTATGTCATCCAAATCACTGGGATTTTTTTCTCTTCTCAAAATTTTTCACACTGTACATGTTGAAATGGTCTTACAACCGGTGCCCTCCTCTTCTGGCCGAAACTTTAAGTTGAGAGGCACCATAGGATTTTCTGTAACATGCAACTGAGACAAAAAGAGGACACTGCCGTCCCTGGGTGGGCTTGAACCACCAACCTTCCGGTTAACAGCCGAACGCGCTAACCAATTGCGCCACAGAGACAACCACGCTCCCCCACTTTGATTAAAGTCGTAAAAAAGCCACAACATGGTAAATGGAGTATGTTTCTTAGAGGACCTTCTGATCAACACAATAAAAAGAAGAGAATGATAAAACATAACAACTGCGTGGAACTACAGCCGCCAACAAATGGACAATTGCAACACAGAGATGGCCTCCACATTAGCGTCTTAACAACAGTCAGCGGGTAATAGGCTACCCCTCTCTTTTGGAGGTATGGCAGCAGAGTGGCGCAGCGGAAGCGTGCTGGGCCCATAACCCAGAGGTCGATGGATCGAAACCATCCTCTGCTAAGTGCTCTCTTTTACTCACACCCCCTGTTACAATTTGGCCATTTTCCCCGGTCGGAATCACATGTTTTTCTCGTAAAAATAGAATAGAGACCCCCGATCCCTGACCATCTCATTTTCACGACCTTCAGACTATGCTTTTTATACACGCAACCTCCCAGTTTCTCATGCCACATGTTTTCGCCTTTGCAACAAAGTGGCACAGGCAAAGGCTTTTGGGCCCACAACCAAATGGGCCATTGGATCTAGACCATCTTTTCTACGTTGCGACTTTCTTATTTAAATCATTCTGATTTCTTTTCTCTTCCCACAATTCTTCACTCTGTACACTAACGACTCACCTATACTTTTACACCACCCGGCACCCTGTAAGCTCCACGCTCCTTCTGCTTTTACGGGAGAAAGACATCCACACTTAAAAAAAAAAAAAAGCTTAAAGCTACAGGTTGAAAAGTATGTGATGATCACAATTGTGGTGAATCAGGCACCCCAAAATGGAAACCAGCATGGACCCCAACATGGACTGCCAGAAGGGGGATTAGCTCAAACGGTAGAGCGCTCGCTTAGCATGCGAGAGGTAACGGGATCGACGCCCGTATTCTCCAAAGTTTTGGTTTGCCGAGTTTTTCAAAGAGCGGGACAATTCTCCTCTGTTTCCCTACTCATGTAACTCATTTGCAAGCTTAGGAAGCACCCGACAACCAGCTCGGCAAGCCTTCGATAGCTCAGCTGGTAGAGCGGAGGACTGTAGTAGAAAATCAGCAATCCTTAGGTCGCTGGTTCAATTCCGGCTCGAAGGAACTTTTGTTAGTCTCATAGATGATGTTTCAACCTGTCGACAAATGCTCTCCCGGTGCCCTCGTCTTCTATCTATTTTCAGAGGGGTCTCTTGTTTGTGTTGGGTATTTGAAATGGGCATCCGACCGAAACTCTCAGTTGAGAGCCACAGTAGGACTTTCTGTAACTCTGACATGCAACTGAAACAAAAAGAGGGTACAATCATCCCTGGGTGGGCTTGAACCACCAACCTTTTGGTTATCAGACAAAAAAAAGTTTTCACAACCTTCAAGCTTTGCTTGAACCTCCCAGTTTCTCATGTCATGTGTCATCTTCTTTGAAACATAGTGGCGCATGGAAAGACATTTAGGCCCACAACCAAAGAGGGCCAAAGGCTCTGGACCATTCTTTCTACATTGCAACTATGTCATCCAAATCACTGGGATTTTTTTCTCTTCTCAAAATTTTTCACACTGTACATGTTGAAATGGTCTTACAACCGGTGCCCTCCTCTTCTGGCCGAAACTTTAAGTTGAGAGGCACCATAGGATTTTCTGTAACATGCAACTGAGACAAAAAGAGGACACTGCCGTCCCTGGGTGGGCTTGAACCACCAACCTTCCGGTTAACAGCACAGTAGGACTTTCTGTAACTCTGACATGCAACTGAAACAAAAAGAGGGTACAATCATCCCTGGGTGGGCTTGAACCACCAACCTTTTGGTTATCAGACAAAAAAAAGTTTTCACAACCTTCAAGCTTTGCTTGAACCTCCCAGTTTCTCATGTCATGTGTCATCTTCTTTGAAACAGAGTGGCGCATGGAAAGACATTTAGGCCCACAACCAAAGAGGGCCAAAGGCTCTGGACCATTCTTTCTACATTGCAACTATGTCATCCAAATCACTGGGATTTTTTTCTCTTCTCAAAATTTTTCACACTGTACATGTTGAAATGGTCTTACAACCGGTGCCCTCCTCTTCTGGCCGAAACTTTAAGTTGAGAGGCACCATAGGATTTTCTGTAACATGCAACTGAGACAAAAAGAGGACACTGCCGTCCCTGGGTGGGCTTGAACCACCAACCTTCCGGTTAACAGCCGAACGCGCTAACCAATTGCGCCACAGAGACAACCACGCTCCCCCACTTTGATTAAAGTCGTAAAAAAGCCACAACATGGTAAATGGAGTATGTTTCTTAGAGGACCTTCTGATCAACACAATAAAAAGAAGAGAATGATAAAACATAACAACTGCGTGGAACTACAGCCGCCAACAAATGGACAATTGCAACACAGAGATGGCCTCCACATTAGCGTCTTAACAACAGTCAGCGGGTAATAGGCTACCCCTCTCTTTTGGAGGTATGGCAGCAGAGTGGCGCAGCGGAAGCGTGCTGGGCCCATAACCCAGAGGTCGATGGATCGAAACCATCCTCTGCTAAGTGCTCTCTTTTACTCACGCCCCCTGTTACAATTTGGCCATTATCTCCGGTCGGAATCACATGTTTTTCTCGTAAAAATAGAATAGAGACCCCCGATCCCTGACCATCTCATTTTCACGACCTTCAGACTATGCTTTTTATACACGCAACCTCCCAGTTTCTCATGCCACATGTTTTCGCCTTTGCAACAAAGTGGCACAGGCAAAGGCTTTTGGGCCCACAACCAAATGGGCCATTGGATCTAGACCATCTTTTCTACGTTGCGACTTTCTTATTTAAATCATTCTGATTTCTTTTCTCTTCCCACAATTCTTCACTCTGTACACTAACGACTCACCTATACTTTTACACCACCCGGCACCCTGTAAGCTCCACGCTCCTTCTGCTTTTACGGGAGAAAGACATCCACACTTAAAAAAAAAAAAAAAAAAAAAAAAAGCTTAAAGCTACAGGTTGAAAAGTATGTGATGATCACAATTGTGGTGAATCAGGCACCCCAAAATGGAAACCAGCATGGACCCCAACATGGACTGCCAGAAGGGGGATTAGCTCAAACGGTAGAGCGCTCGCTTAGCATGCGAGAGGTAACGGGATCGACGCCCGTATTCTCCAAAGTTTTGGTTTGCCGAGTTTTTCAAAGAGCGGGACAATTCTCCTCTGTTTCCCTACTCATGTAACTCATTTGCAAGCTTAGGAAGCACCCGACAACCAGCTCGGCAAGCCTTCGATAGCTCAGCTGGTAGAGCGGAGGACTGTAGTAGAAAATCAGCAATCCTTAGGTCGCTGGTTCAATTCCGGCTCGAAGGAACTTTTGTTAGTCTCATAGATGATGTTTCAACCTGTCGACAAATGCTCTCCCGGTGCCCTCGTCTTCTATCTATTTTCAGAGGGGTCTCTTGTTTGTGTTGGGTATTTGAAATGGGCATCCGACCGAAACTCTCAGTTGAGAGCCACAGTAGGACTTTCTGTAACTCTGACATGCAACTGAAACAAAAAGAGGGTACAATCATCCCTGGGTGGGCTTGAACCACCAACCTTTTGGTTATCAGACAAAAAAAAGTTTTCACAACCTTCAAGCTTTGCTTGAACCTCCCAGTTTCTCATGTCATGTGTCATCTTCTTTGAAACAGAGTGGCGCATGGAAAGACATTTAGGCCCACAACCAAAGAGGGCCAAAGGCTCTGGACCATTCTTTCTACATTGCAACTATGTCATCCAAATCACTGGGATTTTTTTCTCTTCTCAAAATTTTTCACACTGTACATGTTGAAATGGTCTTACAACCGGTGCCCTCCTCTTCTGGCCGAAACTTTAAGTTGAGAGGCACCATAGGATTTTCTGTAACATGCAACTGAGACAAAAAGAGGACACTGCCGTCCCTGGGTGGGCTTGAACCACCAACCTTCCGGTTAACAGCCGAACGCGCTAACCAATTGCGCCACAGAGACAACCACGCTCCCCCACTTTGATTAAAGTCGTAAAAAAGCCACAACATGGTAAATGGAGTATGTTTCTTAGAGGACCTTCTGATCAACACAATAAAAAGAAGAGAATGATAAAACATAACAACTGCGTGGAACTACAGCCGCCAACAAATGGACAATTGCAACACAGAGATGGCCTCCACATTAGCGTCTTAACAACAGTCAGCGGGTAATAGGCTACCCCTCTCTTTTGGAGGTATGGCAGCAGAGTGGCGCAGCGGAAGCGTGCTGGGCCCATAACCCAGAGGTCGATGGATCGAAACCATCCTCTGCTAAGTGCTCTCTTTTACTCACACCCCCTGTTACAATTTGGCCATTTTCCCCGGTCGGAATCACATGTTTTTCTCGTAAAAATAGAATAGAGACCCCCGATCCCTGACCATCTCATTTTCACGACCTTCAGACTATGCTTTTTATACACGCAACCTCCCAGTTTCTCATGCCACATGTTTTCGCCTTTGCAACAAAGTGGCACAGGCAAAGGCTTTTGGGCCCACAACCAAATGGGCCATTGGATCTAGACCATCTTTTCTACGTTGCGACTTTCTTATTTAAATCATTCTGATTTCTTTTCTCTTCCCACAATTCTTCACTCTGTACACTAACGACTCACCTATACTTTTACACCACCCGGCACCCTGTAAGCTCCACGCTCCTTCTGCTTTTACGGGAGAAAGACATCCACACTTAAAAAAAAAAAAAAAAAAAAAAAAGCTTAAAGCTACAGGTTGAAAAGTATGTGATGATCACAATTGTGGTGAATCAGGCACCCCAACATGGAAACCAGCATGGACCCCAACATGGACTGCCAGAAGGGGGATTAGCTCAAACGGTAGAGCGCTCGCTTAGCATGCGAGAGGTAACGGGATCGACGCCCGTATTCTCCAAAGTTTTGGTTTGCCGAGTTTTTCAAAGAGCGGGACAATTCTCCTCTGTTTCCCTACTCATGTAACTCATTTGCAAGCTTAGGAAGCACCCGACAACCAGCTCGGCAAGCCTTCGATAGCTCAGCTGGTAGAGCGGAGGACTGTAGTAGAAAATCAGCAATCCTTAGGTCGCTGGTTCAATTCCGGCTCGAAGGAACTTTTGTTAGTCTCATAGATGATGTTTCAACCTGTCGACAAATGCTCTCCCGGTGCCCTCGTCTTCTATCTATTTTCAGAGGGGTCTCTTGTTTGTGTTGGGTATTTGAAATGGGCATCCGACCGAAACTCTCAGTTGAGAGCCACAGTAGGACTTTCTGTAACTCTGACATGCAACTGAAACAAAAAGAGGGTACAATCATCCCTGGGTGGGCTTGAACCACCAACCTTTTGGTTATCAGACAAAAAAAAGTTTTCACAACCTTCAAGCTTTGCTTGAACCTCCCAGTTTCTCATGTCATGTGTCATCTTCTTTGAAACAGAGTGGCGCATGGAAAGACATTTAGGCCCACAACCAAAGAGGGCCAAAGGCTCTGGACCATTCTTTCTACATTGCAACTATGTCATCCAAATCACTGGGATTTTTTTCTCTTCTCAAAATTTTTCACACTGTACATGTTGAAATGGTCTTACAACCGGTGCCCTCCTCTTCTGGCCGAAACTTTAAGTTGAGAGGCACCATAGGATTTTCTGTAACATGCAACTGAGACAAAAAGAGGACACTGCCGTCCCTGGGTGGGCTTGAACCACCAACCTTCCGGTTAACAGCCGAACGCGCTAACCAATTGCGCCACAGAGACAACCACGCTCCCCCACTTTGATTAAAGTCGTAAAAAAGCCACAACATGGTAAATGGAGTATGTTTCTTAGAGGACCTTCTGATCAACACAATAAAAAGAAGAGAATGATAAAACATAACAACTGCGTGGAACTACAGCCGCCAACAAATGGACAATTGCAACACAGAGATGGCCTCCACATTAGCGTCTTAACAACAGTCAGCGGGTAATAGGCTACCCCTCTCTTTTGGAGGTATGGCAGCAGAGTGGCGCAGCGGAAGCGTGCTGGGCCCATAACCCAGAGGTCGATGGATCGAAACCATCCTCTGCTAAGTGCTCTCTTTTACTCACGCCCCCTGTTACAATTTGGCCATTATCCCCGGTCGGAATCACATGTTTTTCTCATAAAAATAGAATAGAGACCCCCGATCCCTGACCATCTCATTTTCACGACCTTCAGACTATGCTTTTTATACACGCAACCTCCCAGTTTCTCATGCCACATGTTTTCGCCTTTGCAACAAAGTGGCACAGGCAAAGGCTTTTGGGCCCACAACCAAATGGGCCATTGGATCTAGACCATCTTTTCTACGTTGCGACTTTCTTATTTAAATCATTCTGATTTCTTTTCTCTTCCCACAATTCTTCACTCTGTACACTAACGACTCACCTATACTTTTACACCACCCGGCACCCTGTAAGCTCCACGCTCCTTCTGCTTTTACGGGAGAAAGACATCCACACTTAAAAAAAAAAAAAAAAAAAAAAAAAGCTTAAAGCTACAGGTTGAAAAGTATGTGATGATCACAATTGTGGTGAATCAGGCACCCCAACATGGAAACCAGCATGGACCCCAACATGGACTGCCAGAAGGGGGATTAGCTCAAATGGTAGAGCGCTCGCTTAGCATGCGAGAGGTAACGGGATCGACGCCCGTATTCTCCAAAGTTTTGGTTTGCCGAGTTTTTCAAAGAGCGGGACAATTCTCCTCTGTTTCCCTACTCATGTAACTCATTTGCAAGCTTAGGAAGCACCCGACAACCAGCTCGGCAAGCCTTCGATAGCTCAGCTGGTAGAGCGGAGGACTGTAGTAGAAAATCAGCAATCCTTAGGTCGCTGGTTCAATTCCGGCTCGAAGGAACTTTTGTTAGTCTCATAGATGATGTTTCAACCTGTCGACAAATGCTCTCCCGGTGCCCTCGTCTTCTATCTATTTTCAGAGGGGTCTCTTGTTTGTGTTGGGTATTTGAAATGGGCATCCGACCGAAACTCTCAGTTGAGAGCCACAGTAGGACTTTCTGTAACTCTGACATGCAACTGAAACAAAAAGAGGGTACAATCATCCCTGGGTGGGCTTGAACCACCAACCTTTTGGTTATCAGACAAAAAAAAGTTTTCACAACCTTCAAGCTTTGCTTGAACCTCCCAGTTTCTCATGTCATGTGTCATCTTCTTTGAAACAGAGTGGCGCATGGAAAGACATTTAGGCCCACAACCAAAGAGGGCCAAAGGCTCTGGACCATTCTTTCTACATTGCAACTATGTCATCCAAATCACTGGGATTTTTTTCTCTTCTCAAAATTTTTCACACTGTACATGTTGAAATGGTCTTACAACCGGTGCCCTCCTCTTCTGGCCGAAACTTTAAGTTGAGAGGCACCATAGGATTTTCTGTAACATGCAACTGAGACAAAAAGAGGACACTGCCGTCCCTGGGTGGGCTTGAACCACCAACCTTCCGGTTAACAGCCGAACGCGCTAACCAATTGCGCCACAGAGACAACCACGCTCCCCCACTTTGATTAAAGTCGTAAAAAAGCCACAACATGGTAAATGGAGTATGTTTCTTAGAGGACCTTCTGATCAACACAATAAAAAGAAGAGAATGATAAAACATAACAACTGCGTGGAACTACAGCCGCCAACAAATGGACAATTGCAACACAGAGATGGCCTCCACATTAGCGTCTTAACAACAGTCAGCGGGTAATAGGCTACCCCTCTCTTTTGGAGGTATGGCAGCAGAGTGGCGCAGCGGAAGCGTGCTGGGCCCATAACCCAGAGGTCGATGGATCGAAACCATCCTCTGCTAAGTGCTCTCTTTTACTCACGCCCCCTGTTACAATTTGGCCATTATCTCCGGTCGGAATCACATGTTTTTCTCGTAAAAATAGAATAGAGACCCCCGATCCCTGACCATCTCATTTTCACGACCTTCAGACTATGCTTTTTATACACGCAACCTCCCAGTTTCTCATGCCACATGTTTTCGCCTTTGCAACAAAGTGGCACAGGCAAAGGCTTTTGGGCCCACAACCAAATGGGCCATTGGATCTAGACCATCTTTTCTACGTTGCGACTTTCTTATTTAAATCATTCTGATTTCTTTTCTCTTCCCACAATTCTTCACTCTGTACACTAACGACTCACCTATACTTTTACACCACCCGGCACCCTGTAAGCTCCACGCTCCTTCTGCTTTTACGGGAGAAAGACATCCACACTTAAAAAAAAAAAAAAAAAAAAAAAAAGCTTAAAGCTACAGGTTGAAAAGTATGTGATGATCACAATTGTGGTGAATCAGGCACCCCAACATGGAAACCAGCATGGACCCCAACATGGACTGCCAGAAGGGGGATTAGCTCAAACGGTAGAGCGCTCGCTTAGCATGCGAGAGGTAACGGGATCGACGCCCGTATTCTCCAAAGTTTTGGTTTGCCGAGTTTTTCAAAGAGCGGGACAATTCTCCTCTGTTTCCCTACTCATGTAACTCATTTGCAAGCTTAGGAAGCACCCGACAACCAGCTCGGCAAGCCTTCGATAGCTCAGCTGGTAGAGCGGAGGACTGTAGTAGAAAATCAGCAATCCTTAGGTCGCTGGTTCAATTCCGGCTCGAAGGAACTTTTGTTAGTCTCATAGATGATGTTTCAACCTGTCGACAAATGCTCTCCCGGTGCCCTCGTCTTCTATCTATTTTCAGAGGGGTCTCTTGTTTGTGTTGGGTATTTGAAATGGGCATCCGACCGAAACTCTCAGTTGAGAGCCACAGTAGGACTTTCTGTAACTCTGACATGCAACTGAAACAAAAAGAGGGTACAATCATCCCTGGGTGGGCTTGAACCACCAACCTTTTGGTTATCAGACAAAAAAAAGTTTTCACAACCTTCAAGCTTTGCTTGAACCTCCCAGTTTCTCATGTCATGTGTCATCTTCTTTGAAACAGAGTGGCGCATGGAAAGACATTTAGGCCCACAACCAAAGAGGGCCAAAGGCTCTGGACCATTCTTTCTACATTGCAACTATGTCATCCAAATCACTGGGATTTTTTTCTCTTCTCAAAATTTTTCACACTGTACATGTTGAAATGGTCTTACAACCGGTGCCCTCCTCTTCTGGCCGAAACTTTAAGTTGAGAGGCACCATAGGATTTTCTGTAACATGCAACTGAGACAAAAAGAGGACACTGCCGTCCCTGGGTGGGCTTGAACCACCAACCTTCCGGTTAACAGCCGAACGCGCTAACCAATTGCGCCACAGAGACAACCACGCTCCCCCACTTTGATTAAAGTCGTAAAAAAGCCACAACATGGTAAATGGAGTATGTTTCTTAGAGGACCTTCTGATCAACACAATAAAAAGAAGAGAATGATAAAACATAACAACTGCGTGGAACTACAGCCGCCAACAAATGGACAATTGCAACACAGAGATGGCCTCCACATTAGCGTCTTAACAACAGTCAGCGGGTAATAGGCTACCCCTCTCTTTTGGAGGTATGGCAGCAGAGTGGCGCAGCGGAAGCGTGCTGGGCCCATAACCCAGAGGTCGATGGATCGAAACCATCCTCTGCTAAGTGCTCTCTTTTACTCACGCCCCCTGTTACAATTTGGCCATTATCCCCGGTCGGAATCACATGTTTTTCTCATAAAAATAGAATAGAGACCCCCGATCCCTGACCATCTCATTTTCACGACCTTCAGACTATGCTTTTTATACACGCAACCTCCCAGTTTCTCATGCCACATGTTTTCGCCTTTGCAACAAAGTGGCACAGGCAAAGGCTTTTGGGCCCACAACCAAATGGGCCATTGGATCTAGACCATCTTTTCTACGTTGCGACTTTCTTATTTAAATCATTCTGATTTCTTTTCTCTTCCCACAATTCTTCACTCTGTACACTAACGACTCACCTATACTTTTACACCACCCGGCACCCTGTAAGCTCCACGCTCCTTCTGCTTTTACGGGAGAAAGACATCCACACTTAAAAAAAAAAAAAAAAAAAAAAAAAGCTTAAAGCTACAGGTTGAAAAGTATGTGATGATCACAATTGTGGTGAATCAGGCACCCCAACATGGAAACCAGCATGGACCCCAACATGGACTGCCAGAAGGGGGATTAGCTCAAATGGTAGAGCGCTCGCTTAGCATGCGAGAGGTAACGGGATCGACGCCCGTATTCTCCAAAGTTTTGGTTTGCCGAGTTTTTCAAAGAGCGGGACAATTCTCCTCTGTTTCCCTACTCATGTAACTCATTTGCAAGCTTAGGAAGCACCCGACAACCAGCTCGGCAAGCCTTCGATAGCTCAGCTGGTAGAGCGGAGGACTGTAGTAGAAAATCAGCAATCCTTAGGTCGCTGGTTCAATTCCGGCTCGAAGGAACTTTTGTTAGTCTCATAGATGATGTTTCAACCTGTCGACAAATGCTCTCCCGGTGCCCTCGTCTTCTATCTATTTTCAGAGGGGTCTCTTGTTTGTGTTGGGTATTTGAAATGGGCATCCGACCGAAACTCTCAGTTGAGAGCCACAGTAGGACTTTCTGTAACTCTGACATGCAACTGAAACAAAAAGAGGGTACAATCATCCCTGGGTGGGCTTGAACCACCAACCTTTTGGTTATCAGACAAAAAAAAGTTTTCACAACCTTCAAGCTTTGCTTGAACCTCCCAGTTTCTCATGTCATGTGTCATCTTCTTTGAAACAGAGTGGCGCATGGAAAGACATTTAGGCCCACAACCAAAGAGGGCCAAAGGCTCTGGACCATTCTTTCTACATTGCAACTATGTCATCCAAATCACTGGGATTTTTTTCTCTTCTCAAAATTTTTCACACTGTACATGTTGAAATGGTCTTACAACCGGTGCCCTCCTCTTCTGGCCGAAACTTTAAGTTGAGAGGCACCATAGGATTTTCTGTAACATGCAACTGAGACAAAAAGAGGACACTGCCGTCCCTGGGTGGGCTTGAACCACCAACCTTCCGGTTAACAGCCGAACGCGCTAACCAATTGCGCCACAGAGACAACCACGCTCCCCCACTTTGATTAAAGTCGTAAAAAAGCCACAACATGGTAAATGGAGTATGTTTCTTAGAGGACCTTCTGATCAACACAATAAAAAGAAGAGAATGATAAAACATAACAACTGCGTGGAACTACAGCCGCCAACAAATGGACAATTGCAACACAGAGATGGCCTCCACATTAGCGTCTTAACAACAGTCAGCGGGTAATAGGCTACCCCTCTCTTTTGGAGGTATGGCAGCAGAGTGGCGCAGCGGAAGCGTGCTGGGCCCATAACCCAGAGGTCGATGGATCGAAACCATCCTCTGCTAAGTGCTCTCTTTTACTCACGCCCCCTGTTACAATTTGGCCATTATCCCCGGTCGGAATCACATGTTTTTCTCATAAAAATAGAATAGAGACCCCCGATCCCTGACCATCTCATTTTCACGACCTTCAGACTATGCTTTTTATACACGCAACCTCCCAGTTTCTCATGCCACATGTTTTCGCCTTTGCAACAAAGTGGCACAGGCAAAGGCTTTTGGGCCCACAACCAAATGGGCCATTGGATCTAGACCATCTTTTCTACGTTGCGACTTTCTTATTTAAATCATTCTGATTTCTTTTCTCTTCCCACAATTCTTCACTCTGTACACTAACGACTCACCTATACTTTTACACCACCCGGCACCCTGTAAGCTCCACGCTCCTTCTGCTTTTACGGGAGAAAGACATCCACACTTAAAAAAAAAAAAAAAAAAAAAAAAAGCTTAAAGCTACAGGTTGAAAAGTATGTGATGATCACAATTGTGGTGAATCAGGCACCCCAACATGGAAACCAGCATGGACCCCAACATGGACTGCCAGAAGGGGGATTAGCTCAAATGGTAGAGCGCTCGCTTAGCATGCGAGAGGTAACGGGATCGACGCCCGTATTCTCCAAAGTTTTGGTTTGCCGAGTTTTTCAAAGAGCGGGACAATTCTCCTCTGTTTCCCTACTCATGTAACTCATTTGCAAGCTTAGGAAGCACCCGACAACCAGCTCGGCAAGCCTTCGATAGCTCAGCTGGTAGAGCGGAGGACTGTAGTAGAAAATCAGCAATCCTTAGGTCGCTGGTTCAATTCCGGCTCGAAGGAACTTTTGTTAGTCTCATAGATGATGTTTCAACCTGTCGACAAATGCTCTCCCGGTGCCCTCGTCTTCTATCTATTTTCAGAGGGGTCTCTTGTTTGTGTTGGGTATTTGAAATGGGCATCCGACCGAAACTCTCAGTTGAGAGCCACAGTAGGACTTTCTGTAACTCTGACATGCAACTGAAACAAAAAGAGGGTACAATCATCCCTGGGTGGGCTTGAACCACCAATCTTTTGGTTATCAGACAAAAAAAAGTTTTCACAACCTTCAAGCTTTGCTTGAACCTCCCAGTTTCTCATGTCATGTGTCATCTTCTTTGAAACAGAGTGGCGCATGGAAAGACATTTAGGCCCACAACCAAAGAGGGCCAAAGGCTCTGGACCATTCTTTCTACATTGCAACTATGTCATCCAAATCACTGGGATTTTTTTCTCTTCTCAAAATTTTTCACACTGTACATGTTGAAATGGTCTTACAACCGGTGCCCTCCTCTTCTGGCCGAAACTTTAAGTTGAGAGGCACCATTGGATTTTCTGTAACATGCAACTGAGACAAAAAGAGGACACTGCCGTCCCTGGGTGGGCTTGAACCACCAACCTTCCGGTTAACAGCCGAACGCGCTAACCAATTGCGCCACAGAGACAACCACGCTCCCCCACTTTGATTAAAGTCGTAAAAAAGCCACAACATGGTAAATGGAGTATGTTTCTTAGAGGACCTTCTGATCAACACAATAAAAAGAAGAGAATGATAAAACATAACAACTGCGTGGAACTACAGCCGCCAACAAATGGACAATTGCAACACAGAGATGGCCTCCACATTAGCGTCTTAACAACAGTCAGCGGGTAATAGGCTACCCCTCTCTTTTGGAGGTATGGCAGCAGAGTGGCGCCGGAAGCGTGCTGGGCCCATAACCCAGAGGTCGATGGATCGAAACCATCCTCTGCTAAGTGCTCTCTTTTACTCACGCCCCCTGTTACAATTTGGCCATTATCCCCGGTCGGAATCACATGTTTTTCTCGTAAAAATAGAATAGAGACCCCCGATCCCTGACCATCTCATTTTCACGACCTTCAGACTATGCTTTTTATACACGCAACCTCCCAGTTTCTCATGCCACATGTTTTCGCCTTTGCAACAAAGTGGCACAGGCAAAGGCTTTTGGGCCCACAACCAAATGGGCCATTGGATCTAGACCATCTTTTCTACGTTGCGACTTTCTTATTTAAATCATTCTGATTTCTTTTCTCTTCCCACAATTCTTCACTCTGTACACTAACGACTCACCTATACTTTTACACCACCCGGCACCCTGTAAGCTCCACGCTCCTTCTGCTTTTACGGGAGAAAGACATCCACACTTAAAAAAAAAAAAAAAAAAAAAAAAGCTTAAAGCTACAGGTTGAAAAGTATGTGATGATCACAATTGTGGTGAATCAGGCACCCCAACATGGAAACCAGCATGGACCCCAACATGGACTGCCAGAAGGGGGATTAGCTCAAATGGTAGAGCGCTCGCTTAGCATGCGAGAGGTAACGGGATCGACGCCCGTATTCTCCAAAGTTTTGGTTTGCCGAGTTTTTCAAAGAGCGGGACAATTCTCCTCTGTTTCCCTACTCATGTAACTCATTTGCAAGCTTAGGAAGCACCCGACAACCAGCTCGGCAAGCCTTCGATAGCTCAGCTGGTAGAGCGGAGGACTGTAGTAGAAAATCAGCAATCCTTAGGTCGCTGGTTCAATTCCGGCTCGAAGGAACTTTTGTTAGTCTCATAGATGATGTTTCAACCTGTCGACAAATGCTCTCCCGGTGCCCTCGTCTTCTATCTATTTTCAGAGGGGTCTCTTGTTTGTGTTGGGTATTTGAAATGGGCATCCGACCGAAACTCTCAGTTGAGAGCCACAGTAGGACTTTCTGTAACTCTGACATGCAACTGAAACAAAAAGAGGGTACAATCATCCCTGGGTGGGCTTGAACCACCAACCTTTTGGTTATCAGACAAAAAAAAGTTTTCACAACCTTCAAGCTTTGCTTGAACCTCCCAGTTTCTCATGTCATGTGTCATCTTCTTTGAAACAGAGTGGCGCATGGAAAGACATTTAGGCCCACAACCAAAGAGGGCCAAAGGCTCTGGACCATTCTTTCTACATTGCAACTATGTCATCCAAATCACTGGGATTTTTTTCTCTTCTCAAAATTTTTCACACTGTACATGTTGAAATGGTCTTACAACCGGTGCCCTCCTCTTCTGGCCGAAACTTTAAGTTGAGAGGCACCATTGGATTTTCTGTAACATGCAACTGAGACAAAAAGAGGACACTGCCGTCCCTGGGTGGGCTTGAACCACCAACCTTCCGGTTAACAGCCGAACGCGCTAACCAATTGCGCCACAGAGACAACCACGCTCCCCCACTTTGATTAAAGTCGTAAAAAAGCCACAACATGGTAAATGGAGTATGTTTCTTAGAGGACCTTCTGATCAACACAATAAAAAGAAGAGAATGATAAAACATAACAACTGCGTGGAACTACAGCCGCCAACAAATGGACAATTGCCACACAGAGATGGCCTCCACATTAGCGTCTTAACAACAGTCAGCGGGTAATAGGCTACCCCTCTCTTTTGGAGGTATGGCAGCAGAGTGGCGCAGCGGAAGCGTGCAGGGCCCATAACCCAGAGGTCGATGGATCGAAACCATCCTCTGCTAAGTGCTCTCTTTTACTCACGCCCCCTGTTACAATTTGGCCATTATCCCCGGTCGGAATCACATGTTTTTCTCGTAAAAATAGAATAGAGACCCCCGATCCCTGACCATCTCATTTTCACGACCTTCAGACTATGCTTTTTATACACGCAACCTCCCAGTTTCTCATGCCACATGTTTTCGCCTTTGCAACAAAGTGGCACAGGCAAAGGCTTTTGGGCCCACAACCAAATGGGCCATTGGATCTAGACCATCTTTTCTACGTTGCGACTTTCTTATTTAAATCATTCTGATTTCTTTTCTCTTCCCACAATTCTTCACTCTGTACACTAACGACTCACCTATACTTTTACACCACCCGGCACCCTGTAAGCTCCACGCTCCTTCTGCTTTTACGGGAGAAAGACATCCACACTTAAAAAAAAAAAAAAAAAAAAAAAAAAAAGCTTAAAGCTACAGGTTGAAAAGTATGTGATGATCACAATTGTGGTGAATCAGGCACCCCAACATGGAGACCAGCATGGACCCCAACATGGACTGCCAGAAGGGGGATTAGCTCAAATGGTAGAGCGCTCGCTTAGCATGCGAGAGGTAACGGGATCGACGCCCGTATTCTCCAAAATTTTGGTTTGCCGAGTTTTTCAAAGAGCGGGACAATTCTCCTCTGTTTCCCTACTCATGTAACTCATTTGCAAGCTTAGGAAGCACCCGACAACCAGCTCGGCAAGCCTTCGATAGCTCAGCTGGTAGAGCGGAGGACTGTAGTAGAAAATCAGCAATCCTTAGGTCGCTGGTTCAATTCCGGCTCGAAGGAACTTTTGTTAGTCTCATAGATGATGTTTCAACCTGTCGACAAATGCTCTCCCGGTGCCCTCGTCTTCTATCTATTTTCAGAGGGGTCTCTTGTTTGTGTTGGGTATTTGAAATGGGCATCCGACCGAAACTCTCAGTTGAGAGCCACAGTAGGACTTTCTGTAACTCTGACATGCAACTGAAACAAAAAGAGGGTACAATCATCCCTGGGTGGGCTTGAACCACCAACCTTTTGGTTATCAGACAAAAAAAAGTTTTCACAACCTTCAAGCTTTGCTTGAACCTCCCAGTTTCTCATGTCATGTGTCATCTTCTTTGAAACAGAGTGGCGCATGGAAAGACATTTAGGCCCACAACCAAAGAGGGCCAAAGGCTCTGGACCATTCTTTCTACATTGCAACTATGTCATCCAAATCACTGGGATTTTTTTCTCTTCTCAAAATTTTTCACACTGTACATGTTGAAATGGTCTTACAACCGGTGCCCTCCTCTTCTGGCCGAAACTTTAAGTTGAGAGGCACCAGAGGATTTTCTGTAACATGCAACTGAAACAAAAAGAGGACACTGCCGTCCCTGGGTGGGCTTGAACCACCAACCTTCCGGTTAACAGCCGAACGCGCTAACCAATTGCGCCACAGAGACAACCACACTCCCCCACTTTGATTAAAGTCGTAAAAAAGCCACAACATGGTAAATGGAGTATGTTTCTTAGAGGACCTTCTGATCAACACAATAAAAAGAAGAGAATGATAAAACATAACAACTGCGTGGAACTACAGCCGCCAACAAATGGACAATTGCAACACAGAGATGGCCTCCACATTAGCGTCTTAACAACAGTCAGCGGGTAATAGGCTACCCCTCTCTTTTGGAGGTATGGCAGCAGAGTGGCGCAGCGGAAGCGTGCTGGGCCCATAACCCAGAGGTCGATGGATCGAAACCATCCTCTGCTAAGTGCTCTCTTTTACTCACGCCCCCTGTTACAATTTGGCCATTATCCCCGGTCGGAATCACATGTTTTTCTCGTAAAAATAGAATAGAGACCCCCGATCCCTGACCATCTCATTTTCACGACCTTCAGACTATGCTTTTTATACACGCAACCTCCCAGTTTCTCATGCCACATGTTTTCGCCTTTGCAACAAAGTGGCACAGGCAAAGGCTTTTGGGCCCACAACCAAATGGGCCATTGGATCTAGACCATCTTTTCTACGTTGCGACTTTCTTATTTAAATCATTCTGATTTCTTTTCTCTTCCCACAATTCTTCACTCTGTACACTAACGACTCACCTATACTTTTACACCACCCGGCACCCTGTAAGCTCCACACTCCTTCTGCTTTTACGGGAGAAAGACATCCACATTTAAAAAAAAAAAAAAAAAAAAAGCTTAAAGCTACAGGTTCAAAAGTATGTGATTATCACAATTGTGGTGAATCAGGCACCCCAACATGGAGACCAGCATGGACCCCAACATGGACTGCCAGAAGGGGGATTAGCTCAAATGGTAGAGCGCTCGCTTAGCATGCGAGAGGTAACGGGATCGACGCCCGTATTCTCCAAAGTTTTGGTTTGCCGAGTTTTTCAAAGAGCGGGACAATTCTCCTCTGTTTCCCTACTCATGTAACTCATTTGCAAGCTTAGGAAGCACCCGACAACCAGCTCGGCAAGCCTTCGATAGCTCAGCTGGTAGAGCGGAGGACTGTAGTAGAAAATCAGCAATCCTTAGGTCGCTGGTTCAATTCCGGCTCGAAGGAACTTTTGTTAGTCTCATAGATGATGTTTCAACCTGTCGACAAATGCTCTCCCGGTGCCCTCGTCTTCTATCTATTTTCAGAGGGGTCTCTTGTTTGTGTTGGGTATTTGAAATGGGCATCCGACCGAAACTCTCAGTTGAGAGCCACAGTAGGACTTTCTGTAACTCTGACATGCAACTGAAACAAAAAGAGGGTACAATCATCCCTGGGTGGGCTTGAACCACCAACCTTTTGGTTATCAGACAAAAAAAAGTTTTCACAACCTTCAAGCTTTGCTTGAACCTCCCAGTTTCTCATGTCATGTGTCATCTTCTTTGAAACAGAGTGGCGCATGGAAAGACATTTAGGCCCACAACCAAAGAGGGCCAAAGGCTCTGGACCATTCTTTCTACATTGCAACTATGTCATCCAAATCACTGGGATTTTTTTCTCTTCTCAAAATTTTTCACACTGTACATGTTGAAATGGTCTTACAACCGGTGCCCTCCTCTTCTGGCCGAAACTTTAAGTTGAGAGGCACCAGAGGATTTTCTGTAACATGCAACTGAAACAAAAAGAGGACACTGCCGTCCCTGGGTGGGCTTGAACCACCAACCTTCCGGTTAACAGCCGAACGCGCTAACCAATTGCGCCACAGAGACAACCACACTCCCCCACTTTGATTAAAGTCGTAAAAAAGCCACAACATGGTAAATGGAGTATGTTTCTTAGAGGACCTTCTGATCAACACAATAAAAAGAAGAGAATGATAAAACATAACAACTGCGTGGAACTACAGCCGCCAACAAATGGACAATTGCAACACAGAGATGGCCTCCACATTAGCGTCTTAACAACAGTCAGCGGGTAATAGGCTACCCCTCTCTTTTGGAGGTATGGCAGCAGAGTGGCGCAGCGGAAGCGTGCTGGGCCCATAACCCAGAGGTCGATGGATCGAAACCATCCTCTGCTAAGTGCTCTCTTTTACTCACGCCCCCTGTTACAATTTGGCCATTATCCCCGGTCGGAATCACATGTTTTTCTCGTAAAAATAGAATAGAGACCCCCGATCCCTGACCATCTCATTTTCACGACCTTCAGACTATGCTTTTTATACACGCAACCTCCCAGTTTCTCATGCCACATGTTTTCGCCTTTGCAACAAAGTGGCACAGGCAAAGGCTTTTGGGCCCACAACCAAATGGGCCATTGGATCTAGACCATCTTTTCTACGTTGCGACTTTCTTATTTAAATCATTCTGATTTCTTTTCTCTTCCCACAATTCTTCACTCTGTACACTAACGACTCACCTATACTTTTACACCACCCGGCACCCTGTAAGCTCCACACTCCTTCTGCTTTTACGGGAGAAAGACATCCACATTTAAAAAAAAAAAAAAAAAAAAAAAGCTTAAAGCTACAGGTTCAAAAGTATGTGATTATCACAATTGTGGTGAATCAGGCACCCCAACATGGAGACCAGCATGGACCCCAACATGGACTGCCAGAAGGGGGATTAGCTCAAATGGTAGAGCGCTCGCTTAGCATGCGAGAGGTAACGGGATCGACGCCCGTATTCTCCAAAGTTTTGGTTTGCCGAGTTTTTCAAAGAGCGGGACAATTCTCCTCTGTTTCCCTACTCATGTAACTCATTTGCAAGCTTAGGAAGCACCCGACAACCAGCTCGGCAAGCCTTCGATAGCTCAGCTGGTAGAGCGGAGGACTGTAGTAGAAAATCAGCAATCCTTAGGTCGCTGGTTCAATTCCGGCTCGAAGGAACTTTTGTTAGTCTCATAGATGATGTTTCAACCTGTCGACAAATGCTCTCCCGGTGCCCTCGTCTTCTATCTATTTTCAGAGGGGTCTCTTGTTTGTGTTGGGTATTTGAAATGGGCATCCGACCGAAACTCTCAGTTGAGAGCCACAGTAGGACTTTCTGTAACTCTGACATGCAACTGAAACAAAAAGAGGGTACAATCATCCCTGGGTGGGCTTGAACCACCAACCTTTTGGTTATCAGACAAAAAAAAGTTTTCACAACCTTCAAGCTTTGCTTGAACCTCCCAGTTTCTCATGTCATGTGTCATCTTCTTTGAAACAGAGTGGCGCATGGAAAGACATTTAGGCCCACAACCAAAGAGGGCCAAAGGCTCTGGACCATTCTTTCTACATTGCAACTATGTCATCCAAATCACTGGGATTTTTTTCTCTTCTCAAAATTTTTCACACTGTACATGTTGAAATGGTCTTACAACCGGTGCCCTCCTCTTCTGGCCGAAACTTTAAGTTGAGAGGCACCAGAGGATTTTCTGTAACATGCAACTGAAACAAAAAGAGGACACTGCCGTCCCTGGGTGGGCTTGAACCACCAACCTTCCGGTTAACAGCCGAACGCGCTAACCAATTGCGCCACAGAGACAACCACGCTCCCCCACTTTGATTAAAGTCGTAAAAAAGCCACAACATGGTAAATGGAGTATGTTTCTTAGAGGACCTTCTGATCAACACAATAAAAAGAAGAGAATAATAAAACATAACAACTGCGTGGAACTACAGCCGCCAACAAATGGACAATTGCAACACAGAGATGGCCTCCACATTAGCGTCTTAACAACAGTCAGCGGGTAATAGGCTACCCCTCTCTTTTGGAGGTATGGCAGCATAGTGGCGCAGCGGAAGCGTGCTCGGCCCATAACTCAGAGGTCGATGGATCGAAACCATCCTCTGCTAAGTGCTCTCTTTTACTCACGCCCCCTGTTACAATTTGGCCATTATCCCCGGTCGGAATCACATGTTTTTCTCGTAAAAATAGAATAGAGACCCCCGATCCCTGACCATCTCATTTTCACGACCTTCAGACTATGGTTTTTATACACGCAACCTCCCAGTTTCTCATGCCACATGTTTTCGCCTTTGCAACAAAGTGGCACAGGCAAAGGCTTTTGGGCCCACAACCAAATGGGCCATTGGATCTAGACCATCTTTTCTACGTTGCGACTTTCTTATTTAAATCATTCTGATTTCTTTTCTCTTCCCACAATTCTTCACTCTGTACACTAACGACTCACCTATACTTTTACACCACCCGGCACCCTGTAAGCTCCACGCTCCTTCTGCTTTTACGGGAGAAAGACATCCACACTTAAAAAAAAAAAAAAAAAAAAAAAAAAAAGCTTAAAGCTACAGGTTGAAAAGTATGTGATGATCACAATTGTGGTGAATCAGGCACCCCAACATGGAGACCAGCATGGACCCCAACATGGACTGCCAGAAGGGGGATTAGCTCAAATGGTAGAGCGCTCGCTTAGCGTGCGAGAGGTAACGGGATCGACGCCCGTATTCTCCAAAGTTTTGGTTTGCCGAGTTTTTCAAAGAGCGGGACAATTCTCCTCTGTTTCCCTACTCATGTAACTCATTTGCAAGCTTAGGAAGCACCCGACAACCAGCTCGGCAAGCCTTCGATAGCTCAGCTGGTAGAGCGGAGGACTGTAGTAGAAAATCAGCAATCCTTAGGTCGCTGGTTCAATTCCGGCTCGAAGGAACTTTTGTTAGTCTCATAGATGATGTTTCAACCTGTCGACAAATGCTCTCCCGGTGCCCTCGTCTTCTATCTATTTTCAGAGGGGTCTCTTGTTTGTGTTGGGTATTTGAAATGGGCATCCGACCGAAACTCTCAGTTGAGAGCCACAGTAGGACTTTCTGTAACTCTGACATGCAACTGAAACAAAAAGAGGGTACAATCATCCCTGGGTGGGCTTGAACCACCAACCTTTTGGTTATCAGACAAAAAAAAGTTTTCACAACCTTCAAGCTTTGCTTGAACCTCCCAGTTTCTCATGTCATGTGTCATCTTCTTTGAAACAGAGTGGCGCATGGAAAGACATTTAGGCCCACAACCAAAGAGGGCCAAAGGCTCTGGACCATTCTTTCTATATTGCAACTATGTCATCCAAATCACTGGGATTTTTTTCTCTTCTCAAAATTTTTCACACTGTACATGTTGAAATGGTCTTACAACCGGTGCCCTCCTCTTCTGGCCGAAACTTTAAGTTGAGAGGCACCAGAGGATTTTCTGTAACATGCAACTGAAACAAAAAGAGGACACTGCCGTCCCTGGGTGGGCTTGAACCACCAACCTTCCGGTTAACAGCCAAACGCGCTAACCAATTGCGCCACAGAGACAACCACGCTCCCCCACTTTGATTAAAGTCGTAAAAAAGCCACAACATGGTAAATGGAGTATGTTTCTTAGAGGACCTTCTGATCAACACAATAAAAAGAAGAGAATGATAAAACATAACAACTGCGTGGAACTACAGCCGCCAACAAATGGACAATTGCAACACAGAGATGGCCTCCACATTAGCGTCTTAACAACAGTCAGCGGGTAATAGGCTACCCCTCTCTTTTGGAGGTATGGCAGCAGAGTGGCGCAGCGGAAGCGTGCTGGGCCCATAACCCAGAGGTCGATGGATCGAAACCATCCTCTGCTAAGTGCTCTCTTTTACTCACGCCCCCTGTTACAATTTGGCCATTATCCCCGGTCGGAATCACATGTTTTTCTCGTAAAAATAGAATAGAGACCCCCGATCCCTGACCATCTCATTTTCACGACCTTCAGACTATGCTTTTTATACACGCAACCTCCCAGTTTCTCATGACACATGTTTTCGCCTTTGCAACAAAGTGGCACAGGCAAAGGCTTTTGGGCCCACAACCAAATGGGCCATTGGATCTAGACCATCTTTTCTACGTTGCGACTTTCTTATTTAAATCATTCTGATTTCTTTTCTCTTCCCACAATTCTTCACTCTGTACACTAACGACTCACCTATACTTTTACACCACCCGGCACCCTGTAAGCTCCACGCTCCTTCTGCTTTTACGGGAGAAAGACATCCACACTTAAAAAAAAAAAAAAAAAAAAAAGCTTAAAGCTACAGGTTGAAAAGTATGTGATGATCACAATTGTGGTGAATCAGGCACCCCAACATGGAGACCAGCATGGACCCCAACATGGACTGCCAGAAGGGGGATTAGCTCAAATGGTAGAGCGCTCGCTTAGCATGCGAGAGGTAACGGGATCGACGCCCGTATTCTCCAAAGTTTTGGTTTGCCGAGTTTTTCAAAGAGCGGGACAATTCTCCTCTGTTTCCCTACTCATGCTGGGCCCATAACCCAGAGGTCGATGGATCGAAACCATCCTCTGCTAAGTGCTCTCTTTTACTCACGCCCCCTGTTACAATTTGGCCATTATCCCCGGTCGGAATCACATGTTTTTCTCGTAAAAATAGAATAGAGACCCCCGATCCCTGACCATCTCATTTTCATGACCTTCAGACTATGGTTTTTATACACGCAACCTCCCAGTTTCTCATGCCACATGTTTTCGCCTTTGCAACAAAGTGGCACAGGCAAAGGCTTTTGGGCCCACAACCAAATGGGCCATTGGATCTAGACCATCTTTTCTACGTTGCGACTTTCTTATTTAAATCATTCTGATTTCTTTTCTCTTCCCACAATTCTTCACTCTGTACACTAACGACTCACCTATACTTTTACACCACCCGGCACCCTGTAAGCTCCACGCTCCTTCTGCTTTTACGGGAGAAAGACATCCACACTTAAAAAAAAAAAAAAAAAAAAAAAAAGCTTAAAGCTACAGGTTGAAAAGTATGTGATGATCACAATTGTGGTGAATCAGGCACCCCAACATGGAGACCAGCATGGACCCCAACATGGACTGCCAGAAGGGGGATTAGCTCAAATGGTAGAGCGCTCGCTTAGCATGCGAGAGGTAACGGGATCGACGCCCGTATTCTCCAAAGTTTTGGTTTGCCGAGTTTTTCAAAGAGCGGGACAATTCTCCTCTGTTTCCCTACTCATGTAACTCATTTGCAAGCTTAGGAAGCACCCGACAACCAGCTCGGCAAGCCTTCGATAGCTCAGCTGGTAGAGCGGAGGACTGTAGTAGAAAATCAGCAATCCTTAGGTCGCTGGTTCAATTCCGGCTCGAAGGAACTTTTGTTAGTCTCATAGATGATGTTTCAACCTGTCGACAAATGCTCTCCCGGTGCCCTCGTCTTCTATCTATTTTCAGAGGGGTCTCTTGTTTGTGTTGGGTATTTGAAATGGGCATCCGACCGAAACTCTCAGTTGAGAGCCACAGTAGGACTTTCTGTAACTCTGACATGCAACTGAAACAAAAAGAGGGTACAATCATCCCTGGGTGGGCTTGAACCACCAACCTTTTGGTTATCAGACAAAAAAAAGTTTTCACAACCTTCAAGCTTTGCTTGAACCTCCCAGTTTCTCATGTCATGTGTCATCTTCTTTGAAACAGAGTGGCGCATGGAAAGACATTTAGGCCCACAACCAAAGAGGGCCAAAGGCTCTGGACCATTCTTTCTATATTGCAACTATGTCATCCAAATCACTGGGATTTTTTTCTCTTCTCAAAATTTTTCACACTGTACATGTTGAAATGGTCTTACAACCGGTGCCCTCCTCTTCTGGCCGAAACTTTAAGTTGAGAGGCACCAGAGGATTTTCTGTAACATGCAACTGAAACAAAAAGAGGACACTGCCGTCCCTGGGTGGGCTTGAACCACCAACCTTCCGGTTAACAGCCGAACGCGCTAACCAATTGCGCCACAGAGACAACCACGCTCCCCCACTTTGATTAAAGTCGTAAAAAAGCCACAACATGGTAAATGGAGTATGTTTCTTAGAGGACCTTCTGATCAACACAATAAAAAGAAGAGAATGATAAAACATAACAACTGCGTGGAACTACAGCCGCCAACAAATGGACAATTGCAACACAGAGATGGCCTCCACATTAGCGTCTTAACAACAGTCAGCGGGTAATAGGCTACCCCTCTCTTTTGGAGGTATGGCAGCAGAGTGGCGCAGCGGAAGCGTGCTGGGCCCATAACCCAGAGGTCGATGGATCGAAACCATCCTCTGCTAAGTGCTCTCTTTTACTCACGCCCCCTGTTACAATTTGGCCATTATCCCCGGTCGGAATCACATGTTTTTCTCGTAAAAATAGAATAGAGACCCCCGATCCCTGACCATCTCATTTTCACGACCTTCAGACTATGCTTTTTATACACGCAACCTCCCAGTTTCTCATGACACATGTTTTCGCCTTTGCAACAAAGTGGCACAGGCAAAGGCTTTTGGGCCCACAACCAAATGGGCCATTGGATCTAGACCATCTTTTCTACGTTGCGACTTTCTTATTTAAATCATTCTGATTTCTTTTCTCTTCCCACAATTCTTCACTCTGTACACTAACGACTCACCTATACTTTTACACCACCCGGCACCCTGTAAGCTCCACGCTCCTTCTGCTTTTACGGGAGAAAGACATCCACACTTAAAAAAAAAAAAAAAAAAAAAAAGCTTAAAGCTACAGGTTGAAAAGTATGTGATGATCACAATTGTGGTGAATCAGGCACCCCAACATGGAGACCAGCATGGACCCCAACATGGACTGCCAGAAGGGGGATTAGCTCAAATGGTAGAGCGCTCGCTTAGCATGCGAGAGGTAACGGGATCGACGCCCGTATTCTCCAAAGTTTTGGTTTGCCGAGTTTTTCAAAGAGCGGGACAATTCTCCTCTGTTTCCCTACTCATGCTGGGCCCATAACCCAGAGGTCGATGGATCGAAACCATCCTCTGCTAAGTGCTCTCTTTTACTCACGCCCCCTGTTACAATTTGGCCATTATCCCCGGTCGGAATCACATGTTTTTCTCGTAAAAATAGAATAGAGACCCCCGATCCCTGACCATCTCATTTTCATGACCTTCAGACTATGGTTTTTATACACGCAACCTCCCAGTTTCTCATGCCACATGTTTTCGCCTTTGCAACAAAGTGGCACAGGCAAAGGCTTTTGGGCCCACAACCAAATGGGCCATTGGATCTAGACCATCTTTTCTACGTTGCGACTTTCTTATTTAAATCATTCTGATTTCTTTTCTCTTCCCACAATTCTTCACTCTGTACACTAACGACTCACCTATACTTTTACACCACCCGGCACCCTGTAAGCTCCACGCTCCTTCTGCTTTTACGGGAGAAAGACATCCACACTTAAAAAAAAAAAAAAAAAAAAAAAAAAAAAAAGCTTAAAGCTACAGGTTGAAAAGTATGTGATGATCACAATTGTGGTGAATCAGGCACCCCAACATGGAGACCAGCATGGACCCCAACATGGACTGCCAGAAGGGGGATTAGCTCAAATGGTAGAGCGCTCGCTTAGCATGCGAGAGGTAACGGGATCGACGCCCGTATTCTCCAAAGTTTTGGTTTGCCGAGTTTTTCAAAGAGCGGGACAATTCTCCTCTGTTTCCCTACTCATGTAACTCATTTGCAAGCTTAGGAAGCACCCGACAACCAGCTCGGCAAGCCTTCGATAGCTCAGCTGGTAGAGCGGAGGACTGTAGTAGAAAATCAGCAATCCTTAGGTCGCTGGTTCAATTCCGGCTCGAAGGAACTTTTGTTAGTCTCATAGATGATGTTTCAACCTGTCGACAAATGCTCTCCCGGTGCCCTCGTCTTCTATCTATTTTCAGAGGGGTCTCTTGTTTGTGTTGGGTATTTGAAATGGGCATCCGACCGAAACTCTCAGTTGAGAGCCACAGTAGGACTTTCTGTAACTCTGACATGCAACTGAAACAAAAAGAGGGTACAATCATCCCTGGGTGGGCTTGAACCACCAACCTTTTGGTTATCAGACAAAAAAAAGTTTTCACAACCTTCAAGCTTTGCTTGAACCTCCCAGTTTCTCATGTCATGTGTCATCTTCTTTGAAACAGAGTGGCGCATGGAAAGACATTTAGGCCCACAACCAAAGAGGGCCAAAGGCTCTGGACCATTCTTTCTACATTGCAACTATGTCATCCAAATCACTGGGATTTTTTTCTCTTCTCAAAATTTTTCACACTGTACATGTTGAAATGGTCTTACAACCGGTGCCCTCCTCTTCTGGCCGAAACTTTAAGTTGAGAGGCACCAGAGGATTTTCTGTAACATGCAACTGAAACAAAAAGAGGACACTGCCGTCCCTGGGTGGGCTTGAACCACCAACCTTCCGGTTAACAGCCGAACGCGCTAACCAATTGCGCCACAGAGACAACCACGCTCCCCCACTTTGATTAAAGTCGTAAAAAAGCCACAACATGGTAAATGGAGTATGTTTCTTAGAGGACCTTCTGATCAACACAATAAAAAGAAGAGAATAATAAAACATAACAACTGCGTGGAACTACAGCCGCCAACAAATGGACAATTGCAACACAGAGATGGCCTCCACATTAGCGTCTTAACAACAGTCAGCGGGTAATAGGCTACCCCTCTCTTTTGGAGGTATGGCAGCAGAGTGGCGCAGCGGAAGCGTGCTGGGCCCATAACCCAGAGGTCGATGGATCGAAACCATCCTCTGCTAAGTGCTCTCTTTTACTCACGCCCCCTGTTACAATTTGGCCATTATCCCCGGTCGGAATCACATGTTTTTCTCGTAAAAATAGAATAGAGACCCCCGATCCCTGACCATCTCATTTTCACGACCTTCAGACTATGGTTTTTATACACGCAACCTCCCAGTTTCTCATGCCACATGTTTTCGCCTTTGCAACAAAGTGGCACAGGCAAAGGCTTTTGGGCCCACAACCAAATGGGCCATTGGATCTAGACCATCTTTTCTACGTTGCGACTTTCTTATTTAAATCATTCTGATTTCTTTTCTCTTCCCACAATTCTTCACTCTGTACACTAACGACTCACCTATACTTTTACACCACCCGGCACCCTGTAAGCTCCACGCTCCTTCTGCTTTTACGGGAGAAAGACATCCACACTTAAAAAAAATAAAAAAAAAAAAAAAAAAAGCTTAACCCCTTAACGCCGAAGGACGGATATATCCGTCCTCAGCAGCTGCTAGTTCGCGCAGGAGGACGGATATATCCGTCCTGTGATCGCGCGGGTACTGAGACTGTACCCACGCGATTAGCGGCAGGAGCACGGCTGTTATACACAGCCTGGCTCCTGCTGCAACTGCCGGAATCGAAGCACGCGCCGATTCCGGCAGTTTAACCCATTAAATGCCGCTGTCAACAGTGACAGCGGCATTTAATGTGTTTGACAGAGGGGGGAACTCCCTCTGTCTCCCGATCGGCGCCCCCGCAAACAAATCGCGGGTCGCCGTCGGGTTTCCATGACAGCCGGGGGTCTAACAAAGACCCCCAGGTCTGTCTTCAGCATCTGCCTGTTAGGCGATGCCAGAGGCATGACCTAACAGGTTGCCTGTCAGTTTTACACTGACAGGCAATAATGCTTTGGTATACTAAGTATACCAAAGCATTATATATGCGATCGGCACATCGCATAGTGAAGTCCCCTGGTGGGACTAAAAAAAAAAAAGTAAAACCGTTAAATAAAGTTTGTGAAAAAAAAAATAAAAAAAATTACAGTCAAAGTCAAATAAAACTACTTTTTTGCCCCAAAAAGTGGTTTTATTTAATAAAACGGTCAAAACAAATCACACATACACATATATGGTATCCCCGCGATCGTAACAACTTGACCAATAAAATGAACACATTAATTAAACCGCCGGATGAACGGCGTCCAAAGAAAACGCAAAAAACAACGGCAAAATTCTCTCTTTTCTCCCATTCCCCCCATAAAAAATAAAATAAAAGTTCATCTATAAGTCCTATGTACCCCAAAATAGTACTAATGAAAACTACACATTGTCCCGCAAAAATCAATCCCACGTACGGCCACATCGACGGAAAAATAAAAAAATTACGCCTCTTGGAACGCGGCGATGCAAAAACAAGTAATTTTTTTCTAAAAGGGTTTTTATTGTGCAAACGTAGGGAAAACATATAAAACCTTTACACATTTGGTATCCCTGTAATCGTGCCGACCCATAGAATAAAGTTAACATGTTATTCACGCTGCATAGTAAACGGCGTAAATTTATAACGTGAAAATTAATGCTGGAATAGCTGCTTATTTTCAATTCTCTCCTAAAATAAAGTTAATAAAAGTTAATCAATATATTATAAGCATCTAAAAATGGTGCAATTACAAAATACAACTCGTCCCGCAAAAAACAAGCCCTTATACGGCTATGTCGACGGAATAAAAAAAAAGTTACGACTCTTGGAATGCGACCGTGAAAAAACAAAAAATAATCCTTGGTCATTAACGCGCAAAATGGCCCGGTCATTAAGGGGTTAAAGCTACAGGTTGAAAAGTATGTGATGATCACAATTGTGGTGAATCAGGCACCCCAACATGGAGACCAGCATGGACCCCAACATGGACTGCCAGAAGGGGGATTAGCTCAAATGGTAGAGCGCTCGCTTAGCATGCGAGAGGTAACGGGATCGACGCCCGTATTCTCCAAAGTTTTGGTTTGCCGAGTTTTTCAAAGAGCGGGACAATTCTCCTCTGTTTCCCTACTCATGTAACTCATTTGCAAGCTTAGGAAGCACCCGACAACCAGCTCGGCAAGCCTTCGATAGCTCAGCTGGTAGAGCGGAGGACTGTAGTAGAAAATCAGCAATCCTTAGGTCGCTGGTTCAATTCCGGCTCGAAGGAACGTTTGTTAGTCTCATAGATGATGTTTCAACCTGTCGACAAATGCTCTCCCGGTGCCCTCGTCTTCTATCTATTTTCAGAGGGGTCTCTTGTTTGTGTTGGGTATTTGAAATGGGCATCCGACCGAAACTCTCAGTTGAGAGCCATAGTAGAACTTTCTGTAACTCTGACATGCAACTGAAACAAAAAGAGGGTACAATCATCCCTGGGTGGGCTTGAACCACCAACCTTTTGGTTATCAGACAAAAAAAAGTTTTCACAACCTTCAAGCTTTGCTTGAACCTCCCAGTTTCTCATGTCATGTGTCATCTTCTTTGAAACAGAGTGGCGCATGGAAAGACATTTAGGCCCACAACCAAAGAGGGCCAAAGGCTCTGGACCATTCTTTCTACATTGCAACTATGTCATCCAAATCACTGGGATTTTTTTCTCTTCTCAAAATTTTTCACACTGTACATGTTGAAATGGTCTTACAACCGGTGCCCTCCTCTTCTGGCCGAAACTTTAAGTTGAGAGGCACCAGAGGATTTTCTGTAACATGCAACTGAAACAAAAAGAGGACACTGCCGTCCCTGGGTGGGCTTGAACCACCAACCTTCCGGTTAACAGCCGAACGCGCTAACCAATTGCGCCACAGAGACAACCACGCTCCCCCACTTTGATTAAAGTCGTAAAAAAGCCACAACATGGTAAATGGAGTATGTTTCTTAGAGGACCTTCTGATCAACACAATAAAAAGAAGAGAATGATAAAACATAACAACTGCGTGGAACTACAGCCGCCAACAAATGGACAATTGCAACACAGAGATGGCCTCCACATTAGCGTCTTAACAACAGTCAGCGGGTAATAGGCTACCCCTCTCTTTTGGAGGTATGGCAGCAGAGTGGCGCAGCGGAAGCGTGCTGGGCCCATAACCCAGAGGTCGATGGATCGAAACCATCCTCTGCTAAGTGCTCTCTTTTACTCACGCCCCCTGTTACAATTTGGCCATTATCCCCGGTCGGAATCACATGTTTTTCTCGTAAAAATAGAATAGAGACCCCCGATCCCTGACCATCTCATTTTCATGACCTTCAGACTATGGTTTTTATACACGCAACCTCCCAGTTTCTCATGCCACATGTTTTCGCCTTTGCAACAAAGTGGCACAGGCAAAGGCTTTTGGGCCCACAACCAAATGGGCCATTGGATCTAGACCATCTTTTCTACGTTGCGACTTTCTTATTTAAATCATTCTGATTTCTTTTCTCTTCCCACAATTCTTCACTCTGTACACTAACGACTCACCTATACTTTTACACCACCCGGCACCCTGTAAGCTCCACGCTCCTTCTGCTTTTACGGGAGAAAGACATCCACACTTAAAAAAAAAAAAAAAAAAAAAAGCTTAAAGCTACAGGTTGAAAAGTATGTGATGATCACAATTGTGGTGAATCAGGCACCCCAACATGGAGACCAGCATGGACCCCAACATGGACTGCCAGAAGGGGGATTAGCTCAAATGGTAGAGCGCTCGCTTAGCATGCGAGAGGTAACGGGATCGACGCCCGTATTCTCCAAAGTTTTGGTTTGCCGAGTTTTTCAAAGAGCGGGACAATTCTCCTCTGTTTCCCTACTCATGTAACTCATTTGCAAGCTTAGGAAGCACCCGACAACCAGCTCGGCAAGCCTTCGATAGCTCAGCTGGTAGAGCGGAGGACTGTAGTAGAAAATCAGCAATCCTTAGGTCGCTGGTTCAATTCCGGCTCGAAGGAACTTTTGTTAGTCTCATAGATGATGTTTCAACCTGTCGACAAATGCTCTCCCGGTGCCCTCGTCTTCTATCTATTTTCAGAGGGGTCTCTTGTTTGTGTTGGGTATTTGAAATGGGCATCCGACCGAAACTCTCAGTTGAGAGCCACAGTAGGACTTTCTGTAACTCTGACATGCAACTGAAACAAAAAGAGGGTACAATCATCCCTGGGTGGACTTGAACCACCAACCTTTTGGTTATCAGACAAAAAAAAGTTTTCCCAACCTTCAAGCTTTGCTTGAACCTCCCAGTTTCTCATGTCATGTGTCATCTTCTTTGAAACAGAGTGGCGCATGGAAAGACATTTAGGCCCACAACCAAAGAGGGCCAAAGGCTCTGGACCATTCTTTCTACATTGCAACTATGTCATCCAAATCACTGGGATTTTTTTGTCTTCTCAAAATTTTTCACACTGTACATGTTGAAATGGTCTTACAACCGGTGCCCTCCTCTTCTGGCCGAAACTTTAAGTTGAGAGGCACCAGAGGATTTTCTGTAACATGCAACTGAAACAAAAAGAGGACACTGCCGTCCCTGGGTGGGCTTGAACCACCAACCTTCCGGTTAACAGCCGAACGCGCTAACCAATTGCGCCACAGAGACAACCACGCTCCCCCACTTTGATTAAAGTCGTAAAAAAGCCACAACATGGTAAATGGAGTATGTTTCTTAGAGGACCTTCTGATCAACACAATAAAAAGAAGAGAATGATAAAACATAACAACTGCGTGGAACTACAGCCGCCAACAAATGGACAATTGCAACACAGAGATGGCCTCCACATTAGCGTCTTAACAACAGTCAGCGGGTAATAGGCTACCCCTCTCTTTTGGAGGTATGGCAGCAGAGTGGCGCAGCGGAAGCGTGCTGGGCCCATAACCCAGAGGTCGATCGATCGAAACCATCCTCTGCTAAGTGCTCTCTTTTACTCACGCCCCCTGTTACAATTTGGCCATTATCCCCGGTCGGAATCACATGTTTTTCTCGTAAAAATAGAATAGAGACCCCCGATCCCTGACCATCTCATTTTCACGACCTTCAGACTATGCTTTTTATACTCGCAACCTCCCAGTTTCTCATGCCACATGTTTTCGCCTTTGCAACAAAGTGGCACAGGCAAAGGCTTTTGGGCCCACAACCAAATGGGCCATTGGATCTAGACCATCTTTTCTACGTTGCGACTTTCTTATTTAAATCATTCTGATTTCTTTTCTCTTCCCACAATTCTTCACTCTGTACACTAACGACTCACCTATACTTTTACACCACCCGGCACCCTGTAAGCTCCACGCTCCTTCTGCTTTTACGGGAGAAAGACATCCACACTTAAAAAAAAAACAAAAAAAAAAAAAAAAGCTTAAAGCTACAGGTTGAAAAGTATGTGATGATCACAATTGTGGTGAATCAGGCACCCCAACATGGAGACCAGCATGGACCCCAACATGGACTGCCAGAAGGGGGATTAGCTCAAGTGGTAGAGCGCTCGCTTAGCATGCGAGAGGTAACGGGATCGACGCCCGTATTCTCCAAAGTTTTGGTTTGCCGAGTTTTTCAAAGAGCGGGACAATTCTCCTCTGTTTCCCTACTCATGTAACTCATTTGCAAGCTTAGGAAGCACCCGACAACCAGCTCGGCAAGCCTTCGATAGCTCAGCTGGTAGAGCGGAGGACTGTAGTAGAAAATCAGCAATCCTTAGGTCGCTGGTTCAATTCCGGCTCGAAGGAACTTTTGTTAGTCTCATAGATGATGTTTCAACCTGTCGACAAATGCTCTCCCGGTGCCCTCGTCTTCTATCTATTTTCAGAGGGGTCTCTTGTTTGTGTTGGGTATTTGAAATGGGCATCCGACCGAAACTCTCAGTTGAGAGCCACAGTAGGACTTTCTGTAACTCTGACATGCAACTGAAACAAAAAGAGGGTACAATCATCCCTGGGTGGACTTGAACCACCAACCTTTTGGTTATCAGACAAAAAAAAGTTTTCCCAACCTTCAAGCTTTGCTTGAACCTCCCAGTTTCTCATGTCATGTGTCATCTTCTTTGAAACAGAGTGGCGCATGGAAAGACATTTAGGCCCACAACCAAAGAGGGCCAAAGGCTCTGGACCATTCTTTCTACATTGCAACTATGTCATCCAAATCACTGGGATTTTTTTGTCTTCTCAAAATTTTTCACACTGTACATGTTGAAATGGTCTTACAACCGGTGCCCTCCTCTTCTGGCCGAAACTTTAAGTTGAGAGGCACCAGAGGATTTTCTGTAACATGCAACTGAAACAAAAAGAGGACACTGCCGTCCCTGGGTGGGCTTGAACCACCAACCTTCCGGTTAACAGCCGAACGCGCTAACCAATTGCGCCACAGAGACAACCACGCTCCCCCACTTTGATTAAAGTCGTAAAAAAGCCACAACATGGTAAATGGAGTATGTTTCTTAGAGGACCTTCTGATCAACACAATAAAAAGAAGAGAATGATAAAACATAACAACTGCGTGGAACTACAGCCGCCAACAAATGGACAATTGCAACACAGAGATGGCCTCCACATTAGCGTCTTAACAACAGTCAGCGGGTAATAGGCTACCCCTCTCTTTTGGAGGTATGGCAGCAGAGTGGCGCAGCGGAAGCGTGCTGGGCCCATAACCCAGAGGTCGATCGATCGAAACCATCCTCTGCTAAGTGCTCTCTTTTACTCACGCCCCCTGTTACAATTTGGCCATTATCCCCGGTCGGAATCACATGTTTTTCTCGTAAAAATAGAATAGAGACCCCCGATCCCTGACCATCTCATTTTCACGACCTTCAGACTATGCTTTTTATACACGCAACCTCCCAGTTTCTCATGCCACATGTTTTCGCCTTTGCAACAAAGTGGCACAGGCAAAGGCTTTTGGGCCCACAACCAAATGGGCCATTGGATCTAGACCATCTTTTCTACGTTGCGACTTTCTTATTTAAATCATTCTGATTTCTTTTCTCTTCCCACAATTCTTCACTCTGTACACTAACGACTCACCTATACTTTTACACCACCCGGCACCCTGTAAGCTCCACGCTCCTTCTGCTTTTACGGGAGAAAGACATCCACACTTAAAAAAAAAAAAAAAAAAAAAAGCTTAAAGCTACAGGTTGAAAAGTATGTGATGATCACAATTGTGGTGAATCAGGCACCCCAACATGGAGACCAGCATGGACCCCAACATGGACTGCCAGAAGGGGGATTAGCTCAAATGGTAGAGCGCTCGCTTAGCATGCGAGAGGTAACGGGATCGACGCCCGTATTCTCCAAAGTTTTGGTTTGCCGAGTTTTTCAAAGAGCGGGACAATTCTCCTCTGTTTCCCTACTCATGTAACTCATTTGCAAGCTTAGGAAGCACCCGACAACCAGCTCGGCAAGCCTTCGATAGCTCAGCTGGTAGAGCGGAGGACTGTAGTAGAAAATCAGCAATCCTTAGGTCGCTGGTTCAATTCCGGCTCGAAGGAACTTTTGTTAGTCTCATAGATGATGTTTCAACCTGTCGACAAATGCTCTCCCGGTGCCCTCGTCTTCTATCTATTTTCAGAGGGGTCTCTTGTTTGTGTTGGGTATTTGAAATGGGCATCCGACCGAAACTCTCAGTTGAGAGCCACAGTAGGACTTTCTGTAACTCTGACATGCAACTGAAACAAAAAGAGGGTACAATCATCCCTGGGTGGACTTGAACCACCAACCTTTTGGTTATCAGACAAAAAAAAGTTTTCCCAACCTTCAAGCTTTGCTTGAACCTCCCAGTTTCTCATGTCATGTGTCATCTTCTTTGAAACAGAGTGGCGCATGGAAAGACATTTAGGCCCACAACCAAAGAGGGCCAAAGGCTCTGGACCATTCTTTCTACATTGCAACTATGTCATCCAAATCACTGGGATTTTTTTGTCTTCTCAAAATTTTTCACACTGTACATGTTGAAATGGTCTTACAACCGGTGCCCTCCTCTTCTGGCCGAAACTTTAAGTTGAGAGGCACCAGAGGATTTTCTGTAACATGCAACTGAAACAAAAAGAGGACACTGCCGTCCCTGGGTGGGCTTGAACCACCAACCTTCCGGTTAACAGCCGAACGCGCTAACCAATTGCGCCACAGAGACAACCACGCTCCCCCACTTTGATTAAAGTCGTAAAAAAGCCACAACATGGTAAATGGAGTATGTTTCTTAGAGGACCTTCTGATCAACACAATAAAAAGAAGAGAATGATAAAACATAACAACTGCGTGGAACTACAGCCGCCAACAAATGGACAATTGCAACACAGAGATGGCCTCCACATTAGCGTCTTAACAACAGTCAGCGGGTAATAGGCTACCCCTCTCTTTTGGAGGTATGGCAGCAGAGTGGCGCAGCGGAAGCGTGCTGGGCCCATAACCCAGAGGTCGATCGATCGAAACCATCCTCTGCTAAGTGCTCTCTTTTACTCACGCCCCCTGTTACAATTTGGCCATTATCCCCGGTCGGAATCACATGTTTTTCTCGTAAAAATAGAATAGAGACCCCCGATCCCTGACCATCTCATTTTCACGACCTTCAGACTATGCTTTTTATACACGCAACCTCCCAGTTTCTCATGCCACATGTTTTCGCCTTTGCAACAAAGTGGCACAGGCAAAGGCTTTTGGGCCCACAACCAAATGGGCCATTGGATCTAGACCATCTTTTCTACGTTGCGACTTTCTTATTTAAATCATTCTGATTTCTTTTCTCTTCCCACAATTCTTCACTCTGTACACTAACGACTCACCTATACTTTTACACCACCCGGCACCCTGTAAGCTCCACGCTCCTTCTGCTTTTACGGGAGAAAGACATCCACACTTAAAAAAAAAACAAAAAAAAAAAAAAAAGCTTAAAGCTACAGGTTGAAAAGTATGTGATGATCACAATTGTGGTGAATCAGGCACCCCAACATGGAGACCAGCATGGACCCCAACATGGACTGCCAGAAGGGGGATTAGCTCAAATGGTAGAGCGCTCGCTTAGCATGCGAGAGGTAACGGGATCGACGCCCGTATTCTCCAAAGTTTTGGTTTGCCGAGTTTTTCAAAGAGCGGGACAATTCTCCTCTGTTTCCCTACTCATGTAACTCATTTGCAAGCTTAGGAAGCACCCGACAACCAGCTCGGCAAGCCTTCGATAGCTCAGCTGGTAGAGCGGAGGACTGTAGTAGAAAATCAGCAATCCTTAGGTCGCTGGTTCAATTCCGGCTCGAAGGAACTTTTGTTAGTCTCATAGATGATGTTTCAACCTGTCGACAAATGCTCTCCCGGTGCCCTCGTCTTCTATCTATTTTCAGAGGGGTCTCTTGTTTGTGTTGGGTATTTGAAATGGGCATCCGACCGAAACTCTCAGTTGAGAGCCACAGTAGGACTTTCTGTAACTCTGACATGCAACTGAAACAAAAAGAGGGTACAATCATCCCTGGGTGGACTTGAACCACCAACCTTTTGGTTATCAGACAAAAAAAAGTTTTCCCAACCTTCACTTGAACCTACCAGTTTCTCATGTCATGTGTCATCTTCTTTGAAACAGAGTGGCGCATGGAAAGACATTTAGGCCCACAACCAAAGAGGGCCAAAGGCTCTGGACCATTCTTTCTACATTGCAACTATGTCATCCAAATCACTGGGATTTTTTTCTCTTCTCAAAATTTTTCACACTGTACATGTTGAAATGGTCTTACAACCGGTGCCCTCCTCTTCTGGCCGAAACTTTAAGTTGAGAGGCACCAGAGGATTTTCTGTAACATGCAACTGAAACAAAAAGAGGACACTGCCGTCCCTGGGTGGGCTTGAACCACCAACCTTCCGGTTAACAGCCGAACGCGCTAACCAATTGCGCCACAGAGACAACCACGCTCCCCCACTTTGATTAAAGTCGTAAAAAAGCCACAACATGGTAAATGGAGTATGTTTCTTAGAGGACCTTCTGATCAACACAATAAAAAGAAGAGAATGATAAAACATAACAACTGCGTGGAACTACAGCCGCCAACAAATGGACAATTGCAACACAGAGATGGCCTCCACATTAGCGTCTTAACAACAGTCAGCGGGTAATAGGCTACCCCTCTCTTTTGGAGGTATGGCAGCAGAGTGGCGCAGCGGAAGCGTGCTGGGCCCATAACCCAGAGGTCGATGGATCGAAACCATCCTCTGCTAAGTGCTCTCTTTTACTCACGCCCCCTGTTACAATTTGGCCATTATCCCCGGTCGGAATCACATGTTTTTCTCGTAAAAATAGAATAGAGACCCCCGATCCCTGACCATCTCATTTTCACGACCTTCAGACTATGCTTTTTATACACGCAACCTCCCAGTTTCTCATGCCACATGTTTTCGCCTTTGCAACAAAGTGGCACAGGCAAAGGCTTTTGGGCCCACAACCAAATGGGCCATTGGATCTAGACCATCTTTTCTACGTTGCGACTTTCTTATTTAAATCATTCTGATTTCTTTTCTCTTCCCACAATTCTTCACTCTGTACACTAACGACTCACCTATACTTTTACACCACCCAGCACCCTGTAAGCTCCACGCTCCTTCTGCTTTTACGGGAGAAAGACATCCACACTTAAAAAAAATAAAAAAAAAAAGCTTAAAGCTACAGGTTGAAAAGTATGTGATGATCACAATTGTGGTGAATCAGGCACCCCAACATGGAGACCAGCATGGACCCCAACATGGACTGCCAGAAGGGGGATTAGCTCAAATGGTAGAGCGCTCGCTTAGCATGCGAGAGGTAACGGGATCGACGCCCGTATTCTCCAAAGTTTTGGTTTTCCGAGTTTTTCAAAGAGCGGGACAATTCTCCTCTGTTTCCCTACTCATGTAACTCATTTGCAAGCTTAGGAAGCACCCGACAACCAGCTCGGCAAGCCTTCGATAGCTCAGCTGGTAGAGCGGAGGACTGTAGTAGAAAATCAGCAATCCTTAGGTCGCTGGTTCAATTCCGGCTCGAAGGAACTTTTGTTAGTCTCATAGATGATGTTTCAACCTGTCGACAAATGCTCTCCCGGTGCCCTCGTCTTCTATCTATTTTCAGAGGGGTCTCTTGTTTGTGTTGGGTATTTGAAATGGGCATCCGACCGAAACTCTCAGTTGAGAGCCACAGTAGGACTTTCTGTAACTCTGACATGCAACTGAAACAAAAAGAGGGTACAATCATCCCTGGGTGGGCTTGAACCACCAACCTTTTGGTTATCAGACAAAAAAAAGTTTTCACAACCTTCAAGCTTTGCTTGAACCTCCCAGTTTCTCATGTCATGTGTCATCTTCTTTGAAACAGAGTGGCGCATGGAAAGACATTTAGGCCCACAACCAAAGAGGGCCAAAGGCTCTGGACCATTCTTTCTACATTGCAACTATGTCATCCAAATCACTGGGATTTTTTTGTCTTCTCAAAATTTTTCACACTGTACATGTTGAAATGGTCTTACAACCGGTGCCCTCCTCTTCTGGCCGAAACTTTAAGTTGAGAGGCACCAGAGGATTTTCTGTAACATGCAACTGAAACAAAAAGAGGACACTGCCGTCCCTGGGTGGGCTTGAACCACCAAAGTTCCGGTTAACAGCCGAACGCGCTAACCAATTGCGCCACAGAGACAACCACGCTCCCCCACTTTGATTAAAGTCGTAAAAAAGCCACAACATGGTAAATGGAGTATGTTTCTTAGAGGACCTTCTGATCAACACAATAAAAAGAAGAGAATGATAAAACATAACAACTGCGTGGAACTACAGCCGCCAACAAATGGACAATTGCAACACAGAGATGGCCTCCACATTAGCGTCTTAACAACAGTCAGCGGGTAATAGGCTACCCCTCTCTTTTGGAGGTATGGCAGCAGAGTGGCGCAGCGGAAGCGTGCTGGGCCCATAACCCAGAGGTCGATGGATCGAAACCATCCTCTGCTAAGTGCTCTCTTTTACTCACGCCCCCTGTTACAATTTGGCCATTATCCCCGGTCGGAATCACATGTTTTTCTCGTAAAAATAGAATAGAGACCCCCGATCCCTGACCATCTCATTTTCACGACCTTCAGACTATGCTTTTTATACACGCAACCTCCCAGTTTCTCATGCCACATGTTTTCGCCTTTGCAACAAAGTGGCACAGGCAAAGGCTTTTGGGCCCACAACCAAATGGGCCATTGGATCTAGACCATCTTTTCTACGTTGCGACTTTCTTATTTAAATCATTCTGATTTCTTTTCTCTTCCCACAATTCTTCACTCTGTACACTAACGACTCACCTATACTTTTACACCACCCGGCACCCTGTAAGCGCCACGCTCCTTCTGCTTTTACGGGAGAAAGACATCCACACTTAAAAAAAAAAAAAAAAAAAAGCTTAAAGCTACAGGTTGAAAAGTATGTGATGATCACAATTGTGGTGAATCAGGCACCCCAACATGGAGACCAGCATGGACCCCAACATGGACTGCCAGAAGGGGGATTAGCTCAAATGGTAGAGCGCTCGCTTAGCATGCGAGAGGTAACGGGATCGACGCCCGTATTCTCCAAAGTTTTGGTTTGCCGAGTTTTTCAAAGAGCGGGACAATTCTCCTCTGTTTCCCTACTCATGTAACTCATTTGCAAGCTTAGGAAGCACCCGACAACCAGCTCGGCAAGCCTTCGATAGCTCAGCTGGTAGAGCGGAGGACTGTAGTAGAAAATCAGCAATCCTTAGGTCGCTGGTTCAATTCCGGCTCGAAGGAACTTTTGTTAGTCTCATAGATGATGTTTCAACCTGTCGACAAATGCTCTCCCGGTGCCCTCGTCTTCTATCTATTTTCAGAGGGGTCTCTTGTTTGTGTTGGGTATTTGAAATGGGCATCCGACCGAAACTCTCAGTTGAGAGCCACAGTAGGACTTTCTGTAACTCTGACATGCAACTGAAACAAAAAGAGGGTACAATCATCCCTGGGTGGGCTTGAACCACCAACCTTTTGGTTATCAGACAAAAAAAAGTTTTCACAACCTTCAAGCTTTGCTTGAACCTCCCAGTTTCTCATGTCATGTGTCATCTTCTTTGAAACAGAGTGGCGCATGGAAAGACATTTAGGCCCACAACCAAAGAGGGCCAAAGGCTCTGGACCATTCTTTCTACATTGCAACTATGTCATCCAAATCACTGGGATTTTTTTCTCTTCTCAAAATTTTTCACACTGTACATGTTGAAATGGTCTTACAACCGGTGCCCTCCTCTTCTGGCCGAAACTTTAAGTTGAGAGGCACCAGAGGATTTTCTGTAACATGCAACTGAAACAAAAAGAGGACACTGCCGTCCCTGGGTGGGCTTGAACCACCAACCTTCCGGTTAACAGCCGAACGCGCTAACCAATTGCGCCACAGAGACAACCACGCTCCCCCACTTTGATTAAAGTCGTAAAAAAGCCACAACATGGTAAATGGAGTATGTTTCTTAGAGGACCTTCTGATCAACACAATAAAAAGAAGAGAATGATAAAACATAACAACTGCGTGGAACTACAGCCGCCAACAAATGGACAATTGCAACACAGAGATGGCCTCCACATTAGCGTCTTAACAACAGTCAGCGGGTAATAGGCTACCCCTCTCTTTTGGAGGTATGGCAGCAGAGTGGCGCAGCGGAAGCGTGCTGGGCCCATAACCCAGAGGTCGATGGATCGAAACCATCCTCTGCTAAGTGCTCTCTTTTACTCACGCCCCCTGTTACAATTTGGCCATTATCCCCGGTCGGAATCACATGTTTTTCTCGTAAAAATAGAATAGAGACCCCCGATCCCTGACCATCTCATTTTCACGACCTTCAGACTATGCTTTTTATACACGCAACCTCCCAGTTTCTCATGCCACATGTTTTCGCCTTTGCAACAAAGTGGCACAGGCAAAGGCTTTTGGGCCCACAACCAAATGGGCCATTGGATCTAGACCATCTTTTCTACGTTGCGACTTTCTTATTTAAATCATTCTGATTTCTTTTCTCTTCCCACAATTCTTCACTCTGTACACTAACGACTCACCTATACTTTTACACCACCCGGCACCCTGTAAGCTCCACGCTCCTTCTGCTTTTACGGGAGAAAGACATCCACACTTAAAAAAAATAAAAAAAAAAAGCTTAAAGCTACAGGTTGAAAAGTATGTGATGATCACAATTGTGGTGAATCAGGCACCCCAACATGGAGACCAGCATGGACCCCAACATGGACTGCCAGAAGGGGGATTAGCTCAAATGGTAGAGCGCTCGCTTAGCATGCGACAGGTAACGGGATCGACGCCCGTATTCTCCAAAGTTTTGGTTTGCCGAGTTTTTCAAAGAGCGGGACAATTCTCCTCTGTTTCCCTACTCATGTAACTCATTTGCAAGCTTAGGAAGCACCCGACAACCAGCTCGGCAAGCCTTCGATAGCTCAGCTGGTAGAGCGGAGGACTGTAGTAGAAAATCAGCAATCCTTAGGTCGCTGGTTCAATTCCGGCTCGAAGGAACTTTTGTTAGTCTCATAGATGATGTTTCAACCTGTCGACAAATGCTCTCCCGGTGCCCTCGTCTTCTATCTATTTTCAGAGGGGTCTCTTGTTTGTGTTGGGTATTTGAAATGGGCATCCGACCGAAACTCTCAGTTGAGAGCCACAGTAGGACTTTCTGTAACTCTGACATGCAACTGAAACAAAAAGAGGGTACAATCATCCCTGGGTGGGCTTGAACCACCAACCTTTTGGTTATCAGACAAAAAAAAGTTTTCACAACCTTCAAGCTTTGCTTGAACCTCCCAGTTTCTCATGTCATGTGTCATCTTCTTTGAAACAGAGTGGCGCATGGAAAGACATTTAGGCCCACAACCAAAGAGGGCCAAAGGCTCTGGACCATTCTTTCTACATTGCAACTATGTCATCCAAATCACTGGGATTTTTTTGTCTTCTCAAAATTTTTCACACTGTACATGTTGAAATGGTCTTACAACCGGTGCCCTCCTCTTCTGGCCGAAACTTTAAGTTGAGAGGCACCAGAGGATTTTCTGTAACATGCAACTGAAACAAAAAGAGGACACTGCCGTCCCTGGGTGGGCTTGAACCACCAACCTTCCGGTTAACAGCCGAACGCGCTAACCAATTGCGCCACAGAGACAACCACGCTCCCCCACTTTGATTAAAGTCGTAAAAATAGCCACAACATGGTAAATGGAGTATGTTTCTTAGAGGACCTTCTGATCAACACAATAAAAAGAAGAGAATGATAAAACATAACAACTGCGTGGAACTACAGCCGCCAACAAATGGACAATTGCAACACAGAGATGGCCTCCACATTAGCGTCTTAACAACAGTCAGCGGGTAATAGGCTACCCCTCTCTTTTGGAGGTATGGCAGCAGAGTGGCGCAGCGGAAGCGTGCTGGGCCCATAACCCAGAGGTCGATGGATCGAAACCATCCTCTGCTAAGTGCTCTCTTTTACTCACGCCCCCTGTTACAATTTGGCCATTATCCCCGGTCGGAATCACATGTTTTTCTCGTAAAAATAGAATAGAGACCCCCGATCCCTGACCATCTCATTTTCACGACCTTCAGACTATGCTTTTTATACACGCAACCTCCCAGTTTCTCATGACACATGTTTTCGCCTTTGCAACAAAGTGGCACAGGCAAAGGCTTTTGGGCCCACAACCAAATGGGCCATTGGATCTAGACCATCTTTTCTACGTTGCGACTTTCTTATTTAAATCATTCTGATTTCTTTTCTCTTCCCACAATTCTTCACTCTGTACACTAACGACTCACCTATACTTTTACACCACCCGGCACCCTGTAAGCTCCACGCTCCTTCTGCTTTTACGGGAGAAAGACATCCACACTTAAAAAAAATAAAAAAAAAAAAAAAAAAAGCTTAAAGCTACAGGTTGAAAAGTATGTGATGATCACAATTGTGGTGAATCAGGCACCCCAACATGGAGACCAGCATGGACCCCAACATGGACTGCCAGAAGGGGGATTAGCTCAAATGGTAGAGCGCTCGCTTAGCATGCGAGAGGTAACGGGATCGACGCCCGTATTCTCCAAAGTTTTGGTTTGCCGAGTTTTTCAAAGAGCGGGACAATTCTCCTCTGTTTCCCTACTCATGTAACTCATTTGCAAGCTTAGGAAGCACCCGACAACCAGCTCGGCAAGCCTTCGATAGCTCAGCTGGTAGAGCGGAGGACTGTAGTAGAAAATCAGCAATCCTTAGGTCGCTGGTTCAATTCCGGCTCGAAGGAACTTTTGTTAGTCTCATAGATGATGTTTCAACCTGTCGACAAATGCTCTCCCGGTGCCCTCGTCTTCTATCTATTTTCAGAGGGGTCTCTTGTTTGTGTTGGGTATTTGAAATGGGCATCCGACCGAAACTCTCAGTTGAGAGCCACAGTAGGACTTTCTGTAACTCTGACATGCAACTGAAACAAAAAGAGGGTACAATCATCCCTGGGTGGGCTTGAACCACCAACCTTTTGGTTATCAGACAAAAAAAAGTTTTCACAACCTTCAAGCTTTGCTTGAACCTCCCAGTTTCTCATGTCATGTGTCATCTTCTTTGAAACAGAGTGGCGCATGGAAAGACATTTAGGCCCACAACCAAAGAGGGCCAAAGGCTCTGGACCATTCTTTCTACATTGCAACTATGTCATCCAAATCACTGGGATTTTTTTCTCTTCTCAAAATTTTTCACACTGTACATGTTGAAATGGTCTTACAACCGGTGCCCTCCTCTTCTGGCCGAAACTTTAAGTTGAGAGGCACCAGAGGATTTTCTGTAACATGCAACTGAAACAAAAAGAGGACACTGCCGTCCCTGGGTGGGCTTGAACCACCAACCTTCCGGTTAACAGCCGAACGCGCTAACCAATTGCGCCACAGAGACAACCACGCTCCCCCACTTTGATTAAAGTCGTAAAAAAGCCACAACATGGTAAATGGAGTATGTTTCTTAGAGGACCTTCTGATCAACACAATAAAAAGAAGAGAATGATAAAACATAACAACTGCGTGGAACTACAGCCGCCAACAAATGGACAATTGCAACACAGAGATGGCCTCCACATTAGCGTCTTAACAACAGTCAGCGGGTAATAGGCTACCCCTCTCTTTTGGAGGTATGGCAGCAGAGTGGCGCAGCGGAAGCGTGCTGGGCCCATAACCCAGAGGTCGATGGATCGAAACCATCCTCTGCTAAGTGCTCTCTTTTACTCACGCCCCCTGTTACAATTTGGCCATTATCCCCGGTCGGAATCACATGTTTTTCTCGTAAAAATAGAATAGAGACCCCCGATCCCTGACCATCTCATTTTCACGACCTTCAGACTATGCTTTTTATACACGCAACCTCCCAGTTTCTCATGACACATGTTTTCGCCTTTGCAACAAAGTGGCACAGGCAAAGGCTTTTGGGCCCACAACCAAATGGGCCATTGGATCTAGACCATCTTTTCTACGTTGCGACTTTCTTATTTAAATCATTCTGATTTCTTTTCTCTTCCCACAATTCTTCACTCTGTACACTAACGACTCACCTATACTTTTACACCACCCGGCACCCTGTAAGCTCCACGCTCCTTCTGCTTTTACGGGAGAAAGACATCCACACTTAAAAAAAATAAAAAAAATAAAAAAAAAAGCTTAAAGCTACAGGTTGAAAAGTATGTGATGATCACAATTGTGGTGAATCAGGCACCCCAACATGGAGACCAGCATGGACCCCAACATGGACTGCCAGAAGGGGGATTAGCTCAAATGGTAGAGCGCTCGCTTAGCATGCGAGAGGTAACGGGATCGACGCCCGTATTCTCCAAAGTTTTGGTTTGCCGAGTTTTTCAAAGAGCGGGACAATTCTCCTCTGTTTCCCTACTCATGTAACTCATTTGCAAGCTTAGGAAGCACCCGACAACCAGCTCGGCAAGCCTTCGATAGCTCAGCTGGTAGAGCGGAGGACTGTAGTAGAAAATCAGCAATCCTTAGGTCGCTGGTTCAATTCCGGCTCGAAGGAACTTTTGTTAGTCTCATAGATGATGTTTCAACCTGTCGACAAATGCTCTCCCGGTGCCCTCGTCTTCTATCTATTTTCAGAGGGGTCTCTTGTTTGTGTTGGGTATTTGAAATGGGCATCCGACCGAAACTCTCAGTTGAGAGCCACAGTAGGACTTTCTGTAACTCTGACATGCAACTGAAACAAAAAGAGGGTACAATCATCCCTGGGTGGACTTGAACCACCAACCTTTTGGTTATCAGACAAAAAAAAGTTTTCCCAACCTTCAAGCTTTGCTTGAACCTCCCAGTTTCTCATGTCATGTGTCATCTTCTTTGAAACAGAGTGGCGCATGGAAAGACATTTAGGCCCACAACCAAAGAGGGCCAAAGGCTCTGGACCATTCTTTCTACATTGCAACTATGTCATCCAAATCACTGGGATTTTTTTGTCTTCTCAAAATTTTTCACACTGTACATGTTGAAATGGTCTTACAACCGGTGCCCTCCTCTTCTGGCCGAAACTTTAAGTTGAGAGGCACCAGAGGATTTTCTGTAACATGCAACTGAAACAAAAAGAGGACACTGCCGTCCCTGGGTGGGCTTGAACCACCAACCTTCCGGTTAACAGCCGAACGCGCTAACCAATTGCGCAACAGAGACAACCATGCTCCCCCACTTTGATTAAAGTCGTAAAAAAGCCACAACATGGTAAATGGAGTATGTTTCTTAGAGGACCTTCTGATCAACACAATAAAAAGAAGAGAATGATAAAACATAACAACTGCGTGGAACTACAGCCGCCAACAAATGGACAATTGCAACACAGAGATGGCCTCCACATTAGCGTCTTAACAACAGTCAGCGGGTAATAGGCTACCCCTCTCTTTTGGAGGTATGGCAGCAGAGTGGTGCAGCGGAAGCGGGCTGGGCCCATAACCCAGAGGTCGATGGATCGAAACCATCCTCTGCTAAGTGCTCTCTTTTACTCACGCCCCCTGTTACAATTTGGCCATTATCCCCGGTCGGAATCACATGTTTTTCTCGTAAAAATAGAATAGAGACCCCCGATCCCTGACCATCTCATTTTCACGACCTTCAGACTATGCTTTTTATACACGCAACCTCCCAGTTTCTCATGCCACATGTTTTCGCCTTTGCAACAAAGTGGCACAGGCAAAGGCTTTTGGGCCCACAACCAAATGGGCCATTGGATCTAGACCATCTTTTCTACGTTGCGACTTTCTTATTTAAATCATTCTGATTTCTTTTCTCTTCCCACAATTCTTCACTCTGTACACTAACGACTCACCTATACTTTTACACCACCCGGCACCCTGTAAGCTCCACGCTCCTTCTGCTTTTACGGGAGAAAGACATCCACACTTAAAAAAAAAAAAAAAAGCTTAAAGCTACAGGTTGAAAAGTATGTGATGATCACAATTGTGGTGAATCAGGCACCCCAACATGGAGACCAGCATGGACCCCAACATGGACTGCCAGATGGGGGATTAGCTCAAATGGTAGAGCGCTCGCTTAGCATGTGAGAGGTAACGGGATCGACGCCCGTATTCTCCAAAGTTTTGGTTTGCCGAGTTTTTCAAAGAGCGGGACAATTCTCCTCTGTTTCCCTACTCATGTAACTCATTTGCAAGCTTAGGAAGCACCCGACAACCAGCTCGGCAAGCCTTCGATAGCTCAGCTGGTAGAGCGGAGGACTGTAGTAGAAAATCAGCAATCCTTAGGTCGCTGGTTCAATTCCGGCTCGAAGGAACTTTTGTTAGTCTCATAGATGATGTTTCAACCTGTCGACAAATGCTCTCCCGGTGCCCTCGTCTTCTATCTATTTTCAGAGGGGTCTCTTGTTTGTGTTGGGTATTTGAAATGGGCATCCGACCGAAACTCTCAGTTGAGAGCCACAGTAGGACTTTCTGTAACTCTGACATGCAACTGAAACAAAAAGAGGGTACAATCATCCCTGGGTGGACTTGAACCACCAACCTTTTGGTTATCAGACAAAAAAAAGTTTTCCCAACCTTCAAGCTTTGCTTGAACCTCCCAGTTTCTCATGTCATGTGTCATCTTCTTTGAAACAGAGTGGCGCATGGAAAGACATTTAGGCCCACAACCAAAGAGGGCCAAAGGCTCTGGACCATTCTTTCTACATTGCAACTATGTCATCCAAATCACTGGGATTTTTTTGTCTTCTCAAAATTTTTCACACTGTACATGTTGAAATGGTCTTACAACCGGTGCCCTCCTCTTCTGGCCGAAACTTTAAGTTGAGAGGCACCAGAGGATTTTCTGTAACATGCAACTGAAACAAAAAGAGGACAATGCCGTCCCTGGGTGGGCTTGAACCACCAACCTTCCGGTTAACAGCCGAACGCGCTAACCAATTGCGCCACAGAGACAACCACGCTCCCCCACTTTGATTAAAGTCGTAAAAAAGCCACAACATGGTAAATGGAGTATGTTTCTTAGAGGACCTTCTGATCAACACAATAAAAAGAAGAGAATGATAAAACATAACAACTGCGTGGAACTACAGCCGCCAACAAATGGACAATTGCAACACAGAGATGGCCTCCACATTAGCGTCTTAACAACAGTCAGCGGGTAATAGGCTACCCCTCTCTTTTGGAGGTATGGCAGCAGAGTGGCGCAGCGGAAGCGTGCTGGGCCCATAACCCAGAGGTCGATGGATCGAAACCATCCTCTGCTAAGTGCTCTCTTTTACTCACGCCCCCTGTTACAATTTGGCCATTATCCCCGGTCGGAATCACATGTTTTTCTCGTAAAAATAGAATAGAGACCCCCGATCCCTGACCATCTCATTTTCACGACCTTCAGACTATGCTTTTTATACACGCAACCTCCCAGTTTCTCATGCCACATGTTTTCGCCTTTGCAACAAAGTGGCACAGGCAAAGGCCTTTGGGCCCACAACCAAATGGGCCATTGGATCTAGACCATCTTTTCTACGTTGCGACTTTCTTATTTAAATCATTCTGATTTCTTTTCTCTTCCCACAATTCTTCACTCTGTACACTAACGACTCACCTATACTTTTACACCACCCGGCACCCTGTAAGCTCCACGCTCCTTCTGCTTTTACGGGAGAAAGACATCCACACTTAAAAAAAAAAAAAAAAAAAAAAAGCTTAAAGCTACAGGTTGAAAAGTATGTGATGATCACAATTGTGGTGAATCAGGCACCCCAACATGGAGACCAGCATGGACCCCAACATGGACTGCCAGAAGGGGGATTAGCTCAAATGGTAGAGCGCTCGCTTAGCATGCGAGAGGTACCGGGATCGACGCCCGTATTCTCCAAAGTTTTGGTTTGCCGAGTTTTTCAAAGAGCGGGACAGTTCTCCTCTGTTTCCCTACTCATGTAACTCATTTGCAAGCTTAGGAAGCACCCGACAACCAGCTCGGCAAGCCTTCGATAGCTCAGCTGGTAGAGCGGAGGACTGTAGTAGAAAATCAGCAATCCTTAGGTCGCTGGTTCAATTCCGGCTCGAAGGAACTTTTGTTAGTCTCATAGATGATGTTTCAACCTGTCGACAAATGCTCTCCCGGTGCCCTCGTCTTCTATCTATTTTCAGAGGGGTCTCTTGTTTGTGTTGGGTATTTGAAATGGGCATCCGACCGAAACTCTCAGTTGAGAGCCACAGTAGGACTTTCTGTAACTCTGACATGCAACTGAAACAAAAAGAGGGTACAATCATCCCTGGGTGGACTTGAACCACCAACCTTTTGGTTATCAGACAAAAAAAAGTTTTCCCAACCTTCAAGCTTTGCTTGAACCTCCCAGTTTCTCATGTCATGTGTCATCTTCTTTGAAACAGAGTGGCGCATGGAAAGACATTTAGGCCCACAACCAAAGAGGGCCAAAGGCTCTGGACCATTCTTTCTACATTGCAACTATGTCATCCAAATCACTGGGATTTTTTTGTCTTCTCAAAATTTTTCACACTGTACATGTTGAAATGGTCTTACAACCGGTGCCCTCCTCTTCTGGCCGAAACTTTAAGTTGAGAGGCACCAGAGGATTTTCTGTAACATGCAACTGAAACAAAAAGAGGACACTGCCGTCCCTGGGTGGGCTTGAACCACCAACCTTCCGGTTAACAGCCGAACGCGCTAACCAATTGCGCCACAGAGACAACCACGCTCCCCCACTTTGATTAAAGTCGTAAAAAAGCCACAACATGGTAAATGGAGTATGTTTCTTAGAGGACCTTCTGATCAACACAATAAAAAGAAGAGAATGATAAAACATAACAACTGCGTGGAACTACAGCCGCCAACAAATGGACAATTGCAACACAGAGATGGCCTCCACATTAGCGTCTTAACAACAGTCAGCGGGTAATAGGCTACCCCTCTCTTTTGGAGGTATGGCAGCAGAGTGGCGCAGCGGAAGCGTGCTGGGCCCATAACCCAGAGGTCGATGGATCTAAACCATCCTCTGCTAAGTGCTCTCTTTTACTCACGCCCCCTGTTACAATTTGGCCATTATCCCCGGTCGGAATCACATGTTTTTCTCGTAAAAATAGAATAGAGACCCCCGATCCCTGACCATCTCATTTTCACGACCTTCAGACTATGCTTTTTATACACGCAACCTCCCAGTTTCTCATGCCACATGTTTTCGCCTTTGCAACAAAGTGGCACAGGCAAAGGCTTTTGGGCCCACAACCAAATGGGCCATTGGATCTAGACCATCTTTTCTACGTTGCGACTTTCTTATTTAAATCATTCTGATTTCTTTTCTCTTCCCACAATTCTTCACTCTGTACACTAACGACTCACCTATACTTTTACACCACCCGGCACCCTGTAAGCTCCACGCTCCTTCTGCTTTTACGGGAGAAAGACATCCACACTTTAAAAAAAAAAAAAAAAAAAAAGCTTAAAGCTACAGGTTGAAAAGTATGTGATGATCACAATTGTGGTGAATCAGGCACCCCAACATGGAGACCAGCATGGACCCCAACATGGACTGCCAGAAGGGGGATTAGCTCAAATGGTAGAGCGCTCGCTTAGCATGCGAGAGGTAACGGGATCGACGCCCGTATTCTCCAAAGTTTTGGTTTGCCGAGTTTTTCAAAGAGCGGGACAATTCTCCTCTGTTTCCCTACTCATGTAACTCATTTGCAAGCTTAGGAAGCACCCGACAACCAGCTCGGCAAGCCTTCGATAGCTCAGCTGGTAGAGCGGAGGACTGTAGTAGAAAATCAGCAATCCTTAGGTCGCTGGTTCAATTCCGGCTCGAAGGAACTTTTGTTAGTCTCATAGATGATGTTTCAACCTGTCGACAAATGCTCTCCCGGTGCCCTCGTCTTCTATCTATTTTCAGAGGGGTCTCTTGTTTGTGTTGGGTATTTGAAATGGGCATCCGACCGAAATTCTCAGTTGAGAGCCACAGTAGGACTTTCTGTAACTCTGACATGCAACTGAAACAAAAAGAGGGTACAATCATCCCTGGGTGGGCTTGAACCACCAACCTTTTGGTTATCAGACAAAAAAAAGTTTTCACAACCTTCAAGCTTTGCTTGAACCTCCCAGTTTCTCATGTCATGTGTCATCTTCTTTGAAACAGAGTGGCTCATGGAAAGACATTTAGGCCCACAACCAAAGAGGGCCAAAGGCTCTGGACCATTCTTTCTACATTGCAACTATGTCATCCAAATCACTGGGATTTTTTTCTCTTCTCAAAATTTTTCACACTGTACATGTTGAAATGGTCTTACAACCGGTGCCCTCCTCTTCTGGCCGAAACTTTAAGTTGAGAGGCACCAGAGGATTTTCTGTAACATGCAACTGAAACAAAAAGAGGACACTGCCGTCCCTGGGTGGGCTTGAACAACAGCCGAACGCGCTAACCAATTGCGCCACAGAGACAACCACGCTCCCCCACTTTGATTAAAGTCGTAAAAAAGCCACAACATGGTAAATGGAGTATGTTTCTTAGAGGACCTTCTGATCAACACAATAAAAAGAAGAGAATGATAAAACATAACAACTGCGTGGAACTACAGCCGCCAACAAATGGACAATTGCAACACAGAGATGGCCTCCACATTAGCGTCTTAACAACAGTCAGCGGGTAATAGGCTACCCCTCTCTTTTGGAGGTATGGCAGCAGAGTGGCGCAGCGGAAGCGTGCTGGGCCCATAACCCAGAGGTCGATGGATCGAAACCATCCTCTGCTAAGTGCTCTCTTTTACTCACGCCCCCTGTTACAATTTGGCCATTATCCCCGGTCGGAATCACATGTTTTTCTCGTAAAAATAGAATAGAGACCCCCGATCCCTGACCATCTCATTTTCACGACCTTCAGACTATGCTTTTTATACACGCAACCTCCCAGTTTCTCATGCCACATGTTTTCGCCTTTGCAACAAAGTGGCACAGGCAAAGGCTTTTGGGCCCACAACCAAATGGGCCATTGGATCTAGACCATCTTTTCTACGTTGCGACTTTCTTATTTAAATCATTCTGATTTCTTTTCTCTTCCCACAATTCTTCACTCTGTACACTAACGACTCACCTATACTTTTACACCACCCGGCACCCTGTAAGCTCCACGCTCCTTCTGCTTTTACGGGAGAAAGACATCCACACTTAAAAAAAATAAAAAAAAAAAAAAAAAAAAGCTTAAAGCTACAGGTTGAAAAGTATGTGATGATCACAATTGTGGTGAATCAGGCACCCCAACATGGAAACCAGCATGGACCCCAACATGGACTGCCAGAAGGGGGATTAGCTCAAATGGTAGAGCGCTCGCTTAGCATGCGAGAGGTAACGGGATCGACGCCCGTATTCTCCAAAGTTTTGGTTTGCCGAGTTTTTCAAAGAGCGGGACAATTCTCCTCTGTTTCCCTACTCATGTAACTCATTTGCAAGCTTAGGAAGCACCCGACAACCAGCTCGGCAAGCCTTCGATAGCTCAGCTGGTAGAGCGGAGGACTGTAGTAGAAAATCAGCAATCCTTAGGTCGCTGGTTCAATTCCGGCTCGAAGGAACTTTTGTTAGTCTCATAGATGATGTTTCAACCTGTCGACAAATGCTCTCCCGGTGCCCTCGTCTTCTATCTATTTTCAGAGGGGTCTCTTGTTTGTGTTGGGTATTTGAAATGGGCATCCGACCGAAACTCTCAGTTGAGAGCCACAGTAGGACTTTCTGTAACTCTGACATGCAACTGAAACAAAAAGAGGGTACAATCATCCCTGGGTGGGCTTGAACCACCAACCTTTTGGTTATCAGACAAAAAAAAGTTTTCACAACCTTCAAGCTTTGCTTGAACCTCCCAGTTTCTCATGTCATGTGTCATCTTCTTTGAAACAGAGTGGCGCATGGAAAGACATTTAGGCCCACAACCAAAGAGGGCCAAAGGCTCTGGACCATTCTTTCTACATTGCAACTATGTCATCCAAATCACTGGGATTTTTTTCTCTTCTCAAAATTTTTCACACTGTACATGTTGAAATGGTCTTACAACCGGTGCCCTCCTCTTCTGGCCGAAACTTTAAGTTGAGAGGCACCATAGGATTTTCTGTAACATGCAACTGAGACAAAAAGAGGACACTGCCGTCCCTGGGTGGGCTTGAACCACCAACCTTCCGGTTAACAGCCGAACGCGCTAACCAATTGCGCCACAGAGACAACCACGCTCCCCCACTTTGATTAAAGTCATAAAAAAGCCACAACATGGTAAATGGAGTATGTTTCTTAGAGGACCTTCTGATCAACACAATAAAAAGAAGAGAATGATAAAACATAACAACTGCGTGGAACTACAGCCGCCAACAAATGGACAATTGCAACACAGAGATGGCCTCCACATTAGCGTCTTAACAACAGTCAGCGGGTAATAGGCTACCCCTCTCTTTTGGAGGTATGGCAGCAGAGTGGCGCAGCGGAAGCGTGCTGGGCCCATAACCCAGAGGTCGATGGATCGAAACCATCCTCTGCTAAGTGCTCTCTTTTACTCACACCCCCTGTTACAATTTGGCCATTTTCCCCGGTCGGAATCACATGTTTTTCTCGTAAAAATAGAATAGAGACCCCCGATCCCTGACCATCTCATTTTCACGACCTTCAGACTATGCTTTTTATACACGCAACCTCCCAGTTTCTCATGCCACATGTTTTCGCCTTTGCAACAAAGTGGCACAGGCAAAGGCTTTTGGGCCCACAACCAAATGGGCCATTGGATCTAGACCATCTTTTCTACGTTGCGACTTTCTTATTTAAATCATTCTGATTTCTTTTCTCTTCCCACAATTCTTCACTCTGTACACTAACGACTCACCTATACTTTTACACCACCCGGCACCCTGTAAGCTCCACGCTCCTTCTGCTTTTACGGGAGAAAGACATCCACACTTAAAAAAAAAAAAAAAAAAAAAAAAAGCTTAAAGCTACAGGTTGAAAAGTATGTGATGATCACAATTGTGGTGAATCAGGCACCCCAACATGGAAACCAGCATGGACCCCAACATGGACTGCCAGAAGGGGGATTAGCTCAAACGGTAGAGCGCTCGCTTAGCATGCGAGAGGTAACGGGATCGACGCCCGTATTCTCCAAAGTTTTGGTTTGCCGAGTTTTTCAAAGAGCGGGACAATTCTCCTCTGTTTCCCTACTCATGTAACTCATTTGCAAGCTTAGGAAGCACCCGACAACCAGCTCGGCAAGCCTTCGATAGCTCAGCTGGTAGAGCGGAGGACTGTAGTAGAAAATCAGCAATCCTTAGGTCGCTGGTTCAATTCCGGCTCGAAGGAACTTTTGTTAGTCTCATAGATGATGTTTCAACCTGTCGACAAATGCTCTCCCGGTGCCCTCGTCTTCTATCTATTTTCAGAGGGGTCTCTTGTTTGTGTTGGGTATTTGAAATGGGCATCCGACCGAAACTCTCAGTTGAGAGCCACAGTAGGACTTTCTGTAACTCTGACATGCAACTGAAACAAAAAGAGGGTACAATCATCCCTGGGTGGGCTTGAACCACCAACCTTTTGGTTATCAGACAAAAAAAAGTTTTCACAACCTTCAAGCTTTGCTTGAACCTCCCAGTTTCTCATGTCATGTGTCATCTTCTTTGAAACAGAGTGGCGCATGGAAAGACATTTAGGCCCACAACCAAAGAGGGCCAAAGGCTCTGGACCATTCTTTCTACATTGCAACTATGTCATCCAAATCACTGGGATTTTTTTCTCTTCTCAAAATTTTTCACACTGTACATGTTGAAATGGTCTTACAACCGGTGCCCTCCTCTTCTGGCCGAAACTTTAAGTTGAGAGGCACCATAGGATTTTCTGTAACATGCAACTGAGACAAAAAGAGGACACTGCCGTCCCTGGGTGGGCTTGAACCACCAACCTTCCGGTTAACAGCCGAACGCGCTAACCAATTGCGCCACAGAGACAACCACGCTCCCCCACTTTGATTAAAGTCGTAAAAAAGCCACAACATGGTAAATGGAGTATGTTTCTTAGAGGACCTTCTGATCAACACAATAAAAAGAAGAGAATGATAAAACATAACAACTGCGTGGAACTACAGCCGCCAACAAATGGACAATTGCAACACAGAGATGGCCTCCACATTAGCGTCTTAACAACAGTCAGCGGGTAATAGGCTACCCCTCTCTTTTGGAGGTATGGCAGCAGAGTGGCGCAGCGGAAGCGTGCTGGGCCCATAACCCAGAGGTCGATGGATCGAAACCATCCTCTGCTAAGTGCTCTCTTTTACTCACGCCCCCTGTTACAATTTGGCCATTATCCCCGGTCGGAATCACATGTTTTTCTCGTAAAAATAGAATAGAGACCCCCGATCCCTGACCATCTCATTTTCACGACCTTCAGACCATGCTTTTTATACACGCAACCTCCCAGTTTCTCATGCCACATGTTTTCGCCTTTGCAACAAAGTGGCACAGGCAAAGGCTTTTGGGCCCACAACCAAATGGGCCATTGGATCTAGACCATCTTTTCTACGTTGCGACTTTCTTATTTAAATCATTCTGATTTCTTTTCTCTTCCCACAATTCTTCACTCTGTACACTAACGACTCACCTATACTTTTACACCACCCGGCACCCTGTAAGCTCCACGCTCCTTCTGCTTTTACGGGAGAAAGACATCCACACTTAAAAAAAAAAAAAAAAAAAGCTTAAAGCTACAGGTTGAAAAGTATGTGATGATCACAATTGTGGTGAATCAGGCACCCCAACATGGAAACCAGCATGGACCCCAACATGGACTGCCAGAAGGGGGATTAGCTGAAATGGTAGAGCGCTCGCTTAGCATGCGAGAGGTAACGGGATCGACGCCCGTATTCTCCAAAGTTTTGGTTTGCCGAGTTTTTCAAAGAGCGGGACAATTCTCCTCTGTTTCCCTACTCATGTAACTCATTTGCAAGCTTAGGAAGCACCCGACAACCAGCTCGGCAAGCCTTCGATAGCTCAGCTGGTAGAGCGGAGGACTGTAGTAGAAAATCAGCAATCCTTAGGTCGCTGGTTCAATTCCGGCTCGAAGGAACTTTTGTTAGTCTCATAGATGATGTTTCAACCTGTCGACAAATGCTCTCCCGGTGCCCTCGTCTTCTATCTATTTTCAGAGGGGTCTCTTGTTTGTGTTGGGTATTTGAAATGGGCATCCGACCGAAACTCTCAGTTGAGAGCCACAGTAGGACTTTCTGTAACTCTGACATGCAACTGAAACAAAAAGAGGGTACAATCATCCCTGGGTGGGCTTGAACCACCAACCTTTTGGTTATCAGACAAAAAAAAGTTTTCACAACCTTCAAGCTTTGCTTGAACCTCCCAGTTTCTCATGTCATGTGTCATCTTCTTTGAAACAGAGTGGCGCATGGAAAGACATTTAGGCCCACAACCAAAGAGGGCCAAAGGCTCTGGACCATTCTTTCTACATTGCAACTATGTCATCCAAATCACTGGGATTTTTTTCTCTTCTCAAAATTTTTCACACTGTACATGTTGAAATGGTCTTACAACCGGTGCCCTCCTCTTCTGGCCGAAACTTTAAGTTGAGAGGCACCATAGGATTTTCTGTAACATGCAACTGAGACAAAAAGAGGACACTGCCGTCCCTGGGTGGGCTTGAACCACCAACCTTCCGGTTAACAGCCGAACGCGCTAACCAATTGCGCCACAGAGACAACCACGCTCCCCCACTTTGATTAAAGTCATAAAAAAGCCACAACATGGTAAATGGAGTATGTTTCTTAGAGGACCTTCTGATCAACACAATAAAAAGAAGAGAATGATAAAACATAACAACTGCGTGGAACTACAGCCGCCAACAAATGGACAATTGCAACACAGAGATGGCCTCCACATTAGCGTCTTAACAACAGTCAGCGGGTAATAGGCTACCCCTCTCTTTTGGAGGTATGGCAGCAGAGTGGCGCAGCGGAAGCGTGCTGGGCCCATAACCCAGAGGTCGATGGATCGAAACCATCCTCTGCTAAGTGCTCTCTTTTACTCACACCCCCTGTTACAATTTGGCCATTTTCCCCGGTCGGAATCACATGTTTTTCTCGTAAAAATAGAATAGAGACCCCCGATCCCTGACCATCTCATTTTCACGACCTTCAGACTATGCTTTTTATACACGCAACCTCCCAGTTTCTCATGCCACATGTTTTCGCCTTTGCAACAAAGTGGCACAGGCAAAGGCTTTTGGGCCCACAACCAAATGGGCCATTGGATCTAGACCATCTTTTCTACGTTGCGACTTTCTTATTTAAATCATTCTGATTTCTTTTCTCTTCCCACAATTCTTCACTCTGTACACTAACGACTCACCTATACTTTTACACCACCCGGCACCCTGTAAGCTCCACGCTCCTTCTGCTTTTACGGGAGAAAGACATCCACACTTAAAAAAAAAAAAAAAAAAAAAAAAAGCTTAAAGCTACAGGTTGAAAAGTATGTGATGATCACAATTGTGGTGAATCAGGCACCCCAACATGGAAACCAGCATGGACCCCAACATGGACTGCCAGAAGGGGGATTAGCTCAAACGGTAGAGCGCTCGCTTAGCATGCGAGAGGTAACGGGATCGACGCCCGTATTCTCCAAAGTTTTGGTTTGCCGAGTTTTTCAAAGAGCGGGACAATTCTCCTCTGTTTCCCTACTCATGTAACTCATTTGCAAGCTTAGGAAGCACCCGACAACCAGCTCGGCAAGCCTTCGATAGCTCAGCTGGTAGAGCGGAGGACTGTAGTAGAAAATCAGCAATCCTTAGGTCGCTGGTTCAATTCCGGCTCGAAGGAACTTTTGTTAGTCTCATAGATGATGTTTCAACCTGTCGACAAATGCTCTCCCGGTGCCCTCGTCTTCTATCTATTTTCAGAGGGGTCTCTTGTTTGTGTTGGGTATTTGAAATGGGCATCCGACCGAAACTCTCAGTTGAGAGCCACAGTAGGACTTTCTGTAACTCTGACATGCAACTGAAACAAAAAGAGGGTACAATCATCCCTGGGTGGGCTTGAACCACCAACCTTTTGGTTATCAGACAAAAAAAAGTTTTCACAACCTTCAAGCTTTGCTTGAACCTCCCAGTTTCTCATGTCATGTGTCATCTTCTTTGAAACAGAGTGGCGCATGGAAAGACATTTAGGCCCACAACCAAAGAGGGCCAAAGGCTCTGGACCATTCTTTCTACATTGCAACTATGTCATCCAAATCACTGGGATTTTTTTCTCTTCTCAAAATTTTTCACACTGTACATGTTGAAATGGTCTTACAACCGGTGCCCTCCTCTTCTGGCCGAAACTTTAAGTTGAGAGGCACCATAGGATTTTCTGTAACATGCAACTGAGACAAAAAGAGGACACTGCCGTCCCTGGGTGGGCTTGAACCACCAACCTTCCGGTTAACAGCCGAACGCGCTAACCAATTGCGCCACAGAGACAACCACGCTCCCCCACTTTGATTAAAGTCGTAAAAAAGCCACAACATGGTAAATGGAGTATGTTTCTTAGAGGACCTTCTGATCAACACAATAAAAAGAAGAGAATGATAAAACATAACAACTGCGTGGAACTACAGCCGCCAACAAATGGACAATTGCAACACAGAGATGGCCTCCACATTAGCGTCTTAACAACAGTCAGCGGGTAATAGGCTACCCCTCTCTTTTGGAGGTATGGCAGCAGAGTGGCGCAGCGGAAGCGTGCTGGGCCCATAACCCAGAGGTCGATGGATCGAAACCATCCTCTGCTAAGTGCTCTCTTTTACTCACGCCCCCTGTTACAATTTGGCCATTATCCCCGGTCGGAATCACATGTTTTTCTCGTAAAAATAGAATAGAGACCCCCGATCCCTGACCATCTCATTTTCACGACCTTCAGACTATGCTTTTTATACACGCAACCTCCCAGTTTCTCATGCCACATGTTTTCGCCTTTGCAACAAAGTGGCACAGGCAAAGGCTTTTGGGCCCACAACCAAATGGGCCATTGGATCTAGACCATCTTTTCTACGTTGCGACTTTCTTATTTAAATCATTCTGATTTCTTTTCTCTTCCCACAATTCTTCACTCTGTACACTAACGACTCACCTATACTTTTACACCACCCGGCACCCTGTAAGCTCCACGCTCCTTCTGCTTTTACGGGAGAAAGACATCCACACTTAAAAAAAAAAAAAAAAAAAGCTTAAAGCTACAGGTTGAAAAGTATGTGATGATCACAATTGTGGTGAATCAGGCACCCCAACATGGAAACCAGCATGGACCCCAACATGGACTGCCAGAAGGGGGATTAGCTGAAATGGTAGAGCGCTCGCTTAGCATGCGAGAGGTAACGGGATCGACGCCCGTATTCTCCAAAGTTTTGGTTTGCCGAGTTTTTCAAAGAGCGGGACAATTCTCCTCTGTTTCCCTACTCATGTAACTCATTTGCAAGCTTAGGAAGCACCCGACAACCAGCTCGGCAAGCCTTCGATAGCTCAGCTGGTAGAGCGGAGGACTGTAGTAGAAAATCAGCAATCCTTAGGTCGCTGGTTCAATTCCGGCTCGAAGGAACTTTTGTTAGTCTCATAGATGATGTTTCAACCTGTCGACAAATGCTCTCCCGGTGCCCTCGTCTTCTATCTATTTTCAGAGGGGTCTCTTGTTTGTGTTGGGTATTTGAAATGGGCATCCGACCGAAACTCTCAGTTGAGAGCCACAGTAGGACTTTCTGTAACTCTGACATGCAACTGAAACAAAAAGAGGGTACAATCATCCCTGGGTGGGCTTGAACCACCAACCTTTTGGTTATCAGACAAAAAAAAGTTTTCACAACCTTCAAGCTTTGCTTGAACCTCCCAGTTTCTCATGTCATGTGTCATCTTCTTTGAAACAGAGTGGCGCATGGAAAGACATTTAGGCCCACAACCAAAGAGGGCCAAAGGCTCTGGACCATTCTTTCTACATTGCAACTATGTCATCCAAATCACTGGGATTTTTTTCTCTTCTCAAAATTTTTCACACTGTACATGTTGAAATGGTCTTACAACCGGTGCCCTCCTCTTCTGGCCGAAACTTTAAGTTGAGAGGCACCATTGGATTTTCTGTAACATGCAACTGAGACAAAAAGAGGACACTGCCGTCCCTGGGTGGGCTTGAACCACCAACCTTCCGGTTAACAGCCGAACGCGCTAACCAATTGCGCCACAGAGACAACCACGCTCCGCCACTTTGATTAAAGTCGTAAAAAAGCCACAACATGGTAAATGGAGTATGTTTCTTAGAGGACCTTCTGATCAACACAATAAAAAGAAGAGAATGATAAAACATAACAACTGCGTGGAACTACAGCCGCCAACAAATGGACAATTGCAACACAGAGATGGCCTCCACATTAGCGTCTTAACAACAGTCAGCGGGTAATAGGCTACCCCTCTCTTTTGGAGGTATGGCAGCAGAGTGGCGCAGCGGAAGCGTGCTGGGCCCATAACCCAGAGGTCGATGGATCGAAACCATCCTCTGCTAAGTGCTCTCTTTTACTCACGCCCCCTGTTACAATTTGGCCATTATCCCCGGTCGGAATCACATGTTTTTCTCGTAAAAATAGAATAGAGACCCCCGATCCCTGACCATCTCATTTTCACGACCTTCAGACTATGCTTTTTATACACGCAACCTCCCAGTTTCTCATGCCACATGTTTTCGCCTTTGCAACAAAGTGGCACAGGCAAAGGCTTTTGGGCCCACAACCAAATGGGCCATTGGATCTAGACCATCTTTTCTACGTTGCGACTTTCTTATTTAAATCATTCTGATTTCTTTTCTCTTCCCACAATTCTTCACTCTGTACACTAACGACTCACCTATACTTTTACACCACCCGGCACCCTGTAAGCTCCACGCTCCTTCTGCTTTTACGGGAGAAAGACATCCACACTTAAAAAAAAAAAAAAAAAAAAAAAAAGCTTAAAGCTACAGGTTGAAAAGTATGTGATGATCACAATTGTGGTGAATCAGGCACCCCAACATGGAAACCAGCATGGACCCCAACATGGACTGCCAGAAGGGGGATTAGCTCAAATGGTAGAGCGCTCGCTTAGCATGCGAGAGGTAACGGGATCGACGCCCGTATTCTCCAAAGTTTTGGTTTGCCGAGTTTTTCAAAGAGCGGGACAATTCTCCTCTGTTTCCCTACTCATGTAACTCATTTGCAAGCTTAGGAAGCACCCGACAACCAGCTCGGCAAGCCTTCGATAGCTCAGCTGGTAGAGCGGAGGACTGTAGTAGAAAATCAGCAATCCTTAGGTCGCTGGTTCAATTCCGGCTCGAAGGAACTTTTGTTAGTCTCATAGATGATGTTTCAACCTGTCGACAAATGCTCTCCCGGTGCCCTCGTCTTCTATCTATTTTCAGAGGGGTCTCTTGTTTGTGTTGGGTATTTGAAATGGGCATCCGACCGAAACTCTCAGTTGAGAGCCACAGTAGGACTTTCTGTAACTCTGACATGCAACTGAAACAAAAAGAGGGTACAATCATCCCTGGGTGGGCTTGAACCACCAACCTTTTGGTTATCAGACAAAAAAAAGTTTTCACAACCTTCAAGCTTTGCTTGAACCTCCCAGTTTCTCATGTCATGTGTCATCTTCTTTGAAACAGAGTGGCGCATGGAAAGACATTTAGGCCCACAACCAAAGAGGGCCAAAGGCTCTGGACCATTCTTTCTACATTGCAACTATGTCATCCAAATCACTGGGATTTTTTTCTCTTCTCAAAATTTTTCACACTGTACATGTTGAAATGGTCTTACAACCGGTGCCCTCCTCTTCTGGCCGAAACTTTAAGTTGAGAGGCACCATTGGATTTTCTGTAACATGCAACTGAGACAAAAAGAGGACACTGCCGTCCCTGGGTGGGCTTGAACCACCAACCTTCCGGTTAACAGCCGAACGCGCTAACCAATTGCGCCACAGAGACAACCACGCTCCCCCACTTTGATTAAAGTCGTAAAAAAGCCACAACATGGTAAATGGAGTATGTTTCTTAGAGGACCTTCTGATCAACACAATAAAAAGAAGAGAATGATAAAACATAACAACTGCGTGGAACTACAGCCGCCAACAAATGGACAATTGCAACACAGAGATGGCCTCCACATTAGCGTCTTAACAACAGTCAGCGGGTAATAGGCTACCCCTCTCTTTTGGAGGTATGGCAGCAGAGTGGCGCAGCGGAAGCGTGCAGGGCCCATAACCCAGAGGTCGATGGATCGAAACCATCCTCTGCTAAGTGCTCTCTTTTACTCACGCCCCCTGTTACAATTTGGCCATTATCCCCGGTCGGAATCACATGTTTTTCTCGTAAAAATAGAATAGAGACCCCCGATCCCTGACCATTTCATTTTCACGACCTTCAGACTATGCTTTTTATACACGCAACCTCCCAGTTTCTCATGCCACATGTTTTCGCCTTTGCAACAAAGTGGCACAGGCAAAGGCTTTTGGGCCCACAACCAAATGGGCCATTGGATCTAGACCATCTTTTCTACGTTGCGACTTTCTTATTTAAATCATTCTGATTTCTTTTCTCTTCCCACAATTCTTAACTCTGTACACTAACGACTCACCTATACTTTTACACCACCCGGCACCCTGTAAGCTCCACGCTCCTTCTGCTTTTACGGGAGAAAGACATCCACACTTAAAAAAAAAAAAAAAAAAAAAAAAAAAAAGCTTAAAGCTACAGGTTGAAAAGTATGTGATGATCACAATTGTGGTGAATCAGGCACCCCAACATGGAAACCAGCATGGACCCCAACATGGACTGCCAGAAGGGGGATTAGCTCAAATGGTAGAGCGCTCGCTTAGCATGCGAGAGGTAACGGGATCGACGCCCGTATTCTCCAAAGTTTTGGTTTGCCGAGTTTTTCAAAGAGCGGGACAATTCTCCTCTGTTTCCCTACTCATGTAACTCATTTGCAAGCTTAGGAAGCACCCGACAACCAGCTCGGCAAGCCTTCGATAGCTCAGCTGGTAGAGCGGAGGACTGTAGTAGAAAATCAGCAATCCTTAGGTCGCTGGTTCAATTCCGGCTCGAAGGAACTTTTGTTAGTCTCATAGATGATGTTTCAACCTGTCGACAAATGCTCTCCCGGTGCCCTCGTCTTCTATCTATTTTCAGAGGGGTCTCTTGTTTGTGTTGGGTATTTGAAATGGGCATCCGACCGAAACTCTCAGTTGAGAGCCACAGTAGGACTTTCTGTAACTCTGACATGCAACTGAAACAAAAAGAGGGTACAATCATCCCTGGGTGGGCTTGAACCACCAACCTTTTGGTTATCAGACAAAAAAAAGTTTTCACAACCTTCAAGCTTTGCTTGAACCTCCCAGTTTCTCATGTCATGTGTCATCTTCTTTGAAACAGAGTGGCGCATGGAAAGACATTTAGGCCCACAACCAAAGAGGGCCAAAGGCTCTGGACCATTCTTTCTACATTGCAACTATGTCATCCAAATCACTGGGATTTTTTTCTCTTCTCAAAATTTTTCACACTGTACATGTTGAAATGGTCTTACAACCGGTGCCCTCCTCTTCTGGCCGAAACTTTAAGTTGAGAGGCACCATAGGATTTTCTGTAACATGCAACTGAAACAAAAAGAGGACACTGCCGTCCCTGGGTGGGCTTGAACCACCAACCTTCCGGTTAACAGCCGAACGCGCTAACCAATTGCGCCACAGAGACAACCACGCTCCCCCACTTTGATTAAAGTCGTAAAAAAGCCACAACATGGTAAATGGAGTATGTTTCTTAGAGGACCTTCTGATCAACACAATAAAAAGAAGAGAATGATAAAACATAACAACTGCGTGGAACTACAGCCGCCAACAAATGGACAATTGCAACACAGAGATGGCCTCCACATTAGCGTCTTAACAACAGTCAGCGGGTAATAGGCTACCCCTCTCTTTTGGAGGTATGGCAGCAGAGTGGCGCAGCGGAAGCGTGCTGGGCCCATAACCCAGAGGTCGATGGATCGAAACCATCCTCTGCTAAGTGCTCTCTTTTACTCACGCCCCCTGTTACAATTTGGCCATTATCCCCGGTCGGAATCACATGTTTTTCTCGTAAAAATAGAATAGAGACCCCCGATCCCTGACCATCTCATTTTCACGACCTTCAGACTATGCTTTTTATACACGCAACCTCCCAGTTTCTCATGACACATGTTTTCGCCTTTGCAACAAAGTGGCACAGGCAAAGGCTTTTGGGCCCACAACCAAATGGGCCATTGGATCTAGACCATCTTTTCTACGTTGCGACTTTCTTATTTAAATCATTCTGATTTCTTTTCTCTTCCCACAATTCTTCACTCTGTACACTAACGACTCACCTATACTTTTACACCACCCGGCACCCTGTAAGCTCCACGCTCCTTCTGCTTTTACGGGAGAAAGACATCCACACTTAAAAAAAATAAAAAAAAAAAAAAAAAAAAGCTTAAAGCTACAGGTTGAAGTATGTGATGATCACAATTGTGGTGAATCAGGCACCCCAACATGGAGACCAGCATGGACCCCAACATGGACTGCCAGAAGGGGGATTAGCTCAAATGGTAGAGCGCTCGCTTAGCATGCGAGAGGTAACGGGATCGACGCCCGTATTCTCCAAAGTTTTGGTTTGCCGAGTTTTTCAAAGAGCGGGACAATTCTCCTCTGTTTCCCTACTCATGTAACTCATTTGCAAGCTTAGGAAGCACCCGACAACCAGCTCGGCAAGCCTTCGATAGCTCAGCTGGTAGAGCGGAGGACTGTAGTAGAAAATCAGCAATCCTTAGGTCGCTGGTTCAATTCCGGCTCGAAGGAACTTTTGTTAGTCTCATAGATGATGTTTCAACCTGTCGACAAATGCTCTCCCGGTGCCCTCGTCTTCTATCTATTTTCAGAGGGGTCTCTTGTTTGTGTTGGGTATTTGAAATGGGCATCCGACCGAAACTCTCAGTTGAGAGCCACAGTAGGACTTTCTGTAACTCTGACATGCAACTGAAACAAAAAGAGGGTACAATCATCCCTGGGTGGGCTTGAACCACCAACCTTTTGGTTATCAGACAAAAAAAAGTTTTCACAACCTTCAAGCTTTGCTTGAACCTCCCAGTTTCTCATGTCATGTGTCATCTTCTTTGAAACAGAGTGGCGCATGGAAAGACATTTAGGCCCACAACCAAAGAGGGCCAAAGGCTCTGGACCATTCTTTCTACATTGCAACTATGTCATCCAAATCACTGGGATTTTTTTCTCTTCTCAAAATTTTTCACACTGTACATGTTGAAATGGTCTTACAACCGGTGCCCTCCTCTTCTGGCCGAAACTTTAAGTTGAGAGGCACCAGAGGATTTTCTGTAACATGCAACTGAAACAAAAAGAGGACACTGCCGTCCCTGGGTGGGCTTGAACCACCAACCTTCCGGTTAACAGCCGAACGCGCTAACCAATTGCGCCACAGAGACAACCACGCTCCCCCACTTTGATTAAAGTCGTAAAAAAGCCACAACATGGTAAATGGAGTATGTTTCTTAGAGGACCTTCTGATCAACACAATAAAAAGAAGAGAATGATAAAACATAACAACTGCGTGGAACTACAGCCGCCAACAAATGGACAATTGCAACACAGAGATGGCCTCCACATTAGCGTCTTAACAACAGTCAGCGGGTAATAGGCTACCCCTCTCTTTTGGAGGTATGGCAGCAGAGTGGCGCAGCGGAAGCGTGCTGGGCCCATAACCCAGAGGTCGATGGATCGAAACCATCCTCTGCTAAGTGCTCTCTTTTACTCACGCCCCCTGTTACAATTTGGCCATTATCCCCGGTCGGAATCACATGTTTTTCTCGTAAAAATAGAATAGAGACCCCCGATCCCTGACCATCTCATTTTCACGACCTTCAGACTATGCTTTTTATACACGCAACCTCCCAGTTTCTCATGCCACATGTTTTCGCCTTTGCAACAAAGTGGCACAGGCAAAGGCTTTTGGGCCCACAACCAAATGGGCCATTGGATCTAGACCATCTTTTCTACGTTGCGACTTTCTTATTTAAATCATTCTGATTTCTTTTCTCTTCCCACAATTCTTCACTCTGTACACTAACGACTCACCTATACTTTTACACCACCCGGCACCCTGTAAGCTCCACGCTCCTTCTGCTTTTACGGGAGAAAGACATCCACACTTAAAAAAAAAAAAAAAAGCTTAAAGCTACAGGTTGAAAAGTATGTGATGATCACAATTGTGGTGAATCAGGCACCCCAACATGGAGACCAGCATGGACCCCAACATGGACTGCCAGATGGGGGATTAGCTCAAATGGTAGAGCGCTCGCTTAGCATGTGAGAGGTAACGGGATCGACGCCCGTATTCTCCAAAGTTTTGGTTTGCCGAGTTTTTCAAAGAGCGGGACAATTCTCCTCTGTTTCCCTACTCATGTAACTCATTTGCAAGCTTAGGAAGCACCCGACAACCAGCTCGGCAAGCCTTCGATAGCTCAGCTGGTAGAGCGGAGGACTGTAGTAGAAAATCAGCAATCCTTAGGTCGCTGGTTCAATTCCGGCTCGAAGGAACTTTTGTTAGTCTCATAGATGATGTTTCAACCTGTCGACAAATGCTCTCCCGGTGCCCTCGTCTTCTATCTATTTTCAGAGGGGTCTCTTGTTTGTGTTGGGTATTTGAAATGGGCATCCGACCGAAACTCTCAGTTGAGAGCCACAGTAGGACTTTCTGTAACTCTGACATGCAACTGAAACAAAAAGAGGGTACAATCATCCCTGGGTGGACTTGAACCACCAACCTTTTGGTTATCAGACAAAAAAAAGTTTTCCCAACCTTCAAGCTTTGCTTGAACCTCCCAGTTTCTCATGTCATGTGTCATCTTCTTTGAAACAGAGTGGCGCATGGAAAGACATTTAGGCCCACAACCAAAGAGGGCCAAAGGCTCTGGACCATTCTTTCTACATTGCAACTATGTCATCCAAATCACTGGGATTTTTTTGTCTTCTCAAAATTTTTCACACTGTACATGTTGAAATGGTCTTACAACCGGTGCCCTCCTCTTCTGGCCGAAACTTTAAGTTGAGAGGCACCAGAGGATTTTCTGTAACATGCAACTGAAACAAAAAGAGGACACTGCCGTCCCTGGGTGGGCTTGAACCACCAACCTTCCGGTTAACAGCCGAACGCGCTAACCAATTGCGCCACAGAGACAACCACGCTCCCCCACTTTGATTAAAGTCGTAAAAAAGCCACAACATGGTAAATGGAGTATGTTTCTTAGAGGACCTTCTGATCAACACAATAAAAAGAAGAGAATGATAAAACATAACAACTGCGTGGAACTACAGCCGCCAACAAATGGACAATTGCAACACAGAGATGGCCTCCACATTAGCGTCTTAACAACAGTCAGCGGGTAATAGGCTACCCCTCTCTTTTGGAGGTATGGCAGCAGAGTGGCGCAGCGGAAGCGTGCTGGGCCCATAACCCAGAGGTCGATGGATCGAAACCATCCTCTGCTAAGTGCTCTCTTTTACTCACGCCCCCTGTTACAATTTGGCCATTATCCCCGGTCGGAATCACATGTTTTTCTCGTAAAAATAGAATAGAGACCCCCGATCCCTGACCATCTCATTTTCACGACCTTCAGACTATGCTTTTTATACACGCAACCTCCCAGTTTCTCATGCCACATGTTTTCGCCTTTGCAACAAAGTGGCACAGGCAAAGGCCTTTGGGCCCACAACCAAATGGGCCATTGGATCTAGACCATCTTTTCTACGTTGCGACTTTCTTATTTAAATCATTCTGATTTCTTTTCTCTTCCCACAATTCTTCACTCTGTACACTAACGACTCACCTATACTTTTACACCACCCGGCACCCTGTAAGCTCCACGCTCCTTCTGCTTTTACGGGAGAAAGACATCCACACTTAAAAAAAAAAAAAAAAAAAAAAGCTTAAAGCTACAGGTTGAAAAGTATGTGATGATCACAATTGTGGTGAATCAGGCACCCCAACATGGAGACCAGCATGGACCCCAACATGGACTGCCAGAAGGGGGATTAGCTCAAATGGTAGAGCGCTCGCTTAGCATGCGAGAGGTACCGGGATCGACGCCCGTATTCTCCAAAGTTTTGGTTTGCCGAGTTTTTCAAAGAGCGGGACAGTTCTCCTCTGTTTCCCTACTCATGTAACTCATTTGCAAGCTTAGGAAGCACCCGACAACCAGCTCGGCAAGCCTTCGATAGCTCAGCTGGTAGAGCGGAGGACTGTAGTAGAAAATCAGCAATCCTTAGGTCGCTGGTTCAATTCCGGCTCGAAGGAACTTTTGTTAGTCTCATAGATGATGTTTCAACCTGTCGACAAATGCTCTCCCGGTGCCCTCGTCTTCTATCTATTTTCAGAGGGGTCTCTTGTTTGTGTTGGGTATTTGAAATGGGCATCCGACCGAAACTCTCAGTTGAGAGCCACAGTAGGACTTTCTGTAACTCTGACATGCAACTGAAACAAAAAGAGGGTACAATCATCCCTGGGTGGGCTTGAACCACCAACCTTTTGGTTATCAGACAAAAAAAAGTTTTCCCAACCTTCACTTGAACCTCCCAGTTTCTCATGTCATGTGTCATCTTCTTTGAAACAGAGTGGCGCATGGAAAGACATTTAGGCCCACAACCAAAGAGGGCCAAAGGCTCTGGACCATTCTTTCTACATTGCAACTATGTCATCCAAATCACTGGGATTTTTTTGTCTTCTCAAAATTTTTCACACTGTACATGTTGAAATGGTCTTACAACCGGTGCCCTCCTCTTCTGGCCGAAACTTTAAGTTGAGAGGCACCAGAGGATTTTCTGTAACATGCAACTGAAACAAAAAGAGGACACTGCCGTCCCTGGGTGGGCTTGAACCACCAACCTTCCGGTTAACAGCCGAACGCGCTAACCAATTGCGCCACAGAGACAACCACGCTCCCCCACTTTGATTAAAGTCGTAAAAAAGCCACAACATGGTAAATGGAGTATGTTTCTTAGAGGACCTTCTGATCAACACAATAAAAAGAAGAGAATGATAAAACATAACAACTGCGTGGAACTACAGCCGCCAACAAATGGACAATTGCAACACAGAGATGGCCTCCACATTAGCGTCTTAACAACAGTCAGCGGGTAATAGGCTACCCCTCTCTTTTGGATGTATGGCAGCAGAGTGGCGCAGCGGAAGCGTGCTGGGCCCATAACCCAGAGGTCGATGGATCTAAACCATCCTCTGCTAAGTGCTCTCTTTTACTCACGCCCCCTGTTACAATTTGGCCATTATCCCCGGTCGGAATCACATGTTTTTCTCGTAAAAATAGAATAGAGACCCCCGATCCCTGACCATCTCATTTTCACGACCTTCAGACTATGCTTTTTATACACGCAACCTCCCAGTTTCTCATGCCACATGTTTTCGCCTTTGCAACAAAGTGGCACAGGCAAAGGCTTTTGGGCCCACAACCAAATGGGCCATTGGATCTAGACCATCTTTTCTACGTTGCGACTTTCTTATTTAAATCATTCTGATTTCTTTTCTCTTCCCACAATTCTTCACTCTGTACACTAACGACTCACCTATACTTTTACACCACCCGGCACCCTGTAAGCTCCACGCTCCTTCTGCTTTTACGGGAGAAAGACATCCACACTTAAAAAAAAAAAAAAAAAAAAAAAAAGCTTAAAGCTACAGGTTGAAAAGTATGTGATGATCACAATTGTGGTGAATCAGGCACCCCAACATGGAAACCAGCATGGACCCCAACATGGACTGCCAGAAGGGGGATTAGCTCAAATGGTAGAGCGCTCGCTTAGCATGCGAGAGGTAACGGGATCGACGCCTGTATTCTCCAAAGTTTTGGTTTGCCGAGTTTTTCAAAGAGCGGGACAATTCTCCTCTGTTTCCCTACTCATGTAACTCATTTGCAAGCTTAGGAAGCACCCGACAACCAGCTCGGCAAGCCTTCGATAGCTCAGCTGGTAGAGCGGAGGACTGTAGTAGAAAATCAGCAATCCTTAGGTCGCTGGTTCAATTCCGGCTCGAAGGAACTTTTGTTAGTCTCATAGATGATGTTTCAACCTGTCGACAAATGCTCTCCCGGTGCCCTCGTCTTCTATCTATTTTCAGAGGGGTCTCTTGTTTGTGTTGGGTATTTGAAATGGGCATCCGACCGAAACTCTCAGTTGAGAGCCACAGTAGGACTTTCTGTAACTCTGACATGCAACTGAAACAAAAAGAGGGTACAATCATCCCTGGGTGGGCTTGAACCACCAACCTTTTGGTTATCAGACAAAAAAAAGTTTTCACAACCTTCAAGCTTTGCTTGAACCTCCCAGTTTCTCATGTCATGTGTCATCTTCTTTGAAACAGAGTGGCGCATGGAAAGACATTTAGGCCCACAACCAAAGAGGGCCAAAGGCTCTGGACCATTCTTTCTACATTGCAACTATGTCATCCAAATCACTGGGATTTTTTTCTCTTCTCAAAATTTTTCACACTGTACATGTTGAAATGGTCTTACAACCGGTGCCCTCCTCTTCTGGCCGAAACTTTAAGTTGAGAGGCACCATAGGATTTTCTGTAACATGCAACTGAGACAAAAAGAGGACACTGCCGTCCCTGGGTGGGCTTGAACCACCAACCTTCCGGTTAACAGCCGAACGCGCTAACCAATTGCGCCACAGAGACAACCACGCTCCCCCACTTTGATTAAAGTCGTAAAAAAGCCACAACATGGTAAATGGAGTATGTTTCTTAGAGGACCTTCTGATCAACACAATAAAAAGAAGAGAATGATAAAACATAACAACTGCGTGGAACTACAGCCGCCAACAAATGGACAATTGCAACACAGAGATGGCCTCCACATTAGCGTCTTAACAACAGTCAGCGGGTAATAGGCTACCCCTCTCTTTTGGAGGTATGGCAGCAGAGTGGCGCAGCGGAAGCGTGCTGGGCCCATAACCCAGAGGTCGATGGATCGAAACCATCCTCTGCTAAGTGCTCTCTTTTACTCACGCCCCCTGTTACAATTTGGCCATTATCCCCGGTCGGAATCACATGTTTTTCTCGTAAAAATAGAATAGAGACCCCCGATCCCTGACCATCTCATTTTCACGACCTTCAGACTATGCTTTTTATACACGCAACCTCCCAGTTTCTCATGCCACATGTTTTCGCCTTTGCAACAAAGTGGCACAGGCAAAGGCTTTTGGGCCCACAACCAAATGGGCCATTGGATCTAGACCATCTTTTCTACGTTGCGACTTTCTTATTTAAATCATTCTGATTTCTTTTCTCTTCCCACAATTCTTCACTCTGTACACTAACGACTCACCTATACTTTTACACCACCCGGCACCCTGTAAGCTCCACGCTCCTTCTGCTTTTACGGGAGAAAGACATCCACACTTAAAAAAAAAAAAAAAAAAAAAAAAAAAAAGCTTAAAGCTACAGGTTGAAAAGTATGTGATGATCACAATTGTGGTGAATCAGGCACCCCAACATGGAAACCAGCATGGACCCCAACATGGACTGCCAGAAGGGGGATTAGCTCAAATGGTAGAGCGCTCGCTTAGCATGCGAGAGGTAACGGGATCGACGCCCGTATTCTCCAAAGTTTTGGTTTGCCGAGTTTTTCAAAGAGCGGGACAATTCTCCTCTGTTTCCCTACTCATGTAACTCATTTGCAAGCTTAGGAAGCACCCGACAACCAGCTCGGCAAGCCTTCGATAGCTCAGCTGGTAGAGCGGAGGACTGTAGTAGAAAATCAGCAATCCTTAGGTCGCTGGTTCAATTCCGGCTCGAAGGAACTTTTGTTAGTCTCATAGATGATGTTTCAACCTGTCGACAAATGCTCTCCCGGTGCCCTCGTCTTCTATCTATTTTCAGAGGGGTCTCTTGTTTGTGTTGGGTATTTGAAATGGGCATCCGACCGAAACTCTCAGTTGAGAGCCACAGTAGGACTTTCTGTAACTCTGACATGCAACTGAAACAAAAAGAGGGTACAATCATCCCTGGGTGGGCTTGAACCACCAACCTTTTGGTTATCAGACAAAAAAAAGTTTTCACAACCTTCAAGCTTTGCTTGAACCTCCCAGTTTCTCATGTCATGTGTCATCTTCTTTGAAACAGAGTGGCGCATGGAAAGACATTTAGGCCCACAACCAAAGAGGGCCAAAGGCTCTGGACCATTCTTTCTACATTGCAACTATGTCATCCAAATCACTGGGATTTTTTTCTCTTCTCAAAATTTTTCACACTGTACATGTTGAAATGGTCTTACAACCGGTGCCCTCCTCTTCTGGCCGAAACTTTAAGTTGAGAGGCACCATTGGATTTTCTGTAACATGCAACTGAGACAAAAAGAGGACACTGCCGTCCCTGGGTGGGCTTGAACCACCAACCTTCCGGTTAACAGCCGAACGCGCTAACCAATTGCGCCACAGAGACAACCACGCTCCCCCACTTTGATTAAAGTCGTAAAAAAGCCACAACATGGTAAATGGAGTATGTTTCTTAGAGGACCTTCTGATCAACACAATAAAAAGAAGAGAATGATAAAACATAACAACTGCGTGGAACTACAGCCGCCAACAAATGGACAATTGCAACACAGAGATGGCCTCCACATTAGCGTCTTAACAACAGTCAGCGGGTAATAGGCTACCCCTCTCTTTTGGAGGTATGGCAGCAGAGTGGCGCAGCGGAAGCGTGCAGGGCCCATAACCCAGAGGTCGATGGATCGAAACCATCCTCTGCTAAGTGCTCTCTTTTACTCACGCCCCCTGTTACAATTTGGCCATTATCCCCGGTCGGAATCACATGTTTTTCTCGTAAAAATAGAATAGAGACCCCCGATCCCTGACCATCTCATTTTCACGACCTTCAGACTATGCTTTTTATACACGCAACCTCCCAGTTTCTCATGCCACATGTTTTCGCCTTTGCAACAAAGTGGCACAGGCAAAGGCTTTTGGGCCCACAACCAAATGGGCCATTGGATCTAGACCATCTTTTCTACGTTGCGACTTTCTTATTTAAATCATTCTGATTTCTTTTCTCTTCCCACAATTCTTCACTCTGTACACTAACGACTCACCTATACTTTTACACCACCCGGCACCCTGTAAGCTCCACGCTCCTTCTGCTTTTACGGGAGAAAGACATCCACACTTAAAAAAAAAAAAAAAAAAAAAAAAAGCTTAAAGCTACAGGTTGAAAAGTATGTGATGATCACAATTGTGGTGAATCAGGCACCCCAACATGGAAACCAGCATGGACCCCAACATGGACTGCCAGAAGGGGGATTAGCTCAAATGGTAGAGCGCTCGCTTAGCATGCGAGAGGTAACGGGATCGACGCCCGTATTCTCCAAAGTTTTGGTTTGCCGAGTTTTTCAAAGAGCGGGACAATTCTCCTCTGTTTCCCTACTCATGTAACTCATTTGCAAGCTTAGGAAGCACCCGACAACCAGCTCGGCAAGCCTTCGATAGCTCAGCTGGTAGAGCGGAGGACTGTAGTAGAAAATCAGCAATCCTTAGGTCGCTGGTTCAATTCCGGCTCGAAGGAACTTTTGTTAGTCTCATAGATGATGTTTCAACCTGTCGACAAATGCTCTCCCGGTGCCCTCGTCTTCTATCTATTTTCAGAGGGGTCTCTTGTTTGTGTTGGGTATTTGAAATGGGCATCCGACCGAAACTCTCAGTTGAGAGCCACAGTAGGACTTTCTGTAACTCTGACATGCAACTGAAACAAAAAGAGGGTACAATCATCCCTGGGTGGGCTTGAACCACCAACCTTTTGGTTATCAGACAAAAAAAAGTTTTCACAACCTTCAAGCTTTGCTTGAACCTCCCAGTTTCTCATGTCATGTGTCATCTTCTTTGAAACAGAGTGGCGCATGGAAAGACATTTAGGCCCACAACCAAAGAGGGCCAAAGGCTCTGGACCATTCTTTCTACATTGCAACTATGTCATCCAAATCACTGGGATTTTTTTCTCTTCTCAAAATTTTTCACACTGTACATGTTGAAATGGTCTTACAACCGGTGCCCTCCTCTTCTGGCCGAAACTTTAAGTTGAGAGGCACCATTGGATTTTCTGTAACATGCAACTGAGACAAAAAGAGGACACTGCCGTCCCTGGGTGGGCTTGAACCACCAACCTTCCGGTTAACAGCCGAACGCGCTAACCAATTGCGCCACAGAGACAACCACGCTCCCCCACTTTGATTAAAGTCGTAAAAAAGCCACAACATGGTAAATGGAGTATGTTTCTTAGAGGACCTTCTGATCAACACAATAAAAAGAAGAGAATGATAAAACATAACAACTGCGTGGAACTACAGCCGCCAACAAATGGACAATTGCAACACAGAGATGGCCTCCACATTAGCGTCTTAACAACAGTCAGCGGGTAATAGGCTACCCCTCTCTTTTGGAGGTATGGCAGCAGAGTGGCGCAGCGGAAGCGTGCTGGGCCCATAACCCAGAGGTCGATGGATCGAAACCATCCTCTGCTAAGTGCTCTCTTTTACTCACGCCCCCTGTTACAATTTGGCCATTATCCCCGGTCGGAATCACATGTTTTTCTCGTAAAAATAGAATAGAGACCCCCGATCCCTGACCATCTCATTTTCACGACCTTCAGACTATGCTTTTTATACACGCAACCTCCCAGTTTCTCATGCCACATGTTTTCGCCTTTGCAACAAAGTGGCACAGGCAAAGGCTTTTGGGCCCACAACCAAATGGGCCATTGGATCTAGACCATCTTTTCTACGTTGCGACTTTCTTATTTAAATCATTCTGATTTCTTTTCTCTTCCCACAATTCTTCACTCTGTACACTAACGACTCACCTATACTTTTACACCACCCGGCACCCTGTAAGCTCCACGCTCCTTCTGCTTTTACGGGAGAAAGACATCCACACTTAAAAAAAAAAAAAAAAAAAAAAAAGCTTAAAGCTACAGGTTGAAAAGTATGTGATGATCACAATTGTGGTGAATCAGGCACCCCAACATGGAAACCAGCATGGACCCCAACATGGACTGCCAGAAGGGGGATTAGCTCAAATGGTAGAGCGCTCGCTTAGCATGCGAGAGGTAACGGGATCGACGCCCGTATTCTCCAAAGTTTTGGTTTGCCGAGTTTTTCAAAGAGCGGGACAATTCTCCTCTGTTTCCCTACTCATGTAACTCATTTGCAAGCTTAGGAAGCACCCGACAACCAGCTCGGCAAGCCTTCGATAGCTCAGCTGGTAGAGCGGAGGACTGTAGTAGAAAATCAGCAATCCTTAGGTCGCTGGTTCAATTCCGGCTCGAAGGAACTTTTGTTAGTCTCATAGATGATGTTTCAACCTGTCGACAAATGCTCTCCCGGTGCCCTCGTCTTCTATCTATTTTCAGAGGGGTCTCTTGTTTGTGTTGGGTATTTGAAATGGGCATCCGACCGAAACTCTCAGTTGAGAGCCACAGTAGGACTTTCTGTAACTCTGACATGCAACTGAAACAAAAAGAGGGTACAATCATCCCTGGGTGGGCTTGAACCACCAACCTTTTGGTTATCAGACAAAAAAAAGTTTTCACAACCTTCAAGCTTTGCTTGAACCTCCCAGTTTCTCATGTCATGTGTCATCTTCTTTGAAACAGAGTGGCGCATGGAAAGACATTTAGGCCCACAACCAAAGAGGGCCAAAGGCTCTGGACCATTCTTTCTACATTGCAACTATGTCATCCAAATCACTGGGATTTTTTTCTCTTCTCAAAATTTTTCACACTGTACATGTTGAAATGGTCTTACAACCGGTGCCCTCCTCTTCTGGCCGAAACTTTAAGTTGAGAGGCACCATTGGATTTTCTGTAACATGCAACTGAGACAAAAAGAGGACACTGCCGTCCCTGGGTGGGCTTGAACCACCAACCTTCCGGTTAACAGCCGAACGCGCTAACCAATTGCGCCACAGAGACAACCACGCTCCCCCACTTTGATTAAAGTCGTAAAAAAGCCACAACATGGTAAATGGAGTATGTTTCTTAGAGGACCTTCTGATCAACACAATAAAAAGAAGAGAATGATAAAACATAACAACTGCGTGGAACTACAGCCGCCAACAAATGGACAATTGCAACACAGAGATGGCCTCCACATTAGCGTCTTAACAACAGTCAGCGGGTAATAGGCTACCCCTCTCTTTTGGAGGTATGGCAGCAGAGTGGCGCAGCGGAAGCGTGCAGGGCCCATAACCCAGAGGTCGATGGATCGAAACCATCCTCTGCTAAGTGCTCTCTTTTACTCACGCCCCCTGTTACAATTTGGCCATTATCCCCGGTCGGAATCACATGTTTTTCTCGTAAAAATAGAATAGAGACCCCCGATCCCTGACCATCTCATTTTCACGACCTTCAGACTATGCTTTTTATACACGCAACCTCCCAGTTTCTCATGCCACATGTTTTCGCCTTTGCAACAAAGTGGCACAGGCAAAGGCTTTTGGGCCCACAACCAAATGGGCCATTGGATCTAGACCATCTTTTCTACGTTGCGACTTTCTTATTTAAATCATTCTGATTTCTTTTCTCTTCCCACAATTCTTCACTCTGTACACTAACGACTCACCTATACTTTTACACCACCCGGCACCCTGTAAGCTCCACGCTCCTTCTGCTTTTACGGGAGAAAGACATCCACACTTAAAAAAAAAAAAAAAAAAAAAAAAAAAAAAGCTTAAAGCTACAGGTTGAAAAGTATGTGATGATCACAATTGTGGTGAATCAGGCACCCCAACATGGAAACCAGCATGGACCCCAACATGGACTGCCAGAAGGGGGATTAGCTCAAATGGTAGAGCGCTCGCTTAGCATGCGAGAGGTAACGGGATCGACGCCCGTATTCTCCAAAGTTTTGGTTTGCCGAGTTTTTCAAAGAGCGGGACAATTCTCCTCTGTTTCCCTACTCATGTAACTCATTTGCAAGCTTAGGAAGCACCCGACAACCAGCTCGGCAAGCCTTCGATAGCTCAGCTGGTAGAGCGGAGGACTGTAGTAGAAAATCAGCAATCCTTAGGTCGCTGGTTCAATTCCGGCTCGAAGGAACTTTTGTTAGTCTCATAGATGATGTTTCAACCTGTCGACAAATGCTCTCCCGGTGCCCTCGTCTTCTATCTATTTTCAGAGGGGTCTCTTGTTTGTGTTGGGTATTTGAAATGGGCATCCGACCGAAACTCTCAGTTGAGAGCCACAGTAGGACTTTCTGTAACTCTGACATGCAACTGAAACAAAAAGAGGGTACAATCATCCCTGGGTGGGCTTGAACCACCAACCTTTTGGTTATCAGACAAAAAAAAGTTTTCACAACCTTCAAGCTTTGCTTGAACCTCCCAGTTTCTCATGTCATGTGTCATCTTCTTTGAAACAGAGTGGCGCATGGAAAGACATTTAGGCCCACAACCAAAGAGGGCCAAAGGCTCTGGACCATTCTTTCTACATTGCAACTATGTCATCCAAATCACTGGGATTTTTTTCTCTTCTCAAAATTTTTCACACTGTACATGTTGAAATGGTCTTAGAACCGGTGCCCTCCTCTTCTGGCCGAAACTTTAAGTTGAGAGGCACCATTGGATTTTCTGTAACATGCAACTGAGACAAAAAGAGGACACTGCCGTCCCTGGGTGGGCTTGAACCACCAACCTTCCGGTTAACAGCCGAACGCGCTAACCAATTGCGCCACAGAGACAACCACGCTCCCCCACTTTGATTAAAGTCGTAAAAAAGCCACAACATGGTAAATGGAGTATGTTTCTTAGAGGACCTTCTGATCAACACAATAAAAAGAAGAGAATGATAAAACATAACAACTGCGTGGAACTACAGCCGCCAACAAATGGACAATTGCAACACAGAGATGGCCTCCACATTAGCGTCTTAACAACAGTCAGCGGGTAATAGGCTACCCCTCTCTTTTGGAGGTATGGCAGCAGAGTGGCGCAGCGGAAGCGTGCAGGGCCCATAACCCAGAGGTCGATGGATCGAAACCATCCTCTGCTAAGTGCTCTCTTTTACTCACGCCCCCTGTTACAATTTGGCCATTATCCCCGGTCGGAATCACATGTTTTTCTCGTAAAAATAGAATAGAGACCCCCGATCCCTGACCATCTCATTTTCACGACCTTCAGACTATGCTTTTTATACACGCAACCTCCCAGTTTCTCATGCCACATGTTTTCGCCTTTGCAACAAAGTGGCACAGGCAAAGGCTTTTGGGCCCACAACCAAATGGGCCATTGGATCTAGACCATCTTTTCTACGTTGCGACTTTCTTATTTAAATCATTCTGATTTCTTTTCTCTTCCCACAATTCTTCACTCTGTACACTAACGACTCACCTATACTTTTACACCACCCGGCACCCTGTAAGCTCCACGCTCCTTCTGCTTTTACGGGAGAAAGACATCCACACTTAAAAAAAAAAAAAAAAAAAAAAAAAGCTTAAAGCTACAGGTTGAAAAGTATGTGATGATCACAATTGTGGTGAATCAGGCACCCCAACATGGAAACCAGCATGGACCCCAACATGGACTGCCAGAAGGGGGATTAGCTCAAATGGTAGAGCGCTCGCTTAGCATGCGAGAGGTAACGGGATCGACGCCCGTATTCTCCAAAGTTTTGGTTTGCCGAGTTTTTCAAAGAGCGGGACAATTCTCCTCTGTTTCCCTACTCATGTAACTCATTTGCAAGCTTAGGAAGCACCCGACAACCAGCTCGGCAAGCCTTCGATAGCTCAGCTGGTAGAGCGGAGGACTGTAGTAGAAAATCAGCAATCCTTAGGTCGCTGGTTCAATTCCGGCTCGAAGGAACTTTTGTTAGTCTCATAGATGATGTTTCAACCTGTCGACAAATGCTCTCCCGGTGCCCTCGTCTTCTATCTATTTTCAGAGGGGTCTCTTGTTTGTGTTGGGTATTTGAAATGGGCATCCGACCGAAACTCTCAGTTGAGAGCCACAGTAGGACTTTCTGTAACTCTGACATGCAACTGAAACAAAAAGAGGGTACAATCATCCCTGGGTGGGCTTGAACCACCAACCTTTTGGTTATCAGACAAAAAAAAGTTTTCACAACCTTCAAGCTTTGCTTGAACCTCCCAGTTTCTCATGTCATGTGTCATCTTCTTTGAAACAGAGTGGCGCATGGAAAGACATTTAGGCCCACAACCAAAGAGGGCCAAAGGCTCTGGACCATTCTTTCTACATTGCAACTATGTCATCCAAATCACTGGGATTTTTTTCTCTTCTCAAAATTTTTCACACTGTACATGTTGAAATGGTCTTACAACCGGTGCCCTCCTCTTCTGGCCGAAACTTTAAGTTGAGAGGCACCATTGGATTTTCTGTAACATGCAACTGAGACAAAAAGAGGACACTGCCGTCCCTGGGTGGGCTTGAACCACCAACCTTCCGGTTAACAGCCGAACGCGCTAACCAATTGCGCCACAGAGACAACCACGCTCCCCCACTTTGATTAAAGTCGTAAAAAAGCCACAACATGGTAAATGGAGTATGTTTCTTAGAGGACCTTCTGATCAACACAATAAAAAGAAGAGAATGATAAAACATAACAACTGCGTGGAACTACAGCCGCCAACAAATGGACAATTGCAACACAGAGATGGCCTCCACATTAGCGTCTTAACAACAGTCAGCGGGTAATAGGCTACCCCTCTCTTTTGGAGGTATGGCAGCAGAGTGGCGCAGCGGAAGCGTGCAGGGCCCATAACCCAGAGGTCGATGGATCGAAACCATCCTCTGCTAAGTGCTCTCTTTTACTCACGCCCCCTGTTACAATTTGGCCATTATCCCCGGTCGGAATCACATGTTTTTCTCGTAAAAATAGAATAGAGACCCCCGATCCCTGACCATCTCATTTTCACGACCTTCAGACTATGCTTTTTATACACGCAACCTCCCAGTTTCTCATGCCACATGTTTTCGCCTTTGCAACAAAGTGGCACAGGCAAAGGCTTTTGGGCCCACAACCAAATGGGCCATTGGATCTAGACCATCTTTTCTACGTTGCGACTTTCTTATTTAAATCATTCTGATTTCTTTTCTCTTCCCACAATTCTTCACTCTGTACACTAACGACTCACCTATACTTTTACACCACCCGGCACCCTGTAAGCTCCACGCTCCTTCTGCTTTTACGGGAGAAAGACATCCACACTTAAAAAAAAAAAAAAAAAAAAAAAAAAAAAGCTTAAAGCTACAGGTTGAAAAGTATGTGATGATCACAATTGTGGTGAATCAGGCACCCCAACATGGAAACCAGCATGGACCCCAACATGGACTGCCAGAAGGGGGATTAGCTCAAATGGTAGAGCGCTCGCTTAGCATGCGAGAGGTAACGGGATCGACGCCCGTATTCTCCAAAGTTTTGGTTTGCCGAGTTTTTCAAAGAGCGGGACAATTCTCCTCTGTTTCCCTACTCATGTAACTCATTTGCAAGCTTAGGAAGCACCCGACAACCAGCTCGGCAAGCCTTCGATAGCTCAGCTGGTAGAGCGGAGGACTGTAGTAGAAAATCAGCAATCCTTAGGTCGCTGGTTCAATTCCGGCTCGAAGGAACTTTTGTTAGTCTCATAGATGATGTTTCAACCTGTCGACAAATGCTCTCCCGGTGCCCTCGTCTTCTATCTATTTTCAGAGGGGTCTCTTGTTTGTGTTGGGTATTTGAAATGGGCATCCGACCGAAACTCTCAGTTGAGAGCCACAGTAGGACTTTCTGTAACTCTGACATGCAACTGAAACAAAAAGAGGGTACAATCATCCCTGGGTGGGCTTGAACCACCAACCTTTTGGTTATCAGACAAAAAAAAGTTTTCACAACCTTCAAGCTTTGCTTGAACCTCCCAGTTTCTCATGTCATGTGTCATCTTCTTTGAAACAGAGTGGCGCATGGAAAGACATTTAGGCCCACAACCAAAGAGGGCCAAAGGCTCTGGACCATTCTTTCTACATTGCAACTATGTCATCCAAATCACTGGGATTTTTTTCTCTTCTCAAAATTTTTCACACTGTACATGTTGAAATGGTCTTACAACCGGTGCCCTCCTCTTCTGGCCGAAACTTTAAGTTGAGAGGCACCATTGGATTTTCTGTAACATGCAACTGAGACAAAAAGAGGACACTGCCGTCCCTGGGTGGGCTTGAACCACCAACCTTCCGGTTAACAGCCGAACGCGCTAACCAATTGCGCCACAGAGACAACCACGCTCCCCCACTTTGATTAAAGTCGTAAAAAAGCCACAACATGGTAAATGGAGTATGTTTCTTAGAGGACCTTCTGATCAACACAATAAAAAGAAGAGAATGATAAAACATAACAACTGCGTGGAACTACAGCCGCCAACAAATGGACAATTGCAACACAGAGATGGCCTCCACATTAGCGTCTTAACAACAGTCAGCGGGTAATAGGCTACCCCTCTCTTTTGGAGGTATGGCAGCAGAGTGGCGCAGCGGAAGCGTGCAGGGCCCATAACCCAGAGGTCGATGGATCGAAACCATCCTCTGCTAAGTGCTCTCTTTTACTCACGCCCCCTGTTACAATTTGGCCATTATCCCCGGTCGGAATCACATGTTTTTCTCGTAAAAATAGAATAGAGACCCCCGATCCCTGACCATCTCATTTTCACGACCTTCAGACTATGCTTTTTATACACGCAACCTCCCAGTTTCTCATGCCACATGTTTTCGCCTTTGCAACAAAGTGGCACAGGCAAAGGCTTTTGGGCCCACAACCAAATGGGCCATTGGATCTAGACCATCTTTTCTACGTTGCGACTTTCTTATTTAAATCATTCTGATTTCTTTTCTCTTCCCACAATTCTTCACTCTGTACACTAACGACTCACCTATACTTTTACACCACCCGGCACCCTGTAAGCTCCACGCTCCTTCTGCTTTTACGGGAGAAAGACATCCACACTTAAAAAAAAAAAAAAAAAAAAAAAAAAAAAAGCTTAAAGCTACAGGTTGAAAAGTATGTGATGATCACAATTGTGGTGAATCAGGCACCCCAACATGGAAACCAGCATGGACCCCAACATGGACTGCCAGAAGGGGGATTAGCTCAAATGGTAGAGCGCTCGCTTAGCATGCGAGAGGTAACGGGATCGACGCCCGTATTCTCCAAAGTTTTGGTTTGCCGAGTTTTTCAAAGAGCGGGACAATTCTCCTCTGTTTCCCTACTCATGTAACTCATTTGCAAGCTTAGGAAGCACCCGACAACCAGCTCGGCAAGCCTTCGATAGCTCAGCTGGTAGAGCGGAGGACTGTAGTAGAAAATCAGCAATCCTTAGGTCGCTGGTTCAATTCCGGCTCGAAGGAACTTTTGTTAGTCTCATAGATGATGTTTCAACCTGTCGACAAATGCTCTCCCGGTGCCCTCGTCTTCTATCTATTTTCAGAGGGGTCTCTTGTTTGTGTTGGGTATTTGAAATGGGCATCCGACCGAAACTCTCAGTTGAGAGCCACAGTAGGACTTTCTGTAACTCTGACATGCAACTGAAACAAAAAGAGGGTACAATCATCCCTGGGTGGGCTTGAACCACCAACCTTTTGGTTATCAGACAAAAAAAAGTTTTCACAACCTTCAAGCTTTGCTTGAACCTCCCAGTTTCTCATGTCATGTGTCATCTTCTTTGAAACAGAGTGGCGCATGGAAAGACATTTAGGCCCACAACCAAAGAGGGCCAAAGGCTCTGGACCATTCTTTCTACATTGCAACTATGTCATCCAAATCACTGGGATTTTTTTCTCTTCTCAAAATTTTTCACACTGTACATGTTGAAATGGTCTTACAACCGGTGCCCTCCTCTTCTGGCCGAAACTTTAAGTTGAGAGGCACCATTGGATTTTCTGTAACATGCAACTGAGACAAAAAGAGGACACTGCCGTCCCTGGGTGGGCTTGAACCACCAACCTTCCGGTTAACAGCCGAACGCGCTAACCAATTGCGCCACAGAGACAACCACGCTCCCCCACTTTGATTAAAGTCGTAAAAAAGCCACAACATGGTAAATGGAGTATGTTTCTTAGAGGACCTTCTGATCAACACAATAAAAAGAAGAGAATGATAAAACATAACAACTGCGTGGAACTACAGCCGCCAACAAATGGACAATTGCAACACAGAGATGGCCTCCACATTAGCGTCTTAACAACAGTCAGCGGGTAATAGGCTACCCCTCTCTTTTGGAGGTATGGCAGCAGAGTGGCGCAGCGGAAGCGTGCTGGGCCCATAACCCAGAGGTCGATGGATCGAAACCATCCTCTGCTAAGTGCTCTCTTTTACTCACGCCCCCTGTTACAATTTGGCCATTATCCCCGGTCGGAATCACATGTTTTTCTCGTAAAAATAGAATAGAGACCCCCGATCCCTGACCATCTCATTTTCACGACCTTCAGACTATGCTTTTTATACACGCAACCTCCCAGTTTCTCATGCCACATGTTTTCGCCTTTGCAACAAAGTGGCACAGGCAAAGGCTTTTGGGCCCACAACCAAATGGGCCATTGGATCTAGACCATCTTTTCTACGTTGCGACTTTCTTATTTAAATCATTCTGATTTCTTTTCTCTTCCCACAATTCTTCACTCTGTACACTAACGACTCACCTATACTTTTACACCACCCGGCACCCTGTAAGCTCCACGCTCCTTCTGCTTTTACGGGAGAAAGACATCCACACTTAAAAAAAAAAAAAAAAAAAAAAAAAAAAAGCTTAAAGCTACAGGTTGAAAAGTATGTGATGATCACAATTGTGGTGAATCAGGCACCCCAACATGGAAACCAGCATGGACCCCAACATGGACTGCCAGAAGGGGGATTAGCTCAAATGGTAGAGCGCTCGCTTAGCATGCGAGAGGTAACGGGATCGACGCCCGTATTCTCCAAAGTTTTGGTTTGCCGAGTTTTTCAAAGAGCGGGACAATTCTCCTCTGTTTCCCTACTCATGTAACTCATTTGCAAGCTTAGGAAGCACCCGACAACCAGCTCGGCAAGCCTTCGATAGCTCAGCTGGTAGAGCGGAGGACTGTAGTAGAAAATCAGCAATCCTTAGGTCGCTGGTTCAATTCCGGCTCGAAGGAACTTTTGTTAGTCTCATAGATGATGTTTCAACCTGTCGACAAATGCTCTCCCGGTGCCCTCGTCTTCTATCTATTTTCAGAGGGGTCTCTTGTTTGTGTTGGGTATTTGAAATGGGCATCCGACCGAAACTCTCAGTTGAGAGCCACAGTAGGACTTTCTGTAACTCTGACATGCAACTGAAACAAAAAGAGGGTACAATCATCCCTGGGTGGGCTTGAACCACCAACCTTTTGGTTATCAGACAAAAAAAAGTTTTCACAACCTTCAAGCTTTGCTTGAACCTCCCAGTTTCTCATGTCATGTGTCATCTTCTTTGAAACAGAGTGGCGCATGGAAAGACATTTAGGCCCACAACCAAAGAGGGCCAAAGGCTCTGGACCATTCTTTCTACATTGCAACTATGTCATCCAAATCACTGGGATTTTTTTCTCTTCTCAAAATTTTTCACACTGTACATGTTGAAATGGTCTTACAACCGGTGCCCTCCTCTTCTGGCCGAAACTTTAAGTTGAGAGGCACCATTGGATTTTCTGTAACATGCAACTGAGACAAAAAGAGGACACTGCGTCCCTGGGTGGGCTTGAACCACCAACCTTCCGGTTAACAGCCGAACGCGCTAACCAATTGCGCCACAGAGACAACCACGCTCCCCCACTTTGATTAAAGTCGTAAAAAAGCCACAACATGGTAAATGGAGTATGTTTCTTAGAGGACCTTCTGATCAACACAATAAAAAGAAGAGAATGATAAAACATAACAACTGCGTGGAACTACAGCCGCCAACAAATGGACAATTGCAACACAGAGATGGCCTCCACATTAGCGTCTTAACAACAGTCAGCGGGTAATAGGCTACCCCTCTCTTTTGGAGGTATGGCAGCAGAGTGGCGCAGCGGAAGCGTGCTGGGCCCATAACCCAGAGGTCGATGGATCGAAACCATCCTCTGCTAAGTGCTCTCTTTTACTCACGCCCCCTGTTACAATTTGGCCATTATCCCCGGTCGGAATCACATGTTTTTCTCGTAAAAATAGAATAGAGACCCCCGATCCCTGACCATCTCATTTTCACGACCTTCAGACTATGCTTTTTATACACGCAACCTCCCAGTTTCTCATGCCACATGTTTTCGCCTTTGCAACAAAGTGGCACAGGCAAAGGCTTTTGGGCCCACAACCAAATGGGCCATTGGATCTAGACCATCTTTTCTACGTTGCGACTTTCTTATTTAAATCATTCTGATTTCTTTTCTCTTCCCACAATTCTTCACTCTGTACACTAACGACTCACCTATACTTTTACACCACCCGGCACCCTGTAAGCTCCACGCTCCTTCTGCTTTTACGGGAGAAAGACATCCACACTTAAAAAAAAAAAAAAAAAAAAAAAAAAAAGCTTAAAGCTACAGGTTGAAAAGTATGTGATGATCACAATTGTGGTGAATCAGGCACCCCAACATGGAAACCAGCATGGACCCCAACATGGACTGCCAGAAGGGGGATTAGCTCAAATGGTAGAGCGCTCGCTTAGCATGCGAGAGGTAACGGGATCGACGCCCGTATTCTCCAAAGTTTTGGTTTGCCGAGTTTTTCAAAGAGCGGGACAATTCTCCTCTGTTTCCCTACTCATGTAACTCATTTGCAAGCTTAGGAAGCACCCGACAACCAGCTCGGCAAGCCTTCGATAGCTCAGCTGGTAGAGCGGAGGACTGTAGTAGAAAATCAGCAATCCTTAGGTCGCTGGTTCAATTCCGGCTCGAAGGAACTTTTGTTAGTCTCATAGATGATGTTTCAACCTGTCGACAAATGCTCTCCCGGTGCCCTCGTCTTCTATCTATTTTCAGAGGGGTCTCTTGTTTGTGTTGGGTATTTGAAATGGGCATCCGACCGAAACTCTCAGTTGAGAGCCACAGTAGGACTTTCTGTAACTCTGACATGCAACTGAAACAAAAAGAGGGTACAATCATCCCTGGGTGGGCTTGAACCACCAACCTTTTGGTTATCAGACAAAAAAAAGTTTTCACAACCTTCAAGCTTTGCTTGAACCTCCCAGTTTCTCATGTCATGTGTCATCTTCTTTGAAACAGAGTGGCGCATGGAAAGACATTTAGGCCCACAACCAAAGAGGGCCAAAGGCTCTGGACCATTCTTTCTACATTGCAACTATGTCATCCAAATCACTGGGATTTTTTTCTCTTCTCAAAATTTTTCACACTGTACATGTTGAAATGGTCTTACAACCGGTGCCCTCCTCTTCTGGCCGAAACTTTAAGTTGAGAGGCACCATTGGATTTTCTGTAACATGCAACTGAGACAAAAAGAGGACACTGCCGTCCCTGGGTGGGCTTGAACCACCAACCTTCCGGTTAACAGCCGAACGCGCTAACCAATTGCGCCACAGAGACAACCACGCTCCCCCACTTTGATTAAAGTCGTAAAAAAGCCACAACATGGTAAATGGAGTATGTTTCTTAGAGGACCTTCTGATCAACACAATAAAAAGAAGAGAATGATAAAACATAACAACTGCGTGGAACTACAGCCGCCAACAAATGGACAATTGCAACACAGAGATGGCCTCCACATTAGCGTCTTAACAACAGTCAGCGGGTAATAGGCTACCCCTCTCTTTTGGAGGTATGGCAGCAGAGTGGCGCAGCGGAAGCGTGCTGGGCCCATAACCCAGAGGTCGATGGATCGAAACCATCCTCTGCTAAGTGCTCTCTTTTACTCACGCCCCCTGTTACAATTTGGCCATTATCCCCGGTCGGAATCACATGTTTTTCTCGTAAAAATAGAATAGAGACCCCCGATCCCTGACCATCTCATTTTCACGACCTTCAGACTATGCTTTTTATACACGCAACCTCCCAGTTTCTCATGCCACATGTTTTCGCCTTTGCAACAAAGTGGCACAGGCAAAGGCTTTTGGGCCCACAACCAAATGGGCCATTGGATCTAGACCATCTTTTCTACGTTGCGACTTTCTTATTTAAATCATTCTGATTTCTTTTCTCTTCCCACAATTCTTCACTCTGTACACTAACGACTCACCTATACTTTTACACCACCCGGCACCCTGTAAGCTCCACGCTCCTTCTGCTTTTACGGGAGAAAGACATCCACACTTAAAAAAAAAAAAAAAAAAAAAAAAAAAAGCTTAAAGCTACAGGTTGAAAAGTATGTGATGATCACAATTGTGGTGAATCAGGCACCCCAACATGGAAACCAGCATGGACCCCAACATGGACTGCCAGAAGGGGGATTAGCTCAAATGGTAGAGCGCTCGCTTAGCATGCGAGAGGTAACGGGATCGACGCCCGTATTCTCCAAAGTTTTGGTTTGCCGAGTTTTTCAAAGAGCGGGACAATTCTCCTCTGTTTCCCTACTCATGTAACTCATTTGCAAGCTTAGGAAGCACCCGACAACCAGCTCGGCAAGCCTTCGATAGCTCAGCTGGTAGAGCGGAGGACTGTAGTAGAAAATCAGCAATCCTTAGGTCGCTGGTTCAATTCCGGCTCGAAGGAACTTTTGTTAGTCTCATAGATGATGTTTCAACCTGTCGACAAATGCTCTCCCGGTGCCCTCGTCTTCTATCTATTTTCAGAGGGGTCTCTTGTTTGTGTTGGGTATTTGAAATGGGCATCCGACCGAAACTCTCAGTTGAGAGCCACAGTAGGACTTTCTGTAACTCTGACATGCAACTGAAACAAAAAGAGGGTACAATCATCCCTGGGTGGGCTTGAACCACCAACCTTTTGGTTATCAGACAAAAAAAAGTTTTCACAACCTTCAAGCTTTGCTTGAACCTCCCAGTTTCTCATGTCATGTGTCATCTTCTTTGAAACAGAGTGGCGCATGGAAAGACATTTAGGCCCACAACCAAAGAGGGCCAAAGGCTCTGGACCATTCTTTCTACATTGCAACTATGTCATCCAAATCACTGGGATTTTTTTCTCTTCTCAAAATTTTTCACACTGTACATGTTGAAATGGTCTTACAACCGGTGCCCTCCTCTTCTGGCCGAAACTTTAAGTTGAGAGGCACCATTGGATTTTCTGTAACATGCAACTGAGACAAAAAGAGGACACTGCCGTCCCTGGGTGGGCTTGAACCACCAACCTTCCGGTTAACAGCCGAACGCGCTAACCAATTGCGCCACAGAGACAACCACGCTCCCCCACTTTGATTAAAGTCGTAAAAAAGCCACAACATGGTAAATGGAGTATGTTTCTTAGAGGACCTTCTGATCAACACAATAAAAAGAAGAGAATGATAAAACATAACAACTGCGTGGAACTACAGCCGCCAACAAATGGACAATTGCAACACAGAGATGGCCTCCACATTAGCGTCTTAACAACAGTCAGCGGGTAATAGGCTACCCCTCTCTTTTGGAGGTATGGCAGCAGAGTGGCGCAGCGGAAGCGTGCTGGGCCCATAACCCAGAGGTCGATGGATCGAAACCATCCTCTGCTAAGTGCTCTCTTTTACTCACGCCCCCTGTTACAATTTGGCCATTATCCCCGGTCGGAATCACATGTTTTTCTCGTAAAAATAGAATAGAGACCCCCGATCCCTGACCATCTCATTTTCACGACCTTCAGACTATGCTTTTTATACACGCAACCTCCCAGTTTCTCATGCCACATGTTTTCGCCTTTGCAACAAAGTGGCACAGGCAAAGGCTTTTGGGCCCACAACCAAATGGGCCATTGGATCTAGACCATCTTTTCTACGTTGCGACTTTCTTATTTAAATCATTCTGATTTCTTTTCTCTTCCCACAATTCTTCACTCTGTACACTAACGACTCACCTATACTTTTACACCACCCGGCACCCTGTAAGCTCCACGCTCCTTCTGCTTTTACGGGAGAAAGACATCCACACTTAAAAAAAAAAAAAAAAAAAAAAAAAAAAGCTTAAAGCTACAGGTTGAAAAGTATGTGATGATCACAATTGTGGTGAATCAGGCACCCCAACATGGAAACCAGCATGGACCCCAACATGGACTGCCAGAAGGGGGATTAGCTCAAATGGTAGAGCGCTCGCTTAGCATGCGAGAGGTAACGGGATCGACGCCCGTATTCTCCAAAGTTTTGGTTTGCCGAGTTTTTCAAAGAGCGGGACAATTCTCCTCTGTTTCCCTACTCATGTAACTCATTTGCAAGCTTAGGAAGCACCCGACAACCAGCTCGGCAAGCCTTCGATAGCTCAGCTGGTAGAGCGGAGGACTGTAGTAGAAAATCAGCAATCCTTAGGTCGCTGGTTCAATTCCGGCTCGAAGGAACTTTTGTTAGTCTCATAGATGATGTTTCAACCTGTCGACAAATGCTCTCCCGGTGCCCTCGTCTTCTATCTATTTTCAGAGGGGTCTCTTGTTTGTGTTGGGTATTTGAAATGGGCATCCGACCGAAACTCTCAGTTGAGAGCCACAGTAGGACTTTCTGTAACTCTGACATGCAACTGAAACAAAAAGAGGGTACAATCATCCCTGGGTGGGCTTGAACCACCAACCTTTTGGTTATCAGACAAAAAAAAGTTTTCACAACCTTCAAGCTTTGCTTGAACCTCCCAGTTTCTCATGTCATGTGTCATCTTCTTTGAAACAGAGTGGCGCATGGAAAGACATTTAGGCCCACAACCAAAGAGGGCCAAAGGCTCTGGACCATTCTTTCTACATTGCAACTATGTCATCCAAATCACTGGGATTTTTTTCTCTTCTCAAAATTTTTCACACTGTACATGTTGAAATGGTCTTACAACCGGTGCCCTCCTCTTCTGGCCGAAACTTTAAGTTGAGAGGCACCATTGGATTTTCTGTAACATGCAACTGAGACAAAAAGAGGACACTGCCGTCCCTGGGTGGGCTTGAACCACCAACCTTCCGGTTAACAGCCGAACGCGCTAACCAATTGCGCCACAGAGACAACCACGCTCCCCCACTTTGATTAAAGTCGTAAAAAAGCCACAACATGGTAAATGGAGTATGTTTCTTAGAGGACCTTCTGATCAACACAATAAAAAGAAGAGAATGATAAAACATAACAACTGCGTGGAACTACAGCCGCCAACAAATGGACAATTGCAACACAGAGATGGCCTCCACATTAGCGTCTTAACAACAGTCAGCGGGTAATAGGCTACCCCTCTCTTTTGGAGGTATGGCAGCAGAGTGGCGCAGCGGAAGCGTGCTGGGCCCATAACCCAGAGGTCGATGGATCGAAACCATCCTCTGCTAAGTGCTCTCTTTTACTCACGCCCCCTGTTACAATTTGGCCATTATCCCCGGTCGGAATCACATGTTTTTCTCGTAAAAATAGAATAGAGACCCCCGATCCCTGACCATCTCATTTTCACGACCTTCAGACTATGCTTTTTATACACGCAACCTCCCAGTTTCTCATGCCACATGTTTTCGCCTTTGCAACAAAGTGGCACAGGCAAAGGCTTTTGGGCCCACAACCAAATGGGCCATTGGATCTAGACCATCTTTTCTACGTTGCGACTTTCTTATTTAAATCATTCTGATTTCTTTTCTCTTCCCACAATTCTTCACTCTGTACACTAACGACTCACCTATACTTTTACACCACCCGGCACCCTGTAAGCTCCACGCTCCTTCTGCTTTTACGGGAGAAAGACATCCACACTTAAAAAAAAAAAAAAAAAAAAAAAAAAAAAGCTTAAAGCTACAGGTTGAAAAGTATGTGATGATCACAATTGTGGTGAATCAGGCACCCCAACATGGAAACCAGCATGGACCCCAACATGGACTGCCAGAAGGGGGATTAGCTCAAATGGTAGAGCGCTCGCTTAGCATGCGAGAGGTAACGGGATCGACGCCCGTATTCTCCAAAGTTTTGGTTTGCCGAGTTTTTCAAAGAGCGGGACAATTCTCCTCTGTTTCCCTACTCATGTAACTCATTTGCAAGCTTAGGAAGCACCCGACAACCAGCTCGGCAAGCCTTCGATAGCTCAGCTGGTAGAGCGGAGGACTGTAGTAGAAAATCAGCAATCCTTAGGTCGCTGGTTCAATTCCGGCTCGAAGGAACTTTTGTTAGTCTCATAGATGATGTTTCAACCTGTCGACAAATGCTCTCCCGGTGCCCTCGTCTTCTATCTATTTTCAGAGGGGTCTCTTGTTTGTGTTGGGTATTTGAAATGGGCATCCGACCGAAACTCTCAGTTGAGAGCCACAGTAGGACTTTCTGTAACTCTGACATGCAACTGAAACAAAAAGAGGGTACAATCATCCCTGGGTGGGCTTGAACCACCAACCTTTTGGTTATCAGACAAAAAAAAGTTTTCACAACCTTCAAGCTTTGCTTGAACCTCCCAGTTTCTCATGTCATGTGTCATCTTCTTTGAAACAGAGTGGCGCATGGAAAGACATTTAGGCCCACAACCAAAGAGGGCCAAAGGCTCTGGACCATTCTTTCTACATTGCAACTATGTCATCCAAATCACTGGGATTTTTTTCTCTTCTCAAAATTTTTCACACTGTACATGTTGAAATGGTCTTACAACCGGTGCCCTCCTCTTCTGGCCGAAACTTTAAGTTGAGAGGCACCATTGGATTTTCTGTAACATGCAACTGAGACAAAAAGAGGACACTGCCGTCCCTGGGTGGGCTTGAACCACCAACCTTCCGGTTAACAGCCGAACGCGCTAACCAATTGCGCCACAGAGACAACCACGCTCCCCCACTTTGATTAAAGTCGTAAAAAAGCCACAACATGGTAAATGGAGTATGTTTCTTAGAGGACCTTCTGATCAACACAATAAAAAGAAGAGAATGATAAAACATAACAACTGCGTGGAACTACAGCCGCCAACAAATGGACAATTGCAA